>NC_060174.1:87266698-87610864 GCF_021184085.1 Oncorhynchus gorbuscha
GAAAAACAGCAGAGTATCTACTGTATATGAAAGAACACCGGCCGTGTTGCCCTTAGGTATAAATAAATGTTTCTCCAAATCAATTAATTGTTTTCTAGACAATTAAAGTGCTACGATAAAATGTAAAATGTTACCACTTTGAACAATTAAAGACACATTTACATACATCTAAGGGTGGACCTTTTTAATGCATTTTCTATTTAGTGAACCAACAAATCTCATAGTGATCATGACAGTAATAATTTAAGCTAGCGATTTGATACATTTATCCATTTCTTCTGCTGTTGAACACAATTATTACCATGAAGGATCAATAATTTATACCTGAAAGAGGCTTTAAGCTTTCTGTTTCGGGTGGGGAAGTTAACCTAATGTCAAGCTGTCATGGGACTTTATTGGATCTTTGTATCCAAGTGCGTGACAAAGTGATGTCCGTGACTACTTTTGGCAGGGATTTGACCTCCCGCTGCTCTGAAGGCAACACATTGTCAATGGTTTATAATATCTCTATCTAATCTGTTTGAACAGGAGGAAATTCTAAATCTGCACAGACTATTGGTTTTAATCTCCAGTCAGCTAGAAGTATTTGTGTGTCAGTATCCCCCCTTTTTAAACACTGGCGCAGTAACCAGAAGGGATAACTGAAGTATGCGTAAAATGCATCTGATTTTGATGTTACACCTGCTTATAACATAGGCCTATGTTGAGTCTCAGGGTAACAGATATCAAACACTGTACATAGGCCTACTATATGTATGTATTCCTATTTCCCTGCCTGTCAAAGCCTATGTAATTCCTCCCTCCATCACTACAGCAGTGTAATTGCTTGGCTGTGCCAGCAGAGGATGTATGAAATACTGCATAGCATTTCCAGTGATTTCATCACTGCCACAGAGAACAGGCAGTGCAAAAGAATGGTCAGTGGATAGGTCTATAGTGGGGCTGAATTCAAGGGGCTGCAGTGCACGAACATGCTCACTTTACAGGTGAAGTGAATTGGCCTCACTGCCAGAACAAGCGTGTTAAGTGTGAATTATCAGAGTATTTATAATAGATAACAAATAGCTGCAGTTTTGTTGGTCCAGAAAAGTTGGATATTGGATAAGTGAAGTTTTTACAACTTGCTGTAGCTGTTTGAATACTTGAGAAACTGAACCCTGAAGCAAAAATGCATCAGCTTCAATAAGAGTTGTTGTATAATTTTCTTTCATCATCTATGAAGATGTTTTTTATTTTGCTATATTGAAATAATTTCATGGTACATTTACTGTAAAAATTCATGACTGGATACACATTTTAGGTATCTTACTCTACAAAATTCTACACTGATCTAACCTTACCTCAGCATATCCTAGATGGAATTTGATAATTCTCCTCCTCAGTGAGAAACCAAGGCTGCATTTAGAGAAGTAGCCCAATGTTGATCTTTTTTTTCCTCACTAGTTGGTCTTTTGACCAATCATATCAGCTCTGAAAAAGAACTGATGTGATTGGTCAAAATAACAATTAGTGGAAAAAATATCAAATTGGTTTGACTGTCTAAACGCAGCCTAATTATATGTGTGGGCCTATTTCTGAAACAGTCCGACACTTCTCCTATGGATTTACAATTAATGAATTACTGGACACCCCCCCCCCCCCCTTCCCCTTGTGTTATTGGGCCATATACAGTACCTGTCAAAAGTTTTGACACACCTACTCATTCCAGGGTTTTTCTTTATTTGTACTATTTTCTACATTGTAGAACTATGAAATAACACATAGGGAATCATGTAGTAACCAAAAAAGTGTCAAACAAATCCAAATATATTTCATATTTGAGATTCTTCAAAGTAGCCACTGTTATTCTACAGTGTAGAAAATAATAAAAATAAAGAAAAACCCTTGAATGGGTAGGTGTGTCCAAACTTTTGACTGGTACTGTATGTCTCCATGGAGATAAGATACCTTCTCTCGGCCCATTTTAAGGGTAATGAGCCATCCAATGTGATAGCCATGGCATTAGATGGTATTTTCCCCAAGATGGACTTTCTCCGCTCACCTTTAGGATTTACGCATAACAATACATCCAGGCTCTGCCCTGTCTAACCATACGTCCAGGCGCTGCCCTGTCTAACCGCTTCTCCGCTCACCTTTAGGATTTACGCATAGCAATACATCCAGGCTCTGCCCTGTCTAACCGCTTCTCCGCTCACCTTTAGGATTTACGCATAACAATACGTCTCAGGCTCTGCCCTGTCTAACCGCTTCTCCGCTCACCTTTAGGATTTACGCATAACAATACATCCAGGCTCTGCCCTGTCTAACCGCTTCTCCACTCACCTTTAGGATTTACGCATAACAATATGTCCAGGCTCTGCCCTGTCTAACCATACGTCCAGGCGCTGCCCTGTCTAACCGCTTCTCCGCTCACCTTTAGGATTTACGCATAACAATACATCCAGGCTCTGCCCTGTCTAACCGCTTCTCCGCTCACCTTTAGGATTTACGCATAACAATACATCCAGGCTCTGCCCTGTCTAACCGCTTCTCCGCTCACCTTTAGGATTTACGCATAACAATACATCCAGGCTCTGCCCTGTCTAACCGCTTCTCCGTTCACCTTTAGGATTTACGCATAACAATACATCCAGGCTCTGCCCTGTCTAACCGCTTCTCCACTCACCTTTAGGATTTACGCATAACAATACATCCAGGCTCTGCCCTGTCTAACCGCTTCTCCGCTCACCTTTAGGATTTACGCATAACAATACGTCCAGGCTCTGCCCTGTCTAACCGCTTCTCCGCTCACCTTTAGGATTTACGCATAACAATACATCCAGGCTCTGCCCTGTCTAACCGCTTCTCCGCTCACCTTTAGGATTTACGCATAACAATACGTCCAGGCTCTGCCCTGTCTAACCACTTCTCCGCTCACCTTTAGGATTTACGCATAACAATACCTCCAGGCTCTGCCCTGTCTAACCGCTTCTCCGCTCACCTTTAGGATTTACGCATAACAATATGTCCAGGTTCTGCCCTGTCTAACCATACGTCCAGGCGCTGCCCTGTCTAACCGCTTCTCCGCTCACCTTTAGGATTTACGCATAACAATATGTCCAGGCTCTGCCCTGTCTAACCGCTTCTCCGCTCACCTTTAGGATTTACGCATAACAATACATCCAGGCTCTGCCCTGTCTAACCGCTTCTCCGCTCACCTTTAGGATTTACGCATAACAATACATCCAGGCTCTGCCCTGTCTAACCGCTTCTCCGCTCACCTTTAGGGATTTACACATAACAATACATCCAGGCTCTGCCCTGTCTAACCGCTTCTCCGCTCACCTTTAGGATTTACGCATAACAATACATCCAGGCTCTGCCCTGTCTAACCGCTTCTCCGCTCACCTTTAGGATTTACACATAACAATACATCCAGGCTCTGCCCTGTCTAACCGCTTCTCCACTCACCTTTAGGATTTACGCATAACAATATGTCCAGGCTCTGCCCTGTCTAACCGCTTCTCCGCTCACCTTTAGGATTTACGCATAACAATAAGTCCAGGCTCTGCCCTGTCTAACCGCTTCTCCGCTCACCTTTAGGATTTACGCATAACAATACATCCAGGCTCTGCCCTGTCTAACCGCTTCTCCACTCACCTTTAGGATTTACGCATAACAATATGTCCAGGCTCTGCCCTGTCTAACCATACGTCCAGGTGCTGCCCTGTCTAACCGCTTCTCCGCTCACCTTTAGGATTTACGCATAACAATACATCCAGGCTCTGCCCTGTCTAACCGCTTCTCCGCTCACCTTTAGGATTTACGCATAACAATACATCCAGGCTCTGCCCTGTCTAACCGCTTCTCCGCTCACCTTTAGGATTTACGCATAACAATACATCCAGGCTCTGCCCTGTCTAACCGCTTCTCCGTTCACCTTTAGGATTTACGCATAACAATACATCCAGGCTCTGCCCTGTCTAACCGCTTCTCCACTCACCTTTAGGACTTACGCATAACAATACATCCAGGCTCTGCCCTGTCTAACCGCTTCTCCGCTCACCTTTAGGATTTACGCATAACAATACGTCTCAGGCTCTGCCCTGTCTAACCGCTTCTCCGCTCACCTTTAGGATTTACGCATAACAATACATCCAGGCTCTGCCCTGTCTAACCGCTTCTCCGCTCACCTTTAGGATTTACGCATAACAATACATCCAGGCTCTGCCCTGTCTAACCGCTTCTCCGCTCACCTTTAGGATTTACGCATAACAATACGTCCAGGCTCTGCCCTGTCTAACCACTTCTCCGCTCACCTTTAGGATTTACGCATAACAATACCTCCAGGCTCTGCCCTGTCTAACCGCTTCTCCGCTCACCTTTAGGATTTACGCGTAACAATATGTCCAGGTTCTGCCCTGTCTAACCATACGTCCAGGCTCTGCCCTGTCTAACCGCTTCTCCGCTCACCTTTAGGATTTACGCATAACAATACGTCTCAGGCTCTGCCCTGTCTAACCGCTTCTCCGCTCACCTTTAGGGATTTACACATAACAATACATCCAGGCTCTGCCCTGTCTAACCGCTTCTCCACTCACCTTTAGGATTTACGCATAACAATACATCCAGGCTCTGCCCTGTCTAACCGCTTCTCCGCTCACCTTTAGGATTTACGCATAACAATACATCCAGGCTCTGCCCTGTCTAACCGCTTCTCCGCTCACCTTTAGGATTTACGCATAACAATACATCCAGGCTCTGCCCTGTCTAACCGCTTCTCCGCTCACCTTTAGGATTTACGCATAACAATACGTCCAGGCTCTGCCCTGTCTAACCGCTTCTCCCCTCACCTTTAGGATTTACGCATAACAATAAGTCCAGGCTCTGCCCTGTCTAACCGCTTCTCCACTCACCTTTAGGATTTACGCATAACAATAAGTCCAGGCTCTGCCCTGTCTAACCGCTTCTCCACTCACCTTTAGGATTTACGCATAACAATACATCCAGGCTCTGCCCTGTCTAACCGCTTCTCCACTCACCTTTAGGATTTACGCATAACAATAAGTCCAGGCTCTGCCCTGTCTAACCGCTTCTCCACTCACCTTTAGGATTTACGCATAACAATAAGTCCAGGCTCTGCCCTGTCTAACCGCTTCTCCACTCACCTTTAGGATTTACGCATAACAATAAGTCCAGGCTCTGCCCTGTCTAACCGCTTCTCCACTCACCTTTAGGATTTACGCATAACAATACATCCAGGCTCTGCCCTGTCTAACCGCTTCTCCGCTCACCTTTAGGATTTACGCATAACAATACATCCAGGCTCTGCCCTGTCTAACCGCTTCTCCGTTCACCTTTAGGATTTACGCATAACAATACATCTAGGCTCTGCCCTGTCTAACCGCTTCTCCACTCACCTTTAGGACTTATGCATAACAATACATCCAGGCTCTGCCCTGTCTAACCGCTTCTCCGCTCACCTTTAGGATTTACGCATAACAATACGTCTCAGGCTCTGCCCTGTCTAACCGCTTCTCCGCTCACCTTTAGGATTTACGCATAACAATACATCCAGGCTCTGCCCTGTCTAACCGCTTCTCCGCTCACCTTTAGGATTTACGCATAACAATACGTCCAGGCTCTGCCCTGTCTAACCACTTCTCCGCTCACCTTTAGGATTTACGCATAACAATACCTCCAGGCTCTGCCCTGTCTAACCGCTTCTCCGCTCACCTTTAGGATTTACGCATAACAATATGTCCAGGTTCTGCCCTGTCTAACCATACGTCCAGGCGCTGCCCTGTCTAACCGCTTCTCCGCTCACCTTTAGGATTTACGCATAACAATATGTCCAGGCTCTGCCCTGTCTAACCGCTTCTCCGCTCACCTTTAGGATTTACGCATAACAATACATCCAGGCTCTGCCCTGTCTAACCGCTTCTCCGCTCACCTTTAGGATTTACGCATAACAATACATCCAGGCTCTGCCCTGTCTAACCGCTTCTCCGCTCACCTTTAGGGATTTACACATAACAATACATCCAGGCTCTGCCCTGTCTAACCGCTTCTCCACTCACCTTTAGGATTTACGCATAACAATACATCCAGGCTCTGCCCTGTCTAACCGCTTCTCCACTCACCTTTAGGATTTACGCATAACAATACATCCAGGCTCTGCCCTGTCTAACCGCTTCTCCGCTCACCTTTAGGATTTACGCATAACAATACATCCAGGCTCTGCCCTGTCTAACCGCTTCTCCGCTCACCTTTAGGATTTACGCATAACAATACATCCAGGCTCTGCCCTGTCTAACCGCTTCTCCGCTCACCTTTAGGATTTACGCATAACAATACATCCAGGCTCTGCCCTGTCTAACCGCTTCTCCACTCACCTTTAGGATTTACGCATAACAATACATCCAGGCTCTGCCCTGTCTAACCGCTTCTCCGCTCACCTTTAGGATTTACGCATAACAATACATCCAGGCTCTGCCCTGTCTAACCATACGTCCAGGCTCTGCCCTGTCTAACCGCTTCTCCACTCACCTTTAGGATTTACGCATAACAATACATCCAGGCTCTGCCCTGTCTAACCGCTTCTCCGCTCACCTTTAGGATTTACGCATAACAATACATCCAGGCTCTGCCCTGTCTAACCGCTTCTCCACTCACCTTTAGGATTTACGCATAACAATACATCCAGGCTCTGCCCTGTCTAACCGCTTCTCCGCTCACCTTTAGGATTTACGCATAACAATACATCCAGGCTCTGCCCTGTCTAACCGCTTCTCCACTCACCTTTAGGATTTACGCATAACAATACATCCAGGCTCTGCCCTGTCTAACCGCTTCTCCGCTCACCTTTAGGATTTACGCATAACAATAAGTCCAGGCTCTGCCCTGTCTAACCGCTTCTCCACTCACCTTTAGGATTTACGCATAACAATAAGTCCAGGCTCTGCCCTGTCTAACCGCTTCTCCACTCACCTTTAGGATTTACGCATAACAATACGTCCAGGCTCTGCCCTGTCTAACCGCTTCTCCACTCACCTTTAGGATTTACGCATAACAATAAGTCCAGGCTCTGCCCTGTCTAACCGCTTCTCCGCTCACCTTTAGGATTTACGCATAACAATACATCCAGGCTCTGCCCTGTCTAACCGCTTCTCCGCTCACCTTTAGGATTTACGCATAACAATACATCCAGGCTCTGCCCTGTCAAACCGCTTCTCCGCTCACCTTTAGGATTTACGCATAACAATACATCCAGGCTCTGCCCTGTCTAACCGCTTCTCCGCTCACCTTTAGGATTTACGCATAACAATACGTCTCAGGCTCTGCCCTGTCTAACCGCTTCTCCGCTCACCTTTAGGATTTACGCATAACAATACATCCAGGCTCTGCCCTGTCTAACCGCTTCTCCGCTCACCTTTAGGATTTACGCATAACAATACGTCTCAGGCTCTGCCCTGTCTAACCGCTTCTCCGCTCACCTTTAGGATTTACGCATAACAATACATCCAGGCTCTGCCCTGTCTAACCGCTTCTCCACTCACCTTTAGGATTTACGCATAACAATACATCCAGGCTCTGCCCTGTCTAACCATACGTCCAGGCTCTGCCCTGTCTAACCATACGTCCAGGCTCTGCCCTGTCTAACCATACATCCAGGCTCTGCCCTGTCTAACAATAAGTCCAGGCTCTGCCCTGTCTAACCATACGTCCAGGCTCTGCCCTGTCTAACCATACGTCCAGGCTCTGCCCTGTCTAACCATACATCCAGGCTCTGCCCTGTCTAACCATACGTCCAGGCTCTGCCCTGTCTAACCATACATCCAGGCTCTGCCCTGTCTAACCATACGTCCAGGCGCTGCCCTGTCTAACCATACATCCAGGCGCTGCCCTGTCTAACCATACATCCAGGCTCTGCCCTGTCTAACCATACATCCAGGCTCTGCCCTGTCTAACCATACGTCCAGGCTCTGCCCTGTCTAACCATACGTCCAGGCTCTGCCCTGTCTAACCGCTTCTCCGCTCATACCATATTATCTATACCCTTGAAACTGAAGTAGCACGTAATATTGCCATTTCCTTGTTGCTTGTTTTGAATAATGCTGACATCTATTCATTCCCCAACAGCCCTGCTCTTTAGAAATGGCCATGCAGTGCTATGCCCCCGAGCATGGGATTACCTGTCTTCAATTTCTTTCTAACTACAATTTGTTGGGTTCTTGAGTTGATTTGTAATGACATACAATGTCATTGGAGAGCTCTTTATGACAAACCATGATTCAGTATGGAAGGGAGTAGAATACATAAGGTAGTTATCCCCTCACAGGAAGGCACACTGGACTTGGCTGTTTCGAGAAAACCTGACACTGATCTTACACTGTCATTTTGCCTCAATGGGGGAAAACAACTCTTTAGCTACTGGTTCATTTTACCTCACCATCGAGCATAAAATCCTTTTGGATGGACAATTCACAGAGCATGTAAAGAGCCATCCCAAATGAGGTTGCCCGTTAGTCGTACTACAAATAATGTTCGGCCTTGATGGTCAAGTCCTGGCAGTATTTTTCCACTGCTGATTAATTCCAGCACTTCAGTTTTCTTGTCTTTCTAGGCCTCGGCAATAGAGTGCCAAAGGCTCTCAAAAGGGAGCAGCCCAGGCCCTTATTTAGGACATGGGACTAAGAAGACACCCTTGGAGCAATCCATTCCAACAGTCTTTTGGAATTGAAACTTGCCAAAAGATCGGATTTTACACAAGCTCTTACTCACAGACCTGTAATTTGAGGACCCTTTAAAAAGACCTTACTCTGCCACTTGGTTGGTTAGACTCCACTGAGTGCAATTTGGAGAGACTGTTGGAAGTACAGCCTACATTTCCAATACAGTACATACACTAGCATCAGAGTTGAGCTCTTTGGATTGAAATGCAATGTTTTACATGCCACATCCTTTCCTTAAACTTTCAAACCAACAGTGGATGGTAATATCTATCAAAATGTGTGTACACTCTAACTCCATGTAATCACAGAGGAGCAGCACTCAATGTCGACTATTGCCATTAGATGTTTTTTCAGTTAGTGTGTTCAACGTGTTAGCCGTGGTTCTTCTATGGAGCAGGCACGCCACCTCACGTGTGTTCATTTTGTTTTCTCTCAAAAAGAAACAGGGAAAGCTCGTTGGGATTAGAGATTTGTCTCGTTTCAATGGTGACATTTCTTAACCACGGCGAAGCCAAAGCTGCCAATTCATTCGAAGATGGCTGATAAACTGAACTCAGGACGATCGTTCATGCATAACGTTGTTGCTTAAATAGAATACTCTGGCCCAGAATTCACTACAGTTTAAACATTTTGACTTCACATTTAGGTCTGGACTTTTTATATACAGTAACAAAACAAAGTTTTGGTAGGAGTCAAAGTTTCAACCAGGAGTCAAAGGGTCTGGTTTACTGTTGGTGGCAATTGTCACTGTTGGTGACAATGTTCATCGTTTTACTATTTCTTTATTTTGGAGATTGCACCCTGAAAATCTTAAAATGGCTCATAGATTATTATATTATAACATATTATAACATTTGTTGTGTTAACCTCATTTGCTGAAGTTGTCCTAATATAGACACTGTGAACTTGGTCCCCATTTCAAATCATCCACCAATATTTTACAACTTATGAGTGCTGATACATGTCAGTTGATGCAAGTGGTATTTGGTGCCAGTCTGAGCCAGGAGGTTGGATCCCACACTGTTGACTTGGTGGTTGGAGGTGTGAGCACCAAGAGAAAGGTTGCAGCTGGCCATGTGGCGCTGACATACTGTCGACAGACTGAGTCGTGTACCAGTAGGCCTATGTGTTACTGACAAGAGCGTGATGTGCACAATAAGAGATGAACATACAGTGCATTTGGAAAGTATTCAGACCCCTCTACTTTTTCCACATTTTGTTACGTTAGTCTTATTCTAAAATGGACTCAATTTTTTTTTCTTGCCTCATCAATCTACACACAATATCCCATAATGACCAAGTAAAAACAGTTTTTTTTGTGCAAATGTTTAAAAAATGGCATTTACAGAAGTATTCAGACTTTGTCTGTACTTTGTTGAAGCACCTTTGGCAGCATGTACATCCTTGTGGTATGATGCTACAAGCTTGGAACACCTGTATTTGCAGAGTTTATTTTTCATTCTTCTCTGCAGAGACTTTCAAGCTCTGTCAGGTTGGATGGGAAGTGTCGCTGCAAAGCTATTTTCAGGTCTCTCTAGAGATGTTAGATCGGGTTCATGTCCGGGCTCTGGCTGGGCCACTCAAGGACATTGAGAGACTTATCCCGAAGCAACTCCTGTGTTGTCTTGGCTGTGTGCTTAGGGTCCTTGTCCTGTTGGAAGCTGAACCTTCAACACAGTCTTATGTCCTGAGTGCTCTGGAGCAGGTTTTCATCAAGGATTTCTCTGCTCAGTTTATCTTTCCCTCAATCCTAACCAGTCTCCCAGTCCCTGCCGCTGAAAAACATCCCCACAGCATGATGCTGCCACCACCATGCTGCTTCACCGTAGGGAGGGTATTTAAAAAAATTATAATTATTATTTAACCAGGCAAGTCAGTTAAGAACACATTTATAATGATTTTATCACTGCCACAGAGAACAGGCAGTGCAAAGGTCTATACTGGGGCTGAATTCAAGGGGCTGCAGTGCAAGAACAAGCCTACCCTGGTGACACTTGGCCAATTGTGCACTACCCTATGGGACTCCCAACCACAGCCAGATGTGAGGCAGCCTGGATTTGAACCAGGGACTGCAGTGCCACCTTTTTTCACTGAGATGCAGTGCCTTAGACCGCTGTACCACTCGGGAGGCCTGAGTGTTGGGCTCCTGGTATTGACCAGGTGATGAGGGGTGTTTTGGTTTCCTCCAGACGTGATGCGTGGAATTCAGGCCAAAGAGTTCAATCTTGGTGTCATCCGACCAAAGAATCTTGTTTATCAAGATTCCTGTAGGTGCCTTTTGGCTAACTCCAACCGTGCTGTCATGTGCCTTTTTCTGAGATGAGCCTTCTGTCTGGCCACTCTACCATAAAGGCTTGATTGTTGGAGTGCTGCAGAGATGGTTGTCCTTCTTGAAGGTTCTCCCATCTCCAGAGAATCTCTGGAGCTCTGAACAAGGCCCTTCTCCCCCAATTGCTCAATTTGGATAGGCGGCCAGCTCTAGAGTCTTGGTGGTTGCAAACTTCTTCCATTTAAGAATGATGGAGGCCACTGTGTTCTTGGGGACCTTCAATGCTGCAGACATGTTTCAGTTCCCTTCCCCACATCAGTGCCTCGACACAATCCTGTCTCGAAGCTCTATGGACAATTGCTTCCACCTCCTGGCTTGGTTTTTGCTCTGACATGCACTGTCAACTGTGGGACCTTATATAGACAGTTGTGTGCCTTTCCAAATCATGTCCAACCAATTGAATAAACCACAAGTGGACTCCAATCAAGTTGTAGGAACATCAAGGACAATCAATGGAAACAGGCTGCACCTGAGCTCAATTTCGAGTCTCAAAGCAAAAAGTCTGAATACTTATGTAAATAAGGTATCTGTCACGCCTTGGTCATTGTATTTTGTGTTTTTGTTATATGTTTGGGTAGGCCAGGGTGTGACATGGGTTTATATGTTATTTTTCGTATTGGGGTTTGTAGTATTTGGGATCGTGGCTGATTAGGGGTGTTGTATAGGCTTGGCTGCCTGAGGCGATTCTCAATCAGTCAGGTGATTCTCGTTGTCTCTGATTGGGAACCGTATTTAGGCAGCCTGAGTTTCGCTTTGTATTTCGTGGGTGATTTGTTCCTGTCTTTGTGTAGTTTCACCAGATAGGCTGTAATTAGTTTCACGTTCCGTTCTGTTGTTTTTGTAGTTAGTATCAGTTATTTCATGTACCGCGTTTTCCTTCATTAAAGTCATGAGTAACAAACACGCTGCATTTCGGTCCGACTCTCTTCCTTCAACAGACGAACGTCGTTACAGTATCTGTTTAATTTTGTTATTACATTTGCAAACATTTCTAAAAAAAAACAGTTTTTGCTTTGTCATTATGGGCTATTGTGTGTAGATGGATAAGTATACGGTTTTATTTCATCCACTTTAGAATAAGGCTGTAACGTAGCAAAATTTTGAAAAAGTGAAGGAGTTTGAATACTTTCTGAATGCACTGTAGAATGATGGGAGAATGTCCTTTAACTCGTGGGACGGCCTTTCCCCCATATTTGCTGGTGAGTGATTCAAGGAGGGACTGGACAAAGGTTCAAACATGTTGCTTTCACCTATCAGATACCCTTCAGATCAGTGATCATGGCGAAAAGGATTTACAAGAGAACTATTCATGACAAGTAATATAAGGTAACATGGGCTATCCAAATAAAGCGTTACTGCATATAATGATAGGCTGTGACAAAAGGACTACAGGAAACATTTCACCTATGAAGCACATGACTTCATCTGCTTCTATTTTGAACACATGATTCTTTCTGAGGGACTGTGTAGGATTAGTGTTGACTCTCTGAGGGCAGTGGGGAGAGTACGATAACGTACCTGCTAGAGACAGGTTGTGTTGGCCCCTTTGTCAGTGGCAGTCAGGACAATAAAAGCTGCACCATGAGTGGCAATGCAGGACATTCATGTTGACTGGAACCACTCCCTGGGGACATTGCTACCTCACAGCCCGAGTCCACAGCACAGTGCAATGGAACCACACACGCATTAACTGACTAATGACATGGGACAGGTTAAGTTGGAATGATTTTGTGATGTAAGGTTATGACAACCTTACTGGTAGAACTTCCGTAAACTTACATATGTACCATTTGATACCAGGTACCATTTGTGTTGAGTTATTTGCGGTAAGTCACTGTCTAGAAAGTATCTATTGTTGCAGGTAAATATTAGGTACTGTAAGTACCAACCTAAACCAGGCTGTGAAATAAAGTGCAATCACAAATTCTTATCAAGGAATACTGAATAGAAGGACATGTTTTAAGAACACCTTGAAGACACCTTCTTTGGCCAATGCCCACTTCAAATCTTGTCCTGGAGGCAGAACTGAGCGAGTTTCCCCGTAGATAGGCCAGCTGCAAAGTCAAAAATTGGCTTTATTGTAAAAATTCACAAAACCAACAATTTGCTTTTTAGTTTTAATTTAAGGTAAGGGTTAGTAGGTTAATTTAGGGTTAGTAGTGCGGTTAAGGTTAGTGTTCAAATCAGATTTCACTCGGGAGAGCTGCCTCCAGAACACGATTCATGACAAAAAATGCTAACCTGCTAATTGGACTGAAGAGGTAAAGGTCTTGACAGTAAGAACAAAAAGCATATGAAATAAATACTGTGATTTAGGGGCGAATCCAAACTTCCCTGTCAAATTTTCACTTAGCTCAAATGCCTTTTGCATTTTGAATGGGTGGCTATCTTTTTTGTCAGGTGCATGTTAACAGTCGGATAAGATGAGAAAAAATAAGAACGAACCCGCACACTGCTCTCGATCGCATCACTGATCTTTAATAAGCTTTAAGTATCTGCCTCACGGCCAGCATCAGTGCTTTTGTGAGTTTTACACCCTTATGTAGACCTAGTCACACCCACATGCGTTCCACGCATCGAATGGGGTCGGAGGCGAAGGAAAAACAAATAAGTGCTACAAAATATAACATTATATGCATAAATATTCAAATGAAGTATATACATAAAACCCCAATGAGGACATCGACCTACCAAGCAAGTTTTCATAAATCATTGGGTACTGCGTAAGAAAAACGTCAGAGTAATCTGAAAGGGGCATAATTCATGTTCACATTTACAAAACATACATAGGCATTTTTAAAATGTATTTTTATTTCACCTTTTATTTAACCAGGTAGGCTAGTTGAGAACAAGTTCTCATTTGCAACTGCGACCTGGCCAAGATAAAGCATAGCAATTTGATACATACAACAACACAGAGTTACACATGGAATAAACAGAACATAGTCAAATAATACAGTAGAACAAAAGAAAACAAAAAGTCTATATACAGTGAGTGCAAATGAGGTAAGATAAGGGAGTTAAGGCAATAAATAGGCCATCGTGGCGAAGTAATTACAATATAGCAATTAAACACTGGAATGGTAGATGTGCAGAAGATGAATGTGCAAGTAGAGATACAAAGGAGCAAGATAAATAAATTAAATAAATAAATACTGTATGGGGATGAGGTAGGTAGATAGATGGGCTGTTTACAGATGGGCTATGTACAGGTGCAGTGATCTGTGAGCTGCTCTGACAGCTGGTGCTTAAAGCTAGTGAGGAAGATATGAGTCTCCAGCTTCAGAGATGTTTGCAGTTCGTTCCAGTCATTGGCAGCAGAGAACTGGAAGGAAAGATGTCCAAACGAGGAATTGGCTTTGGGGGTGACCAGTGAGATATACCTGCTGGAGCGCGTGCTACGAGTGGTTGCTGCTATGGTGACCAGTGAGCTGAGATAAGGCGGGGCTTTACCTATAGATGACCTGGAGCCAGTGGGTTTGGCGACAAATATGAAGCGAGAGCATACAGGTCGCAATGGTGGGTAGTGTATGGGGCTTTGGTGACAAAACGGATGGCACTGCGATAGACTGCATCCCGTTTGTTGAGTAGAGTGTTGGAAGCTATTTTATAGATGACATCACCAAAGTCGAGGATCGGTAGGATGGTCAGTTTTACAAGGGTATGTTTGGCAGCATGAGTGAAGGATTCTTTGTTGCGATATAGGAAGCCAGTTCTAGATTTAATTTTGGATTGGAGATGCTTAATGTGAGTCGAAGGAGAGTTTACAGTCTAACCAGACACCTAGGTATTTGTAGTTGTCCACGTATTCTAAGTCAGAGCCGTCCAGAGTAGTGATGCTGGACGGGCGAGCAGGTGCGGGCAGTGATCGGTTGAATGGCATGCATTTAGTTTTACTTGCATTTAAGATCAGTTGGAGGCCACTGAAGGAGAGTTGTATAGCATGGAAGCTCGTCTGGAGGTTAGTTAACACAGTGGCCAAAGAGGGGCCAGAAGTATACAGAATGGTGTCGTCTGCGTAGAGGTGTACCAGAGAATCACCAGCAGCAAGTGCAACATCATTGATGTATACAGAGTAGAGAGTTGGCCCGAGAATTGAACCCTGTGGCACCCCCATAGAGACTGCCAGAGGTCCGGTCAACAGGCCCTCCGATTTGACACACTGAACTCTATCAGAGAAGTAGTTGGTAAACGAGGCGAGGCAATCATTTGAGAAGCCAAGGCTGTCGAGTCTGCCAATAAGAATGCGGTGATTGACAGTCTAAAGCCTTGGTCTGGCCGATGAATACGGCTGCACAGTAATGTCTCTTATCGATGGTGGTTATGCAGCTCTTTCAGAACATCAGCTATCTGGATTTGGGTAAAGGACATTTTATCATTAAGACCTTTTAGGAAATAATGTCTGGAGGGTGATAATCCAAAAACATTCTATTTTACTCGGATTTGTATTTATATCACCTGCCCTGTCTGATATCTTAACTTTCTCTATGCCACAAAATGTAAACGTAGAAATGTCATGCTTTAGGTCATTAAGATAATCCCTGTCATTTCTCCTATTTGAACTTTGATGGTCACTGATTCTCTGTTTGAGAGAATGAGAGGTTTTACCTACATAGCACAGCCCACATGGACATTTAACAATGTAGATTACATGGGTGGTGGAGCACTTAATAATGTCATTTATTTGGAACCGTGGGTGGCAGAAATATTCACACCTCATCATATTGCTGCACTGTGCGCAACCTCTGCATTTATAGCTACCATTTGGAAGAGGACGTAAAAGAGCCTGGCTGATTTTCTTTTTTGGCTGGCAGTTGGCATGGACCAATTTATTGCGTAAATTACGACCTCTCCTATATACAACAAGTGGTGGATTCTTAAATTCAGCTGGCATAGCTGGGTCCGATGATAGAACATGCCAGTGTTTCTTGACAGCATCTCCTACTTTTTGCGAGTTCAAAGTATATGTAGTTGTGAACATTACAGGGTGTTCTTTAGCTTGAACGGGTGTTTTTTGTAGCAGTTCATGTCGTGCTTTCAGCAATGCTAAATGTAGAGCTGGAGAATACCCTCTTAGAGCTGGAGAATACCCTCTTAGAGCTGGAGAATACCCTCTTAGAGCTGGAGAATACCCTCTTAGAGCTGGAGAATACCCTCTTAGAGCTGGAGAATACCCTCTTATTAGAAACCTACTGCGCATCTCCGCAGCTTTTTCTAGATAGTCCTCTGTTGAGTGGCATATACAACGCAGTCTGAAAAACTGGCTTCTTAGAAGTCCTCTTTTTAATGGCTCAGGGTGGAAGCTGTCCCCCTGTAATATAGTATTTATGTCTATTTCTTTTCTATACAGATTTGTAAGCAGTGTTCCATTCGATTTCTCAATCCATATATCGAGGTAATGAACACGTTTAGTGTCACGTTCAATTGGGAAGTTGAGATTGGGGTCAATGTCATTGAGGAATGTCAGTCTGTCAGCTCTTTTCCCGTTTCTCCCCATATGCAAAAAGTGTCATCAATATATCAATACCACTTCAAGACTTAATTCAAATATGGATTTTCGTTTTCATTATTAACTAAACGTTGCTTCAAAAAGACCCACATAAAGGTTAGTGTAACTCGGAGCGAATGTGGAGATAGTATTCATCATCAGACCTGAAGTAGTTATACGTCAAAACTTATTCAGCCAGCTGTAGAATAAAGTTGGTTGGTGGGTATTTGTTAGTATCTCTGTCTCTCAAATAGTGAGCTAGGGCTGCCAGCCCCTCCATCCAGGGAATGCCGGTATATAGACTCTCAACATCTAATGTGACCAAAATACAGTCTTCTGTTAAACCCGTTATTGGTGAGACCTTGTTTATGAAGTCTAGGCAGAATTCCTCTGTCCAGTGTTCTTTTGCCCATCTTAAGCTTTTCTTTTTATTGGCCAGTCTAAGATATGGCTTTTTCTTTGCAACTCTGCCTAGAAGGCCAGCATCCCGGAGTCGCCTCTTCACTGTTGACGTTGAGACTGGTGTTTTGCGGGTACTATTTAATGAAGCTGCCAGTTGAGGACTTGTGAGGCATCTGTTTCTCAAACTAGACTCTCGGATGTACTTGTCCTCTTGCTCAGTTGTGCACCGGGGCCTCCCACTCCTCTTTCTATTCTGATTCGAGCCATTTTGTGCTGTTCTGTGAAGGGAGTAGGACACAGCGTTGTACGAGACCTTTTGTTTTTTTGGCAACTTCTCGCATGAAATAGCCTTCATTTCTCAGAACAAGAATAGACTGATGAGTTTCAGAAGAAATATTTTCTTTTCTGGCCATTTTGAGCCTGTAATCGAACCCACAGATGCTGATGCTCCAGATACTCAACTAGTCTAAATAAGGCCAGTTTTATTGCTGCTTTAATGAGCACAACAGTTTTCAGCTGTGCTAACATAATTGCAAAAGGGTTTGTTTTCGAATGATCAATTAGCCTTTTTAAAATTATAAACTTGGATTAGTTAACACAACGTTCCATTGGAACTTCCACAGGAGTGATGGTTGCTGATAATGCGCCTCTGTACGCCTATCTAGATATTCCATAAAGAAATCAGCTGTTTCCAGCTATAATATTCATTTACAACATTAACAATGTCAACACTGTATTTCTGATCTATTTCATTTTAATGGACAAAAAGTGTGATTTTCTTTCAAAAACAAGGACATTTCTATGTGACCCCCAACTTTTGAACGGTAGTGTACATCTGTTTGCTTATTATGGCTTTTTGATATTCCTCAGTGAGGGTGCTGCTTAAACAGCCCCCTGGGTACCATGTGGGAGAGAAATGAGTTACAAATGTCTGGCTTCATGTTCTTCATTATATGAGACACAAGTGGTGATTTTCGATTAGTCATCTGACAGCTGGTCTATCCAGCCAAGCCAACCCTCCTTACGCTGCCATAGAGATAGGCCTTTAGTCGCTGCAGGTAGGCCAGTCATCAAAGACTAAGCACTCATGTCACCCTTCGTAAGCACTGGTGGTCTGAGATGACATCTAGCTTCATAAACGGGTCAGGGGTTTAGTCAATCAGCCCGGCAACTCCTACACTGGCTTTGTCCCAAATGGCACCCGATTCCCTTTTTTTTTTTACCTGGGCCCATAGGGTTCTGGTCAAAAGTAGTGCATTATAGAAGGAATAGGGTGCCATTTGGGACAAATCCACAGCCCTTTGACAACCAGGGGAAAGGTGTTAATTTATGTTGTCTCCAGCTTTGGACTCTATTGTTAAAGTGACAGTTCACCCAAATTACAAAATACATATTTGTTTCCTTACAATGTAAGCTGTCTATGGACAAGGAATGATTTTGTTTACCTGACCAGTGTTTCAAATGGTAACTCTTTAGCATTTGTGCCACAAGTCCAATGCATGCCTTTTCGAAATCAACCTAAAGTTTCTCAATGTATTGTGTAACTCAATTAAATGATATATAAAGGATTTGGACGTAAAGCACGGAAATGGTTATATAGGTACCAGTGACTTGCATTGAATTTGTGACAAAAATGCAAAAAAGTTTTGCATTTGAAACAGTGGCCATACCTTGTCCATAGATGGCAGTGATAGGTGTGCAAGCAATAGGGTGAATGCACTTTGAAGTAAATCTCAGCTCAGTTTAAAGTACACCAATGAAAAAACTTTATTGATCATTGTGATTCAGGATTATCATTAAAAGAGGTTAACATGCCCCATCAATATTAGACAACTATACTGAAAGCCCTTAAATTGCTGCAATAAGTAAATCAAATCAATAATGAGAATAGTCAGATTAACCAATACATAACACGCTGTGGTGGCATAGCAGGAAGATTGGCATACCGTGCACCAAGAGGCTATGAGTTCAAATCCCAGGTGAAGACTGTTGAACAATAATTACTGTATAAATGAACATGCACATTGTAGTACAGTATGACAAAGTGTGTGAAATATGAAAGTTGAAAATATTGTGAGTATACCTAACCTTGCCAACAGATGAAGAGCTATGAATGGATCAGTGGTTCCTCAATCAGGATCTTGATTGGCTTGGAACAGTAACAAGGTGTGATGTGTAATAATAAAAAAATGGGGGGAGGATGCTTCTTAGGTTCCATCAGGCAATGTTCTGACAACTGATACAAATAAATGTTCTTGCAACGTTCTCATGAAATAGGTCTAGAACATTAATATCTTGTGTTCTGAGTATATGGTATGATTGGTGGGTTGTTGATGGAATATTCACCTAACCCTCAGAAAACGGGACACTTGAATGTTCTTGCAACATCCCATGAAACGTGTCTAGAACATTAATATGGTATATTCTGGGAACATGTTCTGTTTGACATTAATGTTACATTAACATTCTCTGAACTGTAACGCTAAAAAGGTTCTCAGGTTTTTGCTAACATAGAATGTTTCCCCTAACAAACGGAAACTAACAATCAAACTTCAGGGGAACATTACGTGTAACATTACAGCCACACACTGTCACGGCCGTTGAATGAAGAGGACCAAGGTGCAGCGTGGTGCGCTTACATATTCCTTTATACGCCGACAAAAACAATAAACAATCCAAAAACAACCGTGACGCTATAGTGCCAACAAACAAAGAACTTCCCACACTGAAAGGAGGGAAAGGGCTACTTAAGTATGGTTCCCAATCAGAGACAACAATTAGACAGCTTTCCCTGATTGAGAACCATACCCGGCCAAAACATAGAAATACAAAATCATAGAAAACAAAAACATAGAATGCCCACCCCAACTCACAACCTGACCAAAACAAATAGAGACATAAAAAGTCTCTCTAAGGTCAGGGCGTGACACACACAAGCCTAAGATCACCATGCACAATCCCAAGCATCAGCTGGAGTGGTGTAAAGCTTGCCGCCATTGGACACTGGAGCAGTGGAAACGCGTTATCAGGAGTAATGAATCACGCTTCACCATCTGGCAGTTGGATGGACGAACCTGAGATTGTCGGATGCCAAGAGAACACTACCTGCCCAAATGCATAGTGCCAACTGTAAAGTTTGGTGGAGGAGGAATAATGGTCTGGGGCTGTTTTTCATGGTTCAGACTAGGCCCCTTAGTTCCAGTGAAGGGAAATCTTAATGCATTAGCATACAATGATATTCTAGACGATTCTTTGCTTCTAACTTTGTGGCAACAGTTTGGGGAAGCCCTTTCCTGTTTCAGCATGACAATACACCATGCACAAAGCGAGATCCATACAGAAATGTTATGTTGATCTGTGTGGAAGAACTTGACTGGCCTGCACAGAGCCCTGACCTCAACCATCGAACACCTTTGGGATGAATTAGAACGCCAACTGCGAGCCATGCCTAATCGCCCAACATCCGTGCCCGACCTCACTAAGGCTCTTGTGGCTCAGCGGAGGCTGTTTATAGCAGCAAAGGGGGAACCAACTCCATATTAATGCCCATGATTTTGGAATGAGATGTTCGATGAGCAGGTGTCCACATACTTTTGGTTATGTAGTGTATCAATGTGTCTTCAGAGCACATGAAAGGTGTGTGTGTGTGGAGAATATCAGTGTTTGGGGGGGTAGGGGGTGGTAGCGGTCTGTGTGTAGTGGGTGCTCTCTACATTTCCAAGTAATTTCAAGGAGAGTGAGATTGAATATCTGCATCACCAGACTTCCTGTACAGTAGCCTACAGACTGAGCCCTCTTGCTCTCTTATTTTCACCCTCCAGTTGTGCTGAGTTGACAGAAGTGGGCACCATCAGAGAGTGGCGACGCCTCCTGCCCTGGGTATTGTAATTACAGTTCTCTCAGCACACATGGTGCTGCTGCCTTAGCCCTGCTGGTCATTTGGGGCTGTGTCTGAGGCAGACGTGTGCTGCTGTGAATCTCAAACACCTCGCTGCTCTGCTGCATTATCAGCACATCTCAGTTCTACTGGACCCGCTGAACCCTCAGCCCTGAGGATAGTGAGGATAGGGTTCTTCAGTCCTGGTCCTGGAGACCATCGTAACTAACACACCTGTTCACCTCATCAAGGGCCGGGTTGAAAAGCTGAATGATTCAATTATCTAAGGGCTTGAACCAAGTGTGCTACTGGGTTACAACAAAAGCATGCACACCCTGTAGGGCCTCCAGGGACGAGCATTAAAGGGATTTGGCTGGAGTTCCCCAAAAATGGTGAAAAGCAAAATGCTATGGATTACTGCTAACAACGTCCATCTACACCCTGAAACAATCCCTTTACGATAGATATGCAGAATTAAACATTCATGCTAACCCCCAGAAACTAATCTAGGTAGATCTGAAACAATTGGATAGACATAAGCAACTAGGCACAAAATTCCACCCAGCCCATATGGGGCAAGGGAAGCAATTATCATACTGTAGAAATCCTATTCAACCCTTTCAGATCTACATGAGTGTCTATGGGGTAGGGTGTAGGGGTGAATTTGGAATTCAGAAATAGTGCCTGGAGCTAAGAACACTTGTGCACAGAAATCATTCCCCCTCTCCCCCATCCCTCATTTAGTGCTCTCCCCCACTCATTCCCTCTCTCTCTCCCTCCCATCCCCATCCCTTGTTTAGTACTCTCCTTCTCCCCCCTACACTGAGACTGTTGTCAAGCCTGGCTAGTCCCCGTGGATAAACAGGGTCCTGTGTATAATTTGATTTGTGCCACCGCAATCCACTCTCTCCCGTTGTTGGGCCGCCTTGTGATATGCCAGCAATGAGTGATTAACACTGCATCCCACTGTATTGGAACACATTACCACATCTCCCAGCGCATAATTACAGTTTAATGTAGTATGTGTTTTCGCCATTGTTTTCTTTGGCCCTGACAAAACACGATCTCTTCTCTCTGCTACCGCTAATAAAACCGCCATTTGGTTGAGCTATTGTAAAGCCGAAGTGCACTTAAATGTGGCTTAATTTAAAGTAGGGGCTATTTAGTCTGGGGAAAGTACTGAAAACCCTAGAAAGATATGAATTTGTGTAAGCCTCAGCTTTACACCAAAGATAAGGGAATAAATTAATGAACTACATGTTAGCAGGTCCAAGCTGAGCATACATGTACTGCAATACAGCTAACAGCCAGATTCAGAAAGCCAGTCAGGTCAAGTTGTCTCCAACTGTCAGGGGCTGTATGTGTGTCCTTGGGGGGGGCACACAATGAAGCGATTAACGACAGACCCTTTTGGCTGACACTGCATGGATTCATGGCATTTCACAAGCAAACTCCAGATAGGGACCCAATTGGACATGTACAGGTAACTGCAAAAATAAAGGAAACACAAACAAAGTGTCTTAATAGGGTGTTAGGCCACCATGAGCCAGAACAGCTTCAATGCACCTTGGCATAGATTCTACAAGTGTCTGGAACTCTATTGGAGGGATACAACATTCTTCCACAAAAAATTCCCTAATTTTGTGTTTTGTTGATGGTGGTGTAAAAAGCTATCTCAGGGGTTCAACTGGGTTGAGATGGCCATGGCATATGGTTCACGTTGTTTTCATGCTCATCAAACCGTTCAGTGACCACTCTTACACTCTTACACCGTGGATGGGGCATAGCCATGGTAGCCAAAATAATGGCCAAATAAATGGCCTGCCCAGCATTTTATACATGACAGGATGTTAATTGCTTAATTAACTTGTGTTTCTATCATTTTGGCAGTTACCTGTAGTTAGCATGTGTTCAAGGTTTCTCAATCAATATACTGCCCAGAAAAGATAATTGGATTTCACTATATTTCTCCATCTTCTAGCTAAATGGACAAAGGCAGAGAAATTAATTTAATACAGATGAAAATACCCTCAAATTAAAGCTGAGAGTCTCCACTTAACCTCAGTCATTGTATCATTTCAAATCCAAAGTGTTGAACTACAGAGCCAAAACAACAAAAAATGTGTCACTGTCCCAAACCTTTTGGACTGTATATTATGTGAGTTCCCTGGACATGCATCCAGTATTTTACAATAAATGAGGTGAAGCTCTGTCATAGTCAACATTGCTTTAAGTGCCTTCTATTAGGGCCTTGGATCTTAGCTGGGGACTTCCACCACAAATCCATTCTCATTTTCTCAATGGAGAGCGGGCTGATCATTTTTAGGCAAGTCAGTTAAGAACAAATTCTTATTTTCAATGATGGCCTAGGAACAGTGGGTTAACTGCCTCTGCCTGGGGCAGAACGACCGATTTGTACCTTGCCAGCTCAGGGGTTTGAACTTGCAACCTTCCGGTTACTAGTCCAACACTCTAACCACTAGGCTACCATGCCGCCCCGATAAATTGGGGCCCAGCATGCTTTGCGGCCACGGTTAAAAACTTCTTGAGGCGATGGGTTCCCCTACAGGAACTGTTTTATGTCATCAACAGTCAAAAAAGTTTGAAATTATTAAATGACAACATACTGTACAGTAGATGCATTCGTTAAGCAGCCAGTGGAAAGCTATACTTTTGGTATGTGTAAATTTCTTGCACAGGTCACACTACTCATGAGGTGTTTGTCAGCTGTCACACAGTGAAGAGAAGTAGAGAATTTAATATGACTGTACCATAGACACTGGGAGTCGAGAAGCAGGTGGTTTAATATAACAAATAACATGGACCGATACAGCGTAGAATCTAGACAACATAAACAATACCGCCTGGGAAAGGAACCTAAGGTAGTGCCAGATAAAGGGAAATTAATGAGTGAGGTAATGGAGTCCAGGTGTGCTTAATTATGAAGCGCAGGTGTGCGTAATGATTAAAGCCAGGTGCACGTAATGATGGTTCCCAGGACCAGTGGTTGGTAAACCAGAGACTTCAAACGCTGGAGCAGAGGAACAGGAGTAGAAGTGACAATGTCTTATTATTAAATGTGAGCATTAACACTGTGTCCCACCTCATCATAAATGACTTAGTTGAAAAAGATATCTTATTATACTGTATAAATACAATCAAAGGGATCATATAGATTCACAATGTGATTAAAACATTCAAAGAAGTGATATCAAATCAAAATCAAATTTATAGGTCACATACACATGTTCAGCAGATGTTATTGCGGGTGTAGCGAAATGCTTGTACTGCTAGCTCCATCAGTGCAGTAATATCTAACAAGTAATCTAAAAAAAAAACTGAAACTGTATCTAACAGTTTCACAACATATACCCAAAATACACATAAATCTTAATAAGGAATGGATTCAGAATATATACATATATGTCAGAGCAGCATTGGACTAAGATACATTGGCATAGTATAGAATATAGTATATACATTTATACATATGAGATGGGTGATTCAATATTAACACACAATTAAAAGTGACTAAGATATCGTAGAATAGTAGAGTACATTTTATACATATGAGATATTAAAGTGGTTAGGGTTTCATTTCCTTAAAGTGGCCAGTGATTCCTCATCTATGTCTATAGGCAGCAGCCTCTGATGTGCTGGAGATGGCTGTTTAGCAGTCAGTGGTGTAGTATAGAATACTATACAGTATATACATATGAAATGAGTGATGCAATATGTAAACACAATTTAAAAGTGACTAAGATACCGTAGAATAGTGTGGAGTGCAGTTTATATATATGAGATGAATAATACTAGATACGGAAACATTATTAAAGTGGCTGGTGATCCATTTCTAAAAATGGCCAGTGATGTGAAGATGGCACTTGAGGGGATGGATGCCGTCTTAACGGCTCTTAACCAACCATGCTATTTTGTTAGTTTTTTCGCATTGTTTGTAACTTTTGTACATAATGTTGCTGCAACCATCTCTTATGAACGAAAATAGCTTCTGGACATCAGAATTACTCACCTCAGATTAGACAGAGTTTTTCTTCAATGATCTTCGGATGGGAGGGAGATACTACAAACACCCGACCAGACCCAGATCCCCGGCATTCGCTGGAGAAGGAAACTGAGATTTCTCTGAAAAAGATTGGGGTGGTTTGTAAGGATCAGGCGACGAGTGGCTAATCCGCCTTTGCCTTCCATCCTGCAAGCTAACGTTCAATCGCTGGAAAATAAATGGGACGAACTGAAAACACGTATATCCTACCAACTGAATATTAAAAACTGTAATATCTTATGTTTCACTGAGTCGTGGCTGAATGACGACATTAAGAACATACAGATGGCAGGTTATACACTATCGGCAGAATAGAATAGCAAGCTCTGGTAAGACACAGGGCTGGGGCTTATGCATATATGTAAACAACAGCTGGTGTACGATATCTAAGGAATCCGTCTCATTCCTGCTTACAAGCAAAAATTAAAGCAGGAAGCACCAGTGACTAGATCAATAAAAAAGTGTTCAGATGAAGCAGATGCTAAACTCCAGGACTGTTTTGCTAGAACAGACTGGAATATGTTCCGGTATTCTTCTGATGGAATTGAGGAGTACGCAACATCAGTCACTGGCTTTATCAATAAGTGCATCGAGGACGTCGTCCCCACAGTGATTGTACGTACATAACCGAACCAGAAGCCATGGATTACAAGCAACATTCGCACTGAGCTAAAGGGTAGAGCTGCCACTTTCAAGGAGCGCGATTCTAACCCGGAAGCTTATAAGAAATCCTGCTATGCCCTCCAACAAACCATCAATACAGGACTAAGATCGAATTGTATTACACCAGCTACGACGCTCATTGGATGTGGCAGGGCTTGCAAACCATTACAGACTACAAAGGGAAGCACAGCCGAGAGCTGCCCAGTGACACGAGCCTACCAGACGAGATAAATAACTTCCATGCTTGCTTTGAGGCAAGTAACACTGAAACATGCATGAGAGCATCAGCTATTTCCGGACGACTGTGTGATCACACTCTCCGCAGCCGATGTGAGTAAGACCTTTAAACAGGTCAACATTCACAAGTCCACATGGCCAGACGGATTATCAGGACGTGTACCCGAGCATGCACTGTTTAACTGGCAAGTGTCTTCACTGACATTTTCAACCTCTCCCTGTCTGAGTCTGTAATACCAACATGTTTCAAGCAGACCACCATAGTCCCTGTGCCCAAGAACACTAAGGTAACCTGCCTAAATGACTACCGACCCGTAGGACTCACGTCTGTAGCCACGAAATGCTTTGAAAGGCTGGTCATGGCTCATATCAACACCATTATCCCAGAAACCCTAGACCCACTCCAATTTGCATACCGCACCAACAGATCCACAGATGATGCAATATACCTGTATATTGCACTCCACACTGCCTTTTCACACCTGGTCAAAATGAACACCTATGTGAGAATGCTATTCATTGACCACAGCTCAGCATTCAACACCATAGTGCCCTCAAAGCTCATCACTAAGCTAAGAACCCTGGGACTAAACACTTCCCTCTTCAACTGGATCCTGAACTTCCTAGCGGGCCGCATACAGGTGGTAACGGTAGGTAACAACACATCCGCCACGCTGATCCTGAACACGGGGGCCCCTCAGGGGTGCAGGTCCATTCCCCTCCTGCACTCCCTGTTCACTCATGACTGCACGGCCAGGTACTACTCCAAAACCGTCATTAAAACCGTCATTAACAGTGGTAGGCTTGATCACCGAAAGCGATGAGACAGCTAATAGGGAGGAGGTCAAAGACCTGACCATGTGGTATGACGACAACAACCTCTCCCTCAATGTGATCAAGACAAAGGAGATGATTGACTACATGAAAAGGAAGTCCGAGCACGCCCCCATTCTCATCGATGGGGCTGTAGTGGAGCATGTTGAAAATCCTCAAAAGATTTTACAGCTGCACCATCGAGCGTCCTGACGGGTTGCATCACTGCCTGGTATGGCAACTACTCGGCCTCCGACCGCAAGGCACTACAGAGGGTAGTGCGTACGGCCCAGTACATCACTGGGGCCAAGATTTCTGCCAACCAGGACCTCTATACCAGGCGGTGTCAGAGAAAGGCTTTAAAAATGGTCAAACACTCCAGCCACCCTAGTCATATACTGTTCTCTCTGATACCGCATGGCAGACGGTACTAGAGCGCCAAGTCTAGGTCCAAGAGGCTTCTAAACCGCTTCTACCCCCAAGCCATAAGACTTCTGAACAGCTAATCAAATGGCTACTATTTGCATTGCCCCTCCCCCCCTCTACGCTGCTGCTACTCTCTGTTATTATCTATGCATAATCACTTTAATAACACTACCTACATGTACATATTATCTCAACTACCTCGACACTGGTGCCCCCACACATTGAGTCCGTACTGGTACCCCCGTTAAATAAAGGTGAAATAAATATTGTTATTTACTGCTGATCTTTAATTATTTGTTTTTCTTATCTCTTACTTTTTTGAGGGTATTTTCTTAAATCTGCATTGTTGATTAGGGCTTGTAAGTAAGCATTTCACTGTTGTACCTGTTGTATTCGGCACATGTGTAACGGTTTTCTAGTGGTGAAGGAGAGTCGGACCAAACTGCAGCATGTAGATTGCGATCCATGTTTAATAAACAACGTAGACACGAAAAAACACAAACACTACAAAACAATAAACGTAACGAAAACCGAAACAGCCTATACTTTGTGTAAACTAACACAGAACAAGGACATCAGGACACTAAGGACAATCACCCACAACACAACCAACGAATATGGCTGCCTAAATATGGTTCCCAATCAGAGACATCGATAAACACCTGCCTCTGATTGAGAACCACTTCAGACAGCCATAGACTTACCTAGAACACCCCACTAAGCTACAATCCCACTACATACACACCACATACAAAAACCCATGTCACACCCTGGCCTGACCAAATAAATGAAGATAAACACAAAATACTTCGACCAGGGCGTGACAACATGTGACAAATAACATTTGATTTGATTTCTAATCTATGTCTATAGGCAGCCGCCTTTGATGTGCTAGTGATGGCTGTTTAGCAGTCTGATGGCCTTGAGATAGAAGCTTTCTTTCAGTCTCTCGGTCCCAGCTTTTATGCACCTGTACTGACCTCACCTTCTGGATGATAGCAGGGCGAACAGGCAGTGGCTTGAGTGGTTAATGTCCTTGATGATCTTTTTGGCCTTCCTATGGCATCGGGCGTTGTAGGGTGGGAAGTTTGCCCCCGGTAATGCATTGGGCAGACCGCACCCCCCTCTGGTGGACTTTGCAGTTGTGGGCGGTGCAGTTGCCATACAGGATGCTCTCAATTGTGCATCTGTAAAAGTTTTAGGTGTTAATCCACATTTCTTAAGCCTCCTGAGGTTGAAGAGGCGCTGTTGCGCCTTCTTTACCACACTGTCTGTGTGGGTTGACCATTTCAGTTTGTCAATGATGTGTACGCGGAGAAACTTGAAGCTTTCCACCTTCTCCACTGCGGTCCCATCGATGTGGATGGGGTGGTGCTCCCTCTGTTGTTTCCTGAAGTCCACGATCATCTCCTTAGTTTTGTTGAGTGAGAGGTTATTTTCCTGGCACCACACTCCCAGAGCCCTCACCACCTCCCTGTAGGCTGTCTCATCGTTGTTGGTAATCAAGCCTACTACTGTTGTGTCTGCAAACTTGATGATTGAGTTGGAGGCGTGCTTGGCCACGCAGTCATGGGTGAACAGGGATTACAGGTGGGAGCTTAGCACACAACCTTGGGGGCCCCAGTGTTGAGGATCAGTGAAGAGATGTTGTTTCCTACCTTAACCACCTGGGAGTGACCCGTCAGGAAGTCCAGGATTCAGTAGCACATGACGGGGTTCAGACCCAGTGCCTCGAGCTTGATGATGAGCTTGGAGGGTAGTATGTTGTTGAATGCTGAGTTATAGTCAATTAACAGCATTCTTACATAGGTATGCCTCTTGTCCAGATGGGACAGGGCAGTATGCAGTGTGGTGGCGAATGCATAGTCTGTGGATCTATTGGGATGGTAGGCAAATTGAAGTGGGTCTAGGGTAACAGGTAAGGTGGAGGTGATATGATCCTTGACTAGTCACTCAAAGCACTTCATGATGACAAAGGTGAGTGCTACAGGGCAATAGTAATTTAGTTCAATTACCTTTTTTTCATTCTTAGGTACAATGGTGGCCATCTTGAAGCATGTGGGGACAACATACTGAGATAGGGAGAGATTGAATATATCTGTAAACACACTAGCCAGCTGGTCTGTGCATGCTTTGAGGACGCGGTTTGAGATACCATCTGGGCCGGCAGCCTTGCGAGGGTTAACACGCTTAAACGTCTTACTCACATCGGCCACGGAGAAGGAGAGCCCACAGTCCTTGATAGCGGGTTGCATCGGTGGCACTGTATTGTCCTGAGTGAAGAAGGTTTTCAGCCTGTCCGGAAGCAAGATGTCAGTGTCCGCGACGTGGTTGATTTTCCTTTTATAATCTGTGATTGTCTGTAGACTCTGCCACATACGTCTCGTGTCTGAGCCGTTGAACTGGGACTGAACTTTGTCCCTATACTGACGTTCAGCCTGCTTGATTGCTTTATATTTACAGTCTTCTTGCCCTTGCTAAATGCGGTGGTTTGCACTTTCTGTTTCTGATTGGGGTAGGTTTTAATGCAGTGGGTACACCATCTCCTATGCACTTCCTGATAAACTCATTCACTGTATCGGTATATGTGTCAATATTATTTTTTATATTATTTTCTGAAGCTACTCTGAACATATCCCAGTCCGCGTGATCAAAACGATCTTGAAGCGTGGATTGCGATTGGTCAGACCAGTGCTAAATAGTCCTCTGAGTTTCTGCCTATAGGAGGAGCACAATGGAATCATGGTCCGATTTTCCGAATGGAGGGCGGGGAAGGGCCTTTATTTGCATTCTGGAAGGTATTATAACAATAGTCGAGAGTTTTAGCAGTACCACAATCAATATGTTGATAGAATTTCTGGAGCCTTTTCCTCAAATTTTTGTCACGGATCCCTCAGGAACTTTCATTATGCACACCTGGCCCCTATTCCCAGTGATTAGTAATTGTATAAGTGTGCCCTTGGTTTACCGGTGTCCTGTCGATTATTGTTACTATTTCTGTTGGTGCGTGTGAGTACCTGTGCTGTGTGTTTTTGCTTTCGTGCCATTGTGGATTGCGCAGATGATTACAAGTCCCGTCCCATGAGTTAATCATTGTGTGCTTGTTTTATTTATTTGAGGTACTGCTCGCTCTTTTGTTTCTTGTTTCAATCCTGTGTTTTGTATAATGTTTTTTTTGGTGATCGTCCCAATGCCTTTACACGGCACGCTGTAATTTGGGTGTAAATAAAAACCCTTTTACGCATTCCTGCGCCTGTCTCCCGAGTCAATCATACAGGTGTGACAATTGGCTTTGTTAAAATCCCCAGCAAGAATAAATGCAGCCTCAATATGTGGTTTCCATTTTGCATAAAGTCCAGTGAAGTTCTTTGAGGGCGGTCGTGGTATCGGCTTTAGGGAGGATATAGACGGCTGTGGCTATTATTGACGATAATTTTCTCGGGAGATTTGGCATTTGATTGTGAGATATTCTAGGTCGGGTGAACAGAAGGACTTGAGTTCCTGTATGTTATCACAGTTACACCATAAGTCGTTGATCATAAAATATATACAGTGCCTTGCGAAAGTATTCGGCCCCCTTGAACTTTGCGACATTTTTTCCACATTTCAGGCTTCAAACATAAAGATATAAAACTGTATTTTTTTGTGAAGAATCAACAAAAAGTGGGACACAATCATGAAGTGGAACGACATTTATTGGATATTTCAAACTTTTTTAACAAATCAAAAACTGAAAAATTGGCCGTGCAAAATTATTCAGCCCCTTTACTTTCAGTGCAGCAAACTCTCTCCAGAAGTTCGGTGAGGATCTCTGAATGATCCAATGTTGACCTAAATGACTAATGATGATAAATACAATCCACCTGTGTGTAATCAAGTCTCCGTATAAATGCACCTGCACTGTGATAGTCTCAGAGGCGCAGAGAGCATCATGAAGAACAAGGAACACACCAGGCAGGTCCGAGATACTGTTGTGAAGAAGTTTAAAGCCGGATTTGGATACAAAAAGATTTCCCAAGCTTTAAACATCCCAAGGAGTACTGTGCAAGCGATAATATTGAAATGGAAGGAGTATCAGACCACTGCAAATCTACCGAGACCTGGCCGTCCCTATAAACTTTCAGCTCATACAAGGAGAAGACTGATCAGAGATGCAGCCAAGAGGCCCATGATCACTCTGGATGAACTGCAGAGATCTACAGCTGAGGTGGGAGACTCTGTCCATAGGACAACAATCAGTCGTATATTGCACAAATCTGGCCTTTATGGAAGAGTGGCAAAAAGAAAGCCATTTCTTAAAGATATCCATAAAAAGTGTTGTTTAAAGTTTGCCACAAGCCACCTGGGAGACACACTAAACATGTGGAAGAAGGTGCTCTGGTCAGATGAAACCAAAATTGAACTTTTTGGCAACAATGCAAAACGTTATGTTTGGCGTAAAAGCAACACAGCTCATCACCCTGAACATACCATCCCCACTGTCAAACATGGTGGTGGCAGCATCATGGTTTGGGCCTGCTTTTCTTCAGCAGGGACAGGGAAGATGGTTAAAATTGATGGGGAAGATGGATGGAGCCAAATACAGGACCATTCTGGAAGAACCTGATGGAGTCTGCAAAAGACCTGAGACTGGGACGGAGATTTGTCTTCCAACAAGACAATGATCCAAAACATAAAGCAAAATCTACAATGGAATGGTTCAAAAATAAACATATCCAGGTGTTAGAATGGCCAAGTCAAAGTCCAGGCCTGAATCCAATCGAGAATCTGTGGAAAGAACTGAAAACTGCTGTTCACAAATGCTCTCCATCCAACCTCACTGAGCTCGAGCTGTTTTGCAAGGAGGAATGGGAAAAAATTTCAGTCTCTCGATGTGCAAAACTGATAGACATACCCCAAGCGACTTACAGCTGTAATCGCAGCAAAAGGTGGCGCTACAAAGTATTAACTTAAGGGGGATGAATAATTTTGCACGCCCAATTTTTCAGTTTTTGATTTGTTAAAAAAGTTTGAAATATCCAATAAATATCGTTCCACTTCATGATTGTGTTCCACTTGTTGTTGATTCTTCACAAAAAAATACAGTTTTATATATTTATGTTTGAAGCCTGAAATGTGGCAAAAGGTCGCAAAGTTCAAGGAGGCCGAATACTTTCGCAAGGCACTGTATGTGCAGTTATGTGCACCAGGTCATTGCTTTAATATATATATATATATATATATATATTTAACCAGGAAGGCTAGTTGAGAACTAGTTCTCATTTACAACTGCGACCTGGCCAAGATAAAGCAAAGCAGTGCAACACAAACAACACAGAGTTACACATGGAATTAACAAAACATACAGTCAATAATACAATAGAAAAAACGTATATATACAGTGTGTGCAAATGAGGTATGATAAGGGAGGTAAAGGCAGTAAATAGGCCATAGTGGCAAAATAATTACAGTTTAGCAATTTAACACTGGAGTGATAGAGACTGGAGTTATAGATGAAGATGCATGTGCAAGTAGAGATACTGGGGTGCAAAGGAGCTAAAAATAAAAATAACAGTATGGGGATGAGGTAGTTGAATGTGCTATTTACAGATGGGCTATGTACAGGTGCAGTGATCTGTGAGCTGCTCTGACAGCTGGTGCTTAAAGTTAGTGAGGGAGATATGAGTCTCCAGTTTCAGTGATTTTTGCAATTCGTTCCAGTCATTGGCAGCAGAGAACTGGAAGGAAAGGCAGCCAAATGTGGAATTGGCTTTGAGGGTGACCAGTGAAATATACCTGCTGGAGCGCTTGCTATGTTGACCAGTGTACTGAGATAAGGCGGGGCTTTACCTAGCAAAGACTTATAGATGACCTGGAGCCAGTGAGTTTGGCGACAAATATGAAGCCAGCCTAAGAGAGCATACAGGTCGCAGTGGTGGGTAGTATATGGGGCTTTGGTGACAAAACGGATGGCAATGTGATAGACTGTATCCAATTTGCTGAGTAGAGTGTTGGTGGCTATTTTGTAAATGACATCGCCGAAGCTTTCTCTCTCTGCTGTGTTCACTGAGGCATTGTGCCCGCCCTGCAACCTCATTGGATAATGCTGGCCAGGCATCTTGCTAGCTATCACTCTAATGCGAGGGGCTGAAGCTATTTGGATAGAACTCAAATCGAGGGGGCATGCCCACGTGGGGGAAAATGGCCCCAAAGTACCGGAGCAAGTCTTTAAGGGGAGGACACACACTCTAGGAGAGCAGTCATCTTCATTATCCCCACAGAGCCTGTTGGCGACACTGCGTGTCACTTCCTCATGTTAGGCCGCTCCATCTCCTTTGATCCTCCCCTGATCAGAGGCACGACTCTGAATATCAATGAAGCCATTGATGCCTCCCTGAAGGGGCTCCGCTGCTCGGGCCAACCAGGTGCAAATATTGCACTGTCACTCTCTTGAATGGAGGCGGCAGAGGGCGCAGTGCAGGGCGCAGCTCCCATGTAGTTAACGAGAAATAATTGGAGAAATGTACCAGAGAGTAGAGGGGTAGGGCGCGCTGGAGGACGGCGCTAAGAGTTTAAAATCTAATCATAGACCTGTCAACATGTATTAATGTGAGTGGATGGGAGCTGAAGGAAAATCAAAATGCAGACAAGAGAAAAGAATGGTGTCTCCAGTGTCAGGGAGATATACTGTAGGAGGCAACACTAGCCAGAGGTGGGCCACAATAGTTTTTTCCTTTAAGGAGGTAAGGCATCTTATTAAGTGTATTGCCAATCTCTGTTTGCATGTGAAAAAACAAAAAGCAAAAACAACTGAGCAGAATATATTATTGTTCATTGGAAATAGCCCAAGTGGCCACACAGGTCGGCCTATGACGTCTTCGATAACAGTTCACATACTCAAACTTAGAGCAGTCAACACTGACGAGAATTAGAGTGTAGCGCTTAACAAATGGCACGCTATTCCCTACTCAGTCCACTATTTCCACAGATCATTATAAGGGTGCAGGAGAACTTGTAAATTGGCTATAATAATTACGATACCTTTTCAAGCGCCAAATGGACTCAAAGTCTGATTTTCAAGGTAAAATTGAATTTCTGAGCTCCAAATTCAAGTTCAAGCAGGCTACTTCAAGCCCCCTTGTATCATTTAAAATTGCAGGTCTAACATAGAAAATGTGTATTTGTCATGTTATTTCATTACCAGATAATATTGTCAATTAGCCCACTAGGCCATGTAAGTCATGATATCCTGAATAATGTATAGGAATAGCATTGGGTGTTGTGCAATAGTCTATCCTAAACAATTGGGCACATTCGACTGTGTCCAATCCGAGGCACTAAAACATGTGAAAACATGAATTTATGCTTTCTGTGTTAAATCTAAAGAGAACCTAAAACAAGCAGACAACAACGGATGATCAACATCAATTCGCTATGGATATGAGATCCAACGTGTATCCAAGTACAAATGCCTTTACTGGCGTAACAAATGAGACACCCAAATATTTGACATTCCACCTTTTTTCCGGTACTCCGGCTGTTGTTGCCACATGCGCTGTCACAACAGCTGTTCATCACTTCATTCTCATCTGTAAAATTCCTTCCTGGATCAGATGATGATGTGTGAAAATATTACGTCTTAATTAAATCAGCTGGATACCAAATGCTCATCCAACAAGTAATATGTATAATTGTTGAAGAACCATGTTAATGACAGTATTAATTTAGATTTTAAGTATCAAGGTATCAAGGACTGTTTCGGTTAAAGCATTACATTTTGCAATGCATACATTATTTTGGATTTGTGTGCCCATGAATACTGTTTTCACCGAGTAACATACATATTTACTGCATTTCTGAGATCTCAATACGAAAAAGTGTCTGACTGCTAGATCCAAGATTCTTACAGGGTTCAATGTGAATTTTTATACCCCCTTTTCTACCCAATTTCGTGGTATCCAATTGTTAGCAGTTACTATCTTGTCTCATCACTACAACTCCCGTACAGGCTCGTTAGAGACTAAGGTCGAAAGCCATGCGTCCTCCGAAACACAACCCAACCAAGACACGCTGCTTCTTAACACACCACGCATCGGCCAGCCGAACCAATGTGTCGGCGGCCTGGTTAGTGTGCACCGCCCCCTGGCCCGCCACAGGAGTGGCTAGTGCGCGATGAGACAATGATATCCTTACCAGCCAAACCCTCCCTAACCCGGATGACGCTAGGCCAATTGTGCTTTGCCCCGTGGACCTCCCGGTCGGATGCGAGTCTCTGGTGGCACAGCTAGCACTGCGATGCAGTGCCCTAGACCACTGCGCCACCGGGGAGGCCTTCGACATTTAATTTAAATGATTATTGCTTAATATATGATATAAAGACAACATAAACTGCCATAAACGCAAGGAAAGAAAAGTAATGTTTTATGTCATATGATTTTGGACAAATTCATCAAGATGAACCATGATAATGGGTTAAGAAAGGTATTATGTGAACAAGTGAATTTTATTGAATATACTGTAGCTATGTTTCCCCTTATAATGCATCTTAATGACATGAAAACAATTAGCTGATTAATATGAATAATATTCCCAATGGTTTGGATTGAATGGACACAGGGCAAAATGGCAATTGTGACACTTAGTTGCTTTAATTTGAATTGCAAAGACATTGCAATAGGCCAACGCAACTCAAACGCTCCCTCTCATTTTAATTCCTGAATATTCACGAGAGAGATGTAGAATGGCACATTTTTTTCCCCCTCGGTCAGATACTTCTTATTAGCATTGTACTGTACAGTAATGCTGTCTTGGAGTGATTATGGTAATGCAATATTCTATTAGCCACCATGTGCTGTGTCTGCCTCGAGGGGAGCTTGTCATTAATTTGTATGAAGGCTGGGTAAATAGCATAGTTGGGGTGGAATAAATCTAAATAAATGCGTCTCAAACACGACTGAATGGGTTGTTACGCAAACGAGGTGCAATACAAACCATGTCTGTTCAGACATGGTTTGTATTGCATTACTACGGTACATTCCTTTGTCAGCAGATCTTAAAGGAACAGCTATGATAACGGAAGGGAGAACCATTCTAGTCTCTTTAGCAGTGGCTATTTTAGCACGGAAATCTTGGTAGGGCAAACTCAATTTTATTTGTTGCTGCATGCCAGCAAAGCCACTACACAACACAACACTAACAATATATTAAAGTAAAGTATTCAGACCCCTTGAATTTTTCCACATTTTGCTATATTGCCGCCTTATTCTAAAATTGATTAAATTGTCCCCCTCCCCTCAGAGGAACTCCAGAGCTCTGTCAGAGTGACCATTCGGTTTCTTGGTCACCTCCCAGACTACTTATGACTACTTTCCTTGAATTGCCCTGCCAATGCATTGTTGTTTGGACCATTATTTTTAAATTATAGCATACAGACATGAAACACAATAACCGAGTCAATAATGCCTGGGGTAAGAACCAAAGGGAGTGACAGATATAGGGGAGGTAATCAGGAAGGTGATGGAGTCTAATGAGGCGCAGGTGCGTGTAAAGATGGTGACAGGTGTGCGTAATAATGAATAAACTGGCAGCATGCCCAGTGTCGAGCCTATTGGGCCTTCAGTGTGTGACAGGCTTGTGAGGGTGAAAGGACAGCAACCATAATACAAGCAAAGTCATATTGGTCAGAGATTGCACTTTTTGTAAAACACAAATGGCCAGTGGTGTAGTGGAGGCTATACCCACTTTGCTTTTCAGTGGACATTGCCTATACTCACTTCTTAATCTGTACAGTTGTGTATCAAAGTAATGTAGTGGAAGTATATGACTTATGTAGTACAATAGAGAAATCATGCACAAAGTAGCCTACACAATCGCAAAGCACGTGAAATATATTCCCATACCAGCAGCACACAGCTTAGTTTCAGCGGATATTAGCTTTAGGCAGCAAGAGTGTGTAGCTCTAAACTGGTTGATGCATGGAGCAGCTCACAGAAGAACGACATAGGTAGCTGGTAGGTAGTTAAAATGTTTCAACTTATATCTACCAGTAGATGTTAAGGCAACTGAGTATGCAAACCAGGTATTGAAAACGTTTGGTCCTCAGTCTTGGTTAGTAGGCTATTTGCAATGCTCAATTAAGTCATCATGCATCATGAACATTTCTAAAGGCTTTCCCAAAAAAACTTCCCAATTAAATGTTAACCGCAATGAAGCCCTAACTGACAGAAATATATCATGCTGATTTGTATCAATGGGGAGGGCATTTTGTTTTGCTCAGTTGAATTCATTTCCCTCTGGTTGCGCATTTAACATGTTGATAGAGATTTGGTAAAACTGATTTAAGTTTCCCTGCATTACAGTTTATGGCCACTAGGAGCGCCACCTCTGAGTGAGCGGTTTCCTGTTTGCTTATTTCCTTATACAGCTGACTGAGTGTGATCTTAGTGCAATCATCTGTCTGTGGTGGTAAATAAACAGCCACGAAAAGTATAGTTAAAGGGCAACTTCATCCTCCAAAAATATTTTATTTTCCCAGACCTCAATGGTCTGCTGAAGTGGTTTAAGGATTGTTGTGGACTTAGAACATCACTTTAATTTTATTTTAAACAGTGATTTTGAGAGTGAAAATAGTATTTCACACACAGGACGCCTTTCCTTCACACAGGATCCATTTCTCCAGGCAACACTAGGGTCACTGCATAGGGCCGATGGAGAGGCAACAGTCACACAGCATGATGTTAAAGGATAAGCAGTCAATTCACTCAGACAAAATAAGCCAGTAGGTCCCAATCATAAGAATACAAAAACACAACCATTAGGCTAAGCATTTCCCAATTGAAATGTACAACTATTACTTCCCATTGCAAAAACATTTCACGTTTAGCACACAAAGTAACCGGTGATCTAAAGTTTAAATGCAACAATGTTTCACACACAAGTTATTTTCAAAGAGATGGCTAACAGCATGTGAGCTGCAATACAAAAAACACAGTTCCACTCACCAGATGATCATTTGAAACTTAACTTGTTGAAAGTTTATTCTTAAAGCGACAAGGTAACAAATTAGCAACAACATCCTCTTCAATAACACCTGCTGCAGCCGTTGCAAACTAGCCCACAGCAAAAGCTAGCTAGCTAGACCGTGGGAAAACTACTACTCGCTATTGCACAGTGGCCTGTTGGCTTTCGAGAAGGCAGTTTCCATACCTTATTGTAAAAAACAGTCCCACCCATTACAAGTTAATGTGAATGGTTCATTCCACTGTCACTCCAGAATGTTGCCCATATTGTCACGCCCTGACCTGAGATATGTTTTCTTTATTATTTTGGTTAGGTCAGGGTGTGACTAGGGTGGGCATGCTAGTTTTTGTATTGTCTAGGGGATTTGTATGTCTAGGGTTTTTGTAGGTCTAGGTAGTATGTATGTCTATGGTGGTCTCAAATGGTTACCAATCAGAGGCAGCTGTTTATCGTTGTCTCTGATTGGGGATCATATTTAGGTAGCAATTTCCCTTGTGTGTTTGTGGATTCTTGTCTGTGTAGTTGCCTGTCAGCACTCATTTGTATAGTATCACATGTCGTTTTGTTATTTGGGTTAGTTTGTTCAGTGTTCATTCTTATAATATTAAAGAATGTACGCATACCACGCTGCACCTTGGTCCGATTCATACGACGAACGTGACACATATACAGTTGAATGGCAGATATCAAGCATCTGATGTTCTAGCCAATGTCTGACTTAGCTAGCTAGATTTATCGCCCCAGAAACCACCAAAGAAAAATCCTGATGGATATTTTTTTCTCTTCAGTGTTACCTTTTACATTCTAGCAAAAACTGAAGACATTAAATCAGAACATTGAAAATAATAATTATTTGTATTTGATAAATACTGTGCCTTTCTCTGAAAGCGTAGAATGCCCTCATTGTTCATCACTGTTTGGGTTAGTAATCATTTGTAGAGTGGATTTATTTGCCTTCAACATGCATTTTTTCACCATTCTGATTGTCTAAAGAATCCATATGTTCTTCTGAAAGATGAACACAGAAATGCAAGAGATTTTGTTGTAGACAGAAAGCATCAGAGTATGATTCAATTGCATTGACATGCACTACTCAGCCCGTACTCTACACAGACCGGTGTGGCATAAACAATCAGAGCTCACTAGGCCTATATGCAAATAGACCATTGCCATATATGGATCTGTGCCATTTACTTTGAACTGGACTGTGTTTACAGCATGAGCGGTCTTGAGTAGATGCACTTGTTTTGAGATCAAAGTGAGAGCTGCATGTAGCCACGTGCTGACATTTTGTTCATATCCTTCACTAGTAAGTTATTAGCCCAGTTAAAGATCATTTTCAGTCAGTAATAGGGGAGTGATTGCTTCCTACAGGAGCACAAAACGTAAGCGAGTCAGGTAAAGATCTTCTCTCTTTTTTTGTTCTTAAATTTGCAGTTTTGTATTTTGAGAAAGGCTTGAATAAGCTAAGTAGCCAATAGGCAGAGGGTAGCATAATTTGTCTGATTTTCTGTAATAGTGGTATGGGAATGATAATGTATTTTATTTGTAAAGTGGTTTCTTGCATCAAACAACATTTTCAGTCACCTTGTTGTCACCTATACACGGGGAGTCAAGAAGCAGGTGCAGAATGAGTTTAATAACAATAATGCTAGGCAAATGAACAAAACGGGGGATGCATACTGAACAATAAAACAAACCAATACTGCCTGATTACCTAGGCTATTGAGGGCTAAATAAAGGGAAGGTGATCAAGGTGATGATGAAGTCCAGTTGTGCGTAATGATGCGGAACAGGTGTGTGTAATGATGCAGAGCATGTGTGTGTAATAATGGTTGCCAGGGTCTGTGGTTAGTAGACTGGCGACGTCAAGCAAAGGGAACGGAACTATATGTTACACTTGTCTGAAGAACAAGTGGATAAACAGGTTAATGTCAAGCCCTACATTTTTTTTTTAAAGTCTCATGGAATGTAGGCCTACATTGAACACCACACATTGGCTCCTACTGTAGGCTGAATGATAGAACAGCTATTTCCATGTTAAAATGTTATGGGACGCATTTTCACCATTGTTTTTGATGGTAGGTCATTTTGGTGGGCCTACATTATGATCAAATAGCCATAGTAGCCTACAAGGTCACTGTTAAGACTGTAACTTAAAGCGTGCACAGCCTCCGTGTTCACAGTAGACATGCGCTGGAAGTTCACAGAATTTTCACAATGTTCAAGTTTGCGCTCAGTGCCCCAATAAATTTGAGGGAACATTGCTGGAGACACATTGCAGTTTTCTGTAACATTTGCTAGTGAATAGTGGTAGTGTGGTTGCTAATTAAATAACTGCTTCGCCTCAGTTAGCCAAGATGGTTATCTAGTCAGCTAAGGTTGTTTACAGTTAGCAACCATTTGCTACTGTAACACTGTCTTTTCCTGAACCTGTCAAAAAAATGGTTTCTGTAGTTGTTTACATTATACATAACATACATCCATGTGTATCTACTTTCGATACATATTGTTGAGTAAACTACATATATTTTTCATGTTTAGAGAGCAAACTTTCTCCTTTATCTTCACTCTCCTCACACATTTGCACGTTTTGCTATTTAGCAGATGCTCTTATCCATCCGTACCTCTTCCATTCCAGCTAATGCCACTCTACATGGATACAATACATTTGCCACAGTGAAGCGAATGTCAGGTGATTTGCATTGATTTATTGACTCCTTGCCATCTTGCTTTCGGCATATGATTACCACAGCCAGCATGAGTCTGGAAGGACACCGGTGGGAGAAAATGGGGTTGGGAGAGCAAGACCGAGGCACTGCCATTCACTATACCTATGAGTCATTGAGTGAGTGTACTGGCCTCATCCACCCCCAGGCATTGGTCTTGACCAATCGCCCAATGTTCTGGATCCAGAGGGGGGACAGGTTCCCGGGGGATGGCAGGTGGCAACACATGGAGCCCTGGGGGGCAGACAAACGAACAAGGAGGGTGAACTCTGTCATGCGAGGTTTGCTCTTTTTCCTCAACTTTCAGTTGGTTGTGTAACACAGAGTATGTTATCGTTGTACCACCTCTGCCTGGGCTTTTGTGGAACAGTCTATTGGATTCTTGCCTCTGCACTGTTTTGAGTCCCTGTTGCGACTTTCGTTCTCCTGCTATATTGGTGGCAGTGGAGGGATCATTCCAGTGGTCTCACGAGGTGTTGGGGAGCATATTGCTGGCTTCTTTCTGGAGGGGGAATACTGTAACACAATATACATGCGTAGTAGAGATGAAACGGTATGAAAATGTAATATCACAATTATAGTGACCAAAATTATCACGGTTATCAGTATCATCGTGTATTGTTCAAATGTGCTGAAAATGTTCAGGAAGTACTGATACACACACCGAAATAATTTCACCAAGTTTTATATTGAAAACCAACAAACAACAAATATATTTAACAGCGCTATGCACTTTTTGTCTGCATAAACATTAAAATAATAACATTAACATTAAAAATGGCACCATGTGGCCATGAGGTAAAAGTTTCCCTAGTGCAGGTTTTAATGAACACAACCTTAAGTAAGCAAATCAAATGCGCATATAAAAGCAACACAAGTAAAGCAATGTGCATGTAAGAAGAATACAACCATATGTAAACAAATCAAATGAACAGCACTGATTGTACGTCCGTTCTCTCCTTCATAAAGAAATAAGGTGCTGCTGGCCGAACATACTGTATGTATGCATCTCTGTTCACTTGTAAATGTTCAAATGTAAAAATGTCAGCATATTTACTTTGTCCGGTTTAAGTAGTGATCTGCGAGGGGAAACCATGTGCACGCTTTCACTGAACACTCTCTCTGTTGGCACGCTGGTTGCTGGGATGCACAAAAGCTTCCTGGCAAGGTGAGGCAGCTCTGATGCCCTCCACCACACCTGTGGATCCTCTCCTGCTGGAATGGGTGGCAGAGACCGGTAGACCTTGATCTATTCTTTTACTCTGTCTTCTGGGGTGGTCGGAATCTGGCCCTCTTTACCTCAACAAGGCAGCAGATCTTTCTCAGCAACCCAGCCAGGCCTTCCCCTCTGATGCCGCTGTGGGGGTGTTGGAGGTGCTGCTGGTGCTTTGTGGTTCTTCCCTGACTTGTGCAGCTGCCATCTATAAAGCTCCTTTTTAAGCGGGGGTCAATGAAACAAGCCATATGCATGACTCTCTTTGCCGTCTCTGTGTATCTGTTGATAAGGTCTTCTCTCATGACCCTTTTCATCCCCTTGGTCAGGGATGGCTCCGTATCCTTCTCCACCAAACATCACACGTGATGTGGTCCAGGACAAGCTTGATGGCTGACCGTGTCACTTGCTCAGAGGTTCAAGGAGCTGGCACAGTTGCTCCATGACACTTATTTCGGCATCCTTGGCCATCAGATGCCATGTTCCTCTTTCTCCAGCCAGTGTCACACAGACTGGCTGCTGTTGGCTGAGGAAAGGCTCAAGCATCTTGTATGTAGATTCCCATCGGGTCACCACATTTACATTTACATTTAAGTCATTTAGCAGACGCTCTTATCCAGAGCGACTTACAAATTGGTGCATTCACCTTATGACATCCAGTGGAACAGTCACTTTACAATAGTGCATCTAAATCTTAAAGGGGGGGGTGAGAGGGATTACTTATCCTATTCTAGGTATTCCTTAAAGAGGTGGGGTTTCAGGTGTCTCCGGAAGGTGGTGATTGACTCCGCTGTCCTGGCGTCGTGAGGGAGTTTGTTCCACCATTGGTGGGCCAGAGCAGCGAACAGTTTTGACTGGGCTGAGCGGGAGCTGTACTTCCTCAGTGGTAGGGAGGCGAGCAGGCCAGAGGTGGATGAACGCAGTGCCCTTGTTTGGGTGTAGGGCTTTCTGTGGCATTTTTAGGGCAGCTTGCTTTTCTCTCAGTTCTCTCCTCTTCCAGCTCCGTGAGAAGCCTTGGACTAGATGACGGCAGGCCTTGACTGCTGTGTCAACTCTCTGAATTTTCAAAGCCTTTGAGATGACCAGGTTCAAATTATGGCCAAAGCACCGAAGCCACAGATCTGGGAACTCTTCAAAAGCCTTGATCATGTTTGTTGCGTTGTTGGTTATGCAGACCAGGTCTTTCTTGTTGATCCCTGTTTCTCCAGGCAGTTGGATTCCAGTTGCCTGTCTTGGGTGAGGTAATGGATAGTGAAGCTGATGTAGGGTTGACCACTGGTCCAAAGGTCAGTAGGTGCAGCAAACCATTTTCCAACATCAGCTTTAACCTGGTTATACAGGTTTGGGATTTCAGTCTTGGAAAAGAGTGTTCATGAAGGCACTTTGTAGTGAGACCACGGCAACCTTCATCAGCCTCAGAAAGCCAGGCCTCTCAACAATTTGAAATGGTACCATGTCCATTGCAATGTAATATGAAATGGCTGCAGTGAGGTCTCCAAGCTTTTTTTTGATGTGGGTGCATAAGCAGCCTGCCTTTTTAAATGCTTGCTTGAGTGTCTGTCACAACTGTAGATGAGCAGGGACCAGTAGCATCACTGGTTTTGCCTGCTGCACGCCCACTCTGTAAACAAGGGAATAGAAAATGTATTATTATTGGTGGTGTTACATTATAAATATTATCACTCACTCACACACAGTCTATCTCTTGTGTTGCATTTGAGTATATGCACTGACCCCATGCACAATTTACATAAACACAAATGAGTCTTGTATAGGAGTCTATGGTGTTTCTCCTTTTGGAACACCTTTACAACCAAGATGACTGCTGGATTTTAAATGAACAAAATATGTTGGTTGGGTGACAACTACATAATGTGTTATCGTGTGCAATGGGCGAGTAGAGTCTGCAGACACACTACGCATACAGCAGCTGAACAATGTGTAGTATTTTTACAAGATTAGGTAACACTGAAAGCCTCAGTTTACATTATTGACAAGCTATTAGCAAGTTAGACAGACAAACCATGACATTTTCCCCCATTCAGAAATCCCCACATCATGCATTGAGCTAAAAGTTAACTTACCTTGCATTCACTGTTAAGTAGTGGGTGGTGGTCACGAAGGCGACTCAATTGTTGTCCCTTTTTGTAGCTTTTTTTGGTGCATGTTCTGTAAACAGGGTGTACGACGACTTTTCAGATTTGGTCCTCTTAGAAGGCTGAAAAATCTCCCGAACTGTCACTGCCTTTCGCCACATTTTCACACACCACAAAACCCACGTTAAGCCTTCATCAGACTGTTGCTAACTTTGGTTGATGCTGGACAGTATTTACCGTGACTTTTTCAAACTGTTGTAATCATCCATAATGCGTAGTAGCCACGGTTTGAGTCCCCATTGCAGCTCTCTCTCTCTCTCTTCCGGTACAGTATTACTTCTACCTTGAGCCTGTGGAGTGATCTTGCAGAGGCCTTCATCCTGTGGGAGCTAAATAGGTTCACATTATAACATTCATAAATACATCATACACTTGAAGTCGGAGATTACATACACCTTAGCCAAATACATTTAAACTCAGTTTTTCACAATTCCTGACATTTAATCCTATTAAAAATTCCCTGCCTTAGGTCAGGTACGATCACCACTTTATTCTAAGAATGTGAAATGTCAGAATAATAGTAGAGAGAGTGATTTATTTAAGCTTTTATTTCTTTCATCACATTCCCATTGGGTCAGAAGTTGACATACACTCAATTAGTATTTGGTAGCACTGCCTTTTATTTGTTAAACTTGGGTCAAACATTTTGGGTAGCCTTCGTCAAGCTTCCCACAATAAGTTGGGTGAATTTTGGCCCATTCCTCCTGACAGAGCTGTAGTAACTGAGTCAGGTTTATAGGCCTCCTTGCTCGCACACGCTTTTTCAGTTCTGCCCACAAATTTTCTATAGGATTGAGATCAGGGCTTTGTGATGGCCACTCCAATACCTTGACACCCTCGCTACATATTCGTCGCCAGACCCACTGGCTCCAGGTCATCTACAAGGCCATGCTAGGTAAAGCTCCGCCTTATCTCAGTTCACTGGTCACGATGGCAACACCCATCCGTAGCACGCGCTCCAGCAGGTGTATCTCACTGATCATCCCTAAAGCCAACACCTCATTCGGCCGCCTTTCGTTCCAGTACACTGCTGCCTGTGACTGGAACGAATTGCAAAAATCGCTGAAGTTGGAGACTTTTATCTCCCTCACCAACTTCAAACATCAGCTATCTGAGCAGCTAACCGATCGCTGCAGCTGTACATAATCTATTGGTAAATAGCCCACCCATTTTCACCTACCTCATCCCCACAGTTTTTATTTATTTACTTTTCTGCTCTTTTGCATACCAATATCTCTACCTGTACATGATCATCTGATCATTTATCACTCCAGTGTTAATCTGCAATATTGTAATTATTCGCCTACCTCCTCATGCCTTTTGCACACATTGTATATAGACTCCCCTTTTTTTCTACTGTGTTATTGACTTGTTAATTGTTTACTCCATGTGTAACTCTGTGTTGTCTGTTCACACTGCTATGCTTTATCTTGGCCAGGTCGCAGTTGCAAATGAGAACTTGTTCTCAACTAGCCTACCTGGTTAAATAAAGGTGAAATAAATAAACATTGTTGTCCTTAAGCCATTTTGACACAACTTTCGAAGTATGCTTGGGGTCGTTGTCCATTTGGAAGACCCATTTGCGACCAAGCTTTAACTTCCTGACTGATGTCTTGAGATGTTGCTTCAATATATATTTTTTTATATTTTATTTCCCCTCGTGATGCCATCTATTTTATGAAGTGCACCAGTTCCCCCCTGCAGCAAAGCACCCCCACAACATGATGCTGCCACCCTCGTGCTTCACGGTTGGGATGTTGTTCTTCGGCTTGCAAGCCTATCCCTTTTTCCTCCAAACATAATGATGGTCATTAAGGTCAAACAGTTCTATTTTTGTTTCATCAGACCAGAGGACATTTCTCCAAAAAATATGCGCTTTGTCCCCATGTGCAGTTGCAAACCGTAGTCTGGCTTTTTTATGGCAGTTTTGGAGAAGTGGCTTCTTCATTGTTGAGCAGCCTTTAGGTTATGTCGATATAGGACTCGTTTTACTGTGGATATGGAAACTTTTGTATCTGTTTCCTCCAGCATCTTCACAAGGTCCTTTGCTGTTGTTCTGGGATTGATTTGCACTTTTCGCACCAAAGTACATTAATCTCTAGGAGACAGAATTCATCTCCTTCCTGAGTGGTATGACGGCTGCATGGTCCCATGGTGTTTATACTTGCATACTTTTGTTTGTACAGATGAACGTGGTACCTTCAGGCATTTGGAAATTGCTCCCAAGGATGAACCATTTTTCTGAGGTCTTTAATGATTACTTTTGATTTTCCCATGATGTCAAGCAAAGAGGCACTGAGTTTGAAGGTAGGCCTTGAAATACATCCACAGGTACACCTCCAATTGACTCAAATGATGTCAATTAGCCTATCAGAAGCTTCTAAAGCCATGGTACCATTTCCTGGACTTTTCCAAGCTGTTTAAAGGCAGTCAGATTAGTGTATGTAAACATCTGACCCACTGGAATTGTGATGCATTGAATAAGTGAAATAATCTGTCTGTAAATAATTGTTGGAAAAATGATTTGTGTCATCCACAAAGTAGATGTCCTAATCAACTTGACAAAATTATAGTTTGTTAACAATACATTTTTGGAGTGGTTGAAAAACTAGTTTTAATGACTCCAACCTAAGTGTATGTAAACTTCCAACTTCAACTGTATATTTACAAATATCGTAAATATGTAAAGAAATAGTTAACATTATTAGTGCAGAGAAACAAATGGGAATTGATTGATACATTTTGTATTCCTCCATTTGAAGTAGAGGACAGCTAGAAACTATTTTGATGAGTGGGCCATGAGCGATGACTAATCACCTTTTTCATCAGAACCATGCAGAATAACAGCGACTCCAGACATTCTTTCAAAACCTCTTACCAAACAAGCCCTCCCTTAACCAGTCATGTACGCACCACAGACTGACCCACACCTGATGTAAATGCTATACTCCTCTCTGTCCTTCAAGCATTGTCAACTCCTCACACCCATTCATAACTTCTACATGCTGTACCCACTACATTTTCAACTCTACTCTAGCTGATGTCTTGGCGGGAGTCACCCACTGAATCCAGCTGTTCCTACATGAAATAGAATAAAACTGGCAGCCTCCAACTGTATTGTGCTTGGACTTTAATCCACCTACAGTGAGTGAGTCACCATACCCCCCCCCCACATACTCATCCAATCCCCTTGTCGTGTACAGAGTAGGTGTAGGAATCAAGGACTCATCGAGAAGCCACCAACTGTGAATCAGTCAGCAGCCCTGCCTAACTTTGGCACACGGTGGTCATCCATGCCTCAATATGTGGCTGACTCATTTGGAGACTGAAGCATGGCCGGTGTTTGTTCCCTGGCGTTGCCATGGTTTCCAGCATGTTCATCACTGCACTCCCTACTCGATCTCTCCCTTCCGCTCTCTCTCTCTCTCTACGTGTTTTGCTGACTCCACACCAAGCAGAGTGAGGGAGATGACTAACTCACAGCTCTGTATGTGAAGGGTACGTCTACACAGGTGGTCCCACACAAAAACCAATCCTCTGACACCATTTTTTAAATGTTGAAGCTTGTATAGAGTGGAACACAACTTTGGTAACAGCTTGATATAACGATATCATCTCACACTTCTTTTTGATTAATTTGCAAATTTGAGAAAATACTCCTTAAGTTAGGCCTAATTAGGTTGTTAATTCATCTTTACATGCTGATATAAAAAGTACAGTTCAAGTCTTTGATTCAGATTACAGAGTTAGAATATAGAAAATGTAGGAAATAATGCATGAGAACAGGACCAAATGAAATAGTCTTCAATCTATCATACTTTATCTCCAAATCTGCTCTGCATACTAGATCTGGTCTCTACACCATTGTCTTCACCTGTGTATACATAATTTAAGTGGACTGGACAGGTGAAATAATGTAATGACCTTATCACACTTTAGAGGATGACTTTGCTTATAAATGGTTTGCGTAGCTTTTCTGTATTGTGTATAAAGACTGTCAATACAATATGAAACCTATTCTAAGTTGTAATTTAAAAAAATAATTGACCAGGGAAAAATCATGCATTCCACAGAAAGTTATTTAACATTTGCTTAATAACCAGATAATAATAACAGGTGTCCTGGGTAATATCATATACAGGTACAGTAGCTGCCTAAATAAAGGGAAAGCTTGACTAAATGAGAGCTACAAAGTATATTGAAAGCAAGTGCTTCCACACAGGTGTGGTTCCTGAGTTAAGCAATTGCAATCCCATCATGCTTAAGGTAAAGTATAAAAATCCCAGTTGCCCGTTATTTTGACGAACGACCATGGCTAGAAAAAGAGATCTCTGAGACTTTGAAAGAGGGTTCTTAAAGGAGCATAGGGTGTTTAAAGCAGTGGAGGCTCCTCAGAGGATGAAGGGAAGGACCATCCTCCTCAGTGAATTTCATAAAAATAAAAATAGTAAAATATTTTTAAGTCATCCATTTTAGATAAAACTGTACACAATATATTAATGTGTCAAATAATTGATTAAAACACATTGTTTTGCAATGAAGGTCTACAGTAGCCTCACCAGCACATTGTAGGGTAGCACCATGGTGTAGCCAGAGGACAGCTAGCTTCCTTCCTCCTATTGAATGTGTCACCTCAAATTTTCTCTCAACCTGTGTGCACCTATGTTGTGAACTTTAATTCATAGACTGGGTTGTTGCAACCTCATGATGGGTTTAGGGAAATTCTAATATCATGTAGTAGCCTAAACCTATCGATGTTACATTGAATGACAGTCATCCAATACGCTGTAATAGAAATAAGTCCATGGTCATAATATATGAAAGTCCTCATCTTAAATAGCACTGACCGCCACTTGTGTGTGTGTGTGTGTGTGTGTGTGTGTGTGTGTGTGTGTGTGTGTGTGTGTGTGTGTGTGTGTGTGTGTGTGTGTGTGTGTGTGTGTGTGTGTGTGTGTGTGTGTGTGTGTGTGTGTGTGTGTGTGTGTGTGTGTGTGTGTGTGTGTGTGTGTGTGGCTCAGTCACCAGATCTCAACCCAATTAAACAGTTATGGGAGATTCTGGAGCGGTGCCTGAGACAGCATTTTCTACCACTATCAACTAAACACCAAATGATGGAATTTCTTGTGGAAGAATGGTGCCGCATCCCTCCAATAGAGTTTCAGACACTTGTAGAATATATGTCAAGGTGCATTGAAGCTGTTTTGGGAGCTCATGGTGGCCCAACGCCCCTATTACGACACTATGTTGGTATTTCCTTTTATATTTGATTTCAAATGTTTTGACAAACAAAAGACTACAGACAGAAACAATAGACTACCAAACACTCACATACTGTATATACATTTCAACAAACGTGAATGACATCACACTTGCTCAGACCCACATGTTCCCACCCTTAAGACTCCATATGACTTCATATTGTGTTTGTCTGTAGCCAGATTATTTTCTATATTTCAATAATAACGCATTTGATTCTTCCATTCTCTTAACGTTGGAGTATCATTTGAATTCCTGTAAATAATAGCTTCTTCAATATAAGTGACAAGAATAATATTGTCCAACACCGCACCCTCGTATGCCATGTCTTGAAATATGCAGATTGACGGATTAAAAGTAAACTTAAATTGTTAAACTTCTGACAGCCAGCTTTCTAACTCTGTGTTTCCTTTATTTTAGCAGTTACCTGTAGGTGTTAGTGATCTTGTGACATCATGACATGGAGGTAAAGGTCATGACTGTCATACTGTTGGTGACGTACTGTACCTACGCACTTAAAGTGAGTCACACTATTCATGCAGTTTTTTTTCCACTAATGAGTCCCGTGGCAACTCTTATGTAACGTGAGAGTTTACATCGATGAGTGTTGTTTTCTTGGCACATATTTTTCTCTCGGAGTCCACAGACTGGTGGTCTTAGACTAAACATTTAGAGAAAACACCACGAAGAACATAAAGTGTATAAACACTGTACAAATGACCACATTCTAATTATTATCATAGTCAGCCTGGAAGAGTGAAGACGGGTGTGCTTTTCTGAAAAGGGATGAGTCAACACTTTTGAACATTACAAACAATGGATAGATAGTGATGTGAGCCGTGTGTTCCATGCTCAGAAATAAGCTGCGTTCCACACATCTGCAGTCCCATGCACTTCAGCTCATTGATCTGTCCAAGCCCTCAGTGGTGGAAGGACGGAGGCTGACAGTGCGTGAACAATGGGGCTGGTGCACGTGTAGGGCTTGATGATTTCCCCCGTGAGAGCCGTTGTAGCCCCGTGGAAACATTGGAGAACATGAAAAAACATGAAGAGCCTTGCGTTCAGAGCCACTTAGTGGTAACCTTGTGCTCACAACAAGTGTGTAGTAGAACACTTTTCGTCCCCAGAGAGAAAGGTCGTAAGGCTCTATTTCATAACAATGGGACCCAGGGGGGACTGAATTGCCTGGCAACACATGTTGGCAATGGAAACTAACTACAGGTTAGGGGAATGGAACAACAGTGAGCGATTACACAATGTCATACAATTCATTGGTATTTGTGTTAGCAGGGTAAATATATTCATCAATGATAGCTGGTGTGTGTGTCTGAGAATTGGGGGCACCATTAAAATGCAACACCTAAAAACTTCAGCCATTGATCATATTTTTGCGACTTTCCTACCTCGAGAAATGTGTAATTTAACGGAGGCTCTAGCACATTTTTTTCTGTCTGCCTATTTAGTCCAGGGTTCATTGCATGGTGCCATTGCCAGAAATATTTTAGAAAGGAGATAGGAATCGAAGGAATGAAGGACCGTTTAACCCCCACCCCCCCCACCCACCCAGCAAACAGTCGAACAATCGCGTTCACGTTGTTATGCTGTGTCACGCGGTTGCTCAAATAATCTTCACGTAGTCCCTTCTCAAGGTCAGTGTAAATGTCAAGAAACGTGCCTATTTTCCTCAAGTACATAATGTCACGATTCAAAAGCTATACGATACTATAGATAGCAAGTTAATTAACTCACCTCTCAGAAAATATTTCTTATGTTTTACTTCTTGTTGTTGAATTTCATGTTGTTCATGTTGTTCATGTTGGGTTTTTGTTCATGTTGGGTTTTTGTTCATGTTGGGTTTTTGTTCATGTTGGGTTTTTGTTCATGTTGGGTTTTTGTTCATGTTGGGTTTTTGTTCATGTTGGGTTTTTGTTCATGTTGGGTTTTTGTTGAAAAAATGTTGGGTTTTTGAGCTAGCCCACAATAGACTCCCATTCTCTCCTTAAAGGAGAGTGCTCCTTGTCCCAGATTCACCCAGAATAGACCACGCGGCCCATTCAGGTAACGTGGGCAAAGTTTCCCATCTCATCAAAAGCGTATCTGCCGTTGCGAATATTAGAGGCACATCAAAATGCAGGTTGAACATTGATTGAGATTGTAGACTTGTAAATTGATAGTGCAGTTTGCTTAGGCAATTTTACAGCTAACTAGTTATGTTACATGATGATATTGTCTTTAGTGTTATTGTGTGTAGCTACATTTGCTAGCTAGCTAGCCAGCCAACCAGCCCATCCATAGAGTGCATTGCATTTTGGATTTCAACAAGGCTTTTTCATGTTGCTACCAATGTGCCGAAATGAAACATTTGTTCACAAAAAATATTGTTCTCACATATTATGTTATTTAACACTGTAAATTAGAAATGGGTGGTTTTTGGTGTATTTTTCCTTTAACTTCAAAAACGGAAAAGCACGAGGTTGGGAAAGGTAGAGTTCTCACTTTTACTACAGCTTTAAAAAGTACAGTAGCCTCTGCTAGCTACTGTACATGGGAATTTGTGACTGCTGACGTCACCTAAGTCTGTGCCTCATTCTCACACTTCAGAAGTGTCCTGGACGGCAGCCCATTGAAATTCATGACACCCTGATTTTAACACAGATTATTTTCACCTGTTGACAGACATAATGAAATTACATCATCTAGATGCACAGCAGATTGATTTACAAAGTTAAACTTAAATTCATAGGCTACAGTATTTAATCTGTACACTTCCTAACTTGGGATATACAAGTATCGCAATATTTTTTCCATGGCAAAAGTTAAAACACGAAGCAGACCTCACTATTTGGTCCTTTAAAAACCTTCTGTATAAATAATATTGTGTGCTATAGCTTGGAAAATAAATACATGTGACTCTGGATGACAACATAGGGCTATTTTTCTCATGAAATTAAATCTGCTTGGTTTGTTTCCTTGCCACAATACTAACGAATATTGCGATACTGGTATCATCCGGGCCCTATTTCTAACCACATATAGTGTGTACTCCTCACTCTGGTCGAAGGAGACTCTAGTCTCGGCTTACATTGTTATCTAAGTTGAGATGAAAGCCTATGGCAGAAGCTAAGAAGACCCCAAAAGCTCTAGGTAAGCGGATGGAAGTAGGTCCTGACCTGGCACTTGCTAAGGAGTTGCTGAAGTCTTAGCTGCATTCCTAACCTGGCCCCTCATCCTACAATGGCCATCTAGCCATCCTCCGCTTATGTAAATATTTATATTTTGGGCTATGTTGCTCGTTCTGATATTTCTTTCTTTAAATGTTTTTGATTATGTGTGTATTGATTGGATCATTCTGATCCAAGATGGCATAGCAGTCAGACGTCCTTTGTCCCCGTCTTGTCGTGTCCCGTGTGTATATTTTAATTTTTTTATAAAAATAAAAAAATAAAAATATTTCACCTTTATTTAACCAGGTAGGCTAGTTGAGAACAGGTTCTCATTTGCAACTGCGACCTGGCCAAGATAAAGCATAGCAGTGTGAACAGACAACACAGAGTTACACATGGAGTAAACAATTAACAAGTCAATAACACAGAGAAAAAAAGGGAGTCTATATACAATGTGTGCAAAAGGCATGAGGAGGTAGGCGAATAATTACAATATTGCAGATTAACACTGGAGTGATAAATGATCATGTACAGGTAGAGATATTGGTGTGCAAAAGAGCAGAAAAGTAAATAAATAAAAACTGTGGGGATGAGGTAGGTGAAAATGGGTGGGCTATTTACCAATAGATTATGTACAGCTGCAGCGATCGGTTAGCTGCTCAGCTAGCTGATGTTTGAAGTTGGTGAGGGAGATAAAAGTCTCCAACTTCAGCGATTTTTGCAATTCGTTCCAGTCACAGGCAACAGAATACTGGAACGAAAGGCGGCCGAATGAGGTGTTGGCTTTAGGGATGATCAATGAGATACACCTGCTGGAGCGCGTGCTACGGATGGGTGTTGCCATCGTGACCAGTGAGCTGAGATAAGGCGGAGCTTTGCCTAGCATGGCCTTGTAGATGACCTGAAGCCAGTGGGTCTGGCGACGAATATGTAGCGAGTGCCAGCCGACTAGAGCATACAAGTCGCAGTGGTGGGTAGTATAAGGTGCTTTAGTGACAAAACGGATGGCACTGTGATAAACTGCATCCACTTTGCTGAGTAGAGTGTTGGAAGCAATTTTGTAGATGACATCGCCAAAGTCGAGGATCATTTACATACATTTACATTTAAGTCATTTAGCAGACGCTCTTATCCAGAGCGACTTACAAATTGGTGCATTCACCTTATGACATCCAGTGGGACAGTCACTTAACAATAGTGCATCTAAAACTTAGGGGGGGTGGGGTGAGAGGGATTACTTAACCTATCCTAGGTATTCCTTAAAGAGGTGGGGTTTCAGGTGTCTCCGGAAGGTGGTGATTGACTCCGCTGTCCTGGCGTCGTGAGGGAGTTTGTTCCACCATTGGGGGCCAGAGCAGCGAACAGTTTTGACTGGGCTGAGCGGGAACTGTACTTCCTCAGTGGTAGGGAGGCGAGCAGGCCAGAGGTGGATGAACGCAGTGCCCTTGTTTGGGTGTAGGGCCTGATCAGAGCCTGGAGGTACTGAGGTGCCGTTCCCCTCACAGCTCCGTAGGCAAGCACCATGGTCTTGTAGCGGATGCGAGCTTCAACTGGAAGCCAGTGGAGAGAACGGAGGAGCGGGGTGACGTGAGAGAACTTGGGAAGGTTGAACACCAGACGGGCTGCGGCGTTCTGGATGAGTTGAAGGGGTTTAATGGCACAGGCAGGGAGCCCAGCCAACAGCGAGTTGCAGTAATCCAGACGGGAGATGACAAGTGCCTGGATTAGGACCTGCGCCGCTTCCTGTGTGAGGCAGGGTCGTACTCTGCGGATGTTGTAGAGCATGAACCTACAGGAACGGGCCACCGCCTTGATGTTAGTTGAGAACGACAGGGTGTTGTCCAGGATCACGCCAAGGTTCTTGGCGCTCTGGGAGGAGGACACAATGGAGTTGTCGACCGTGATGGCGAGATCATGGAACGGGCAGTCCTTCCCGGGAGGAAGAGCAGCTCCGTCTTGCCGAGGTTCAGCTTGAGGTGGTGATCCATCATCCACACTGATATGTCTGCCAGACATGCAGAGATGCGATTCGCCACCTGGTCATCAGAAGGGGGAAAGGAGAAGATTAATTGTGTGTCGTCTGCATAGCAATGATAAGAGAGACCATGTGAGGTTATGACAGAGCCAAGTGACTTGGTGTATAGCGAGAATAGAAGAGGGCCAAGAACAGAGCCCTGGGGACACCAGTGGTGAGAGCGCGTGGTGAGGAGACAGATTCTCGCCACGCCACCTGGTAGGAGCGACCTGTCAGGTAGGACGCAATCCAAGCGTGGGCCGCGCCGGAGATGCCCAACTCGGAGAGGGTGGAGAGGAGGATCTGATGGTTCACAGTATCGAAGGCAGCCGATAGATCTAGAAGGATGAGAGCAGAGGAGAGAGAGAGTTAGCTTTAGCAGTGCGGAGCGCCTCCGTGATACAGAGGAGAGCAGTCTCAGTTGAATGACTAGTCTTGAAACCTGACTGATTTGGATCAAGAAGGTCATTCAGAGAGAGATAGCGGGAGAGCTGGCCAAGGACGGCACGTTCAAGAGTTTTGGAGAGAAAAGAAAGAAGGGATACTGGTCTGTAATTGTTGACATCGGAGGGATCGAGTGTAGGTTTTTTCAGAAGGGGTGCAACTCTCGCTCTCTTGAAGACGGAAGGGACGTAGCCAACGGTCAGGGATGAGTTGATAGGTGAGGTAAGGGAGAAGGTCTCCGGAAATGGTCTGGAGAAGAGAGGAGGGGATAGGGTCAAGCGGGCAGGTTGTTGGGCGGCCGGCCGTCACAAGACGCGAGATTTCATCTGGAGAGAGAGGGGAGAAAGAGGTCAGAGCACAGGGTAGGGCAGTGTGAGCAGAACCAGCAGTGTCGTTTGACTTAGCAAACGAGGATCGGATGTCGTCGACCTTCTTTTCAAAATGGTTGACGAAGTCATCTGCAGAGAGGGAGGAGGGGGGAGGGGCGGCGGAGGATTCAGGAGGGAGGAGAAGGTGGCAAAGAGCTTCCTAGGGTTAGAGGCAGATGCTTGGAATTTAGCGTGGTAGAAAGTGGCTTTAGCAGCAGAGACAGAGGAGGAAAATGTAGAGAGGAGGGAGTGAAAGGATGCCAGGTCCGCAGGGAGGCGAGTTTTCCTCCATTTCCGCTCGGCTGCCCGGAGCCCTGTTCTGTGAGCTCGCAATGAGTCATCGAGGATAGTCAGTTTTACTAGGGTAAGCTTGGCAGCGTGAGTGAAGGAGGCTTTGTTGCGGAATAGAAAGCCGATTCTTGATTTGATTTTCGATTGGAGATGTTCGATATGGGTCTGGAAGGAGAGTTTGCAGTCTAGCCAGACACCTAGGTACTTATAGGTGTCCACATATTCAAGGTCGTAGCCATCCAGTGTGGTGATGCTAGTCGGGCATGCGGGTGTAGGCAGCGATCGGTTGAAAAGCATGCATTTGGTTTTACTAGCGTTTAAGAGCAGTTGGAGGCCACGGAAGGAGTGTTGTATGGCATTGAAGCTCGATTGGAGGTTAGATAGCACAGTGTCCAATGACGGGCCGAAAGTGTATACAATGGTGTCGTCTGCGTAGAGGTGGATCAGGGAATCGCCCGCAGCAAGAGCAACATCATTGATATATACAGAGAAAAGAGTCGGCCCGAGAATTGAACCCTGTGGCACCCCCATAGAGACTGCCAGAGGACCGGACAACATGCCCTCCGATTTGACACACTGAACTCTGTCTGCAAAGTAATTGGTGAACCAGGCAAGGCAGGCATCCGAAAAACCGAGGCTACTGAGTCTGCCGATAAGAATATGGTGATTGACAGAGTCGAAAGCCTTGGCAAGGTCGATGAAGACGGCTGCACAGTACTGTCTTTTATCGATGGCGGTTATGATGTCATTTAGTACCTTGAGTGTGGCTGAGGTGCACCCGTGACCGGCTCGGAAACCGGATTGCATAGCGGAGAAGGTACGGTGGGATTCGAGATGGTCAGTCACCTGTTTGTTGACTTGGCTCTCGAAGACCTTAGATAGGCAGGGCAGGATGGATATAGGTCTGTAACAGTTTGGGTCCAGGGTGTCACCCCCTTTGAAGAGGGGGATGACTGCGGCAGCTTTCCAGTCCTTGGGGATCTCAGACGATATGAAAGAGAGGTGTATATATATATTTACATCTTTCTTAGCATATCTTTTATATATTTTCTTTTCCAAAAACTCAACTTCAAAACACTCTCCTGCAACCCGCCTCACCAATAAAAAAAATTAAAGGATTATTTACCTCAAATCTGAAATCCACAATAGAAGCTAGCCTGAAGCTAACGAGGAGCTAACCAGAAGCTAGCCAAAAGCTAACCAGGAGCTAACCAGAAGCTAGCCAAAAGCTAGCCAGAAGCTAGCCAGTTTACTGGCTAACGTTAGTATTTAGCTAACCATGGTTGATGGTCATCAGCTATCCTTTAGCTCGAAAAGCTATCGCCAGTTTTGTACAACGCGACCCAGACCAGAATATACCCGACCTATTTTTCTCTCCATATCCCCGGATTTCAACCGAAAGCTCTGAACATTTAGACCTGGATCTCGCAGCTAGCTAGCTACTATCCGTGTGACTATTGGCTTGCATCGGTCCCGGAGCAAACCTTAATTATTCCGGAGCTAGCCAGCTGAAGAGTTCCATCAACCACTCCTGGGCTACTATCACCTATCCGGACCCATTTTACTGCCGATGCGGAGCCCCACCGGACCTTCACGACTGGACTACCGACGTTAACTGCACGAGGGAGTTATCCAACTGGCTCCTCCATCGCGACGTTACCTGAACGGCCATCTGCGGCCCGCTAATCGTTAGCTGTCTTATCAGCTGCTATCTGAATAGGTCTCTCGGGCAATTTTTCTTGGGTCACTATAACTATATCTATTTTTCCAATTGGATTGATCCCCTCTACCACACGGAACCCCACTAATCTACTAACGGAAACGCATTAAGTGGCTAAAAACAGAACACCGTCCTACGCTAGCTTTCTACCGATGGCCCGGCTAGCTGTCTGAATCGCCGTTAACCCAACCAACCTCACTACTAACTGGACCCTTATGATCACTCGACTAAGCATGCCTCTCCTTAATGCCAATATGCCTTGTCCGTTGCTGTTCTGGCTAGTATTTATTGGCTTATTTCACTGTAGAGCCTCTAGCCCTGCTCATTATACCTTATCCAACCTTTCAGTTCCACCACCCACATATGCGATGACATCACCAGGTTTCAATTATGTTTCTAGAGACAATATCTCTCTCATCACCACTCAATACCTAGGTTTACCTCCACTGTATTCACATCCTACCATACCTTTGTCTGTACATTATACCTTGAAGCTATTTTATCGCCCCCAGAAACCTCCTTTTACTCTCTGTTCCGGACGTTCTAAACGACCAATTCGCATAGCTTTTAGCCGTACCCTTATCCTACTCCTCCTCTGATCCTCTGGTGACTATAGAGGTGAATCCAGGCCCTGCAGTGCCTAGCTCCACTCCTATTCCTGAGGCGCTCTCTTTTGATGACTTCTGTAACCGTAATAGCCTTGGTTTCATGCATGTTAACATTAGAAGCCTCCTCCCTAAGCTTGTTTTATTCACTGCTTTAGCACACTCTGCCAACCCGGATGTTCTAGCCGTGTCTGAATCCTTTCTTAGGAAGAATCTCCATTCCGAACTACAGCGGCCAAAGAACGGCCAAAGGGGGCGGTGTTGCAATCTACTGCAGAGATGGCCTGCAGAGTTCTGTCCTACTATCCAGGTCTGTACCCAAACAATTTGAACTTCTACTTTTAAAAATCCACCTTTCTAAAAACAAGTCTCTCACTGGTGCCACCTGCCACTTCACCATATGTGAACTGATTGCCCCCCATCTATCTTCAGAGCTCGTGCTGCTAGGCAACCTAAACTGGAACATGCTTAACACCCCAGCCATCCTACAATCTAAACTTGATGCCCTCAATCTCACATAAATTATCAATGAACCTACCAGGTACCACCCCAAAGCTGTAAACACGGGCACCCTCATAGATATCATCCTAACCAACTTGCCCTCTAAATACACCTCTGCTGTTTTCAACCAAGATCTCAGCGATCACTGCCTCATTGCCTGCATCCGTAATGGGTCAGCGGTCAAACGACCTCCACTCATCACAGTCAAACGCTCCCTGAAACACTTCAGTGAGCAGGCTTTTCTGATCGACCTGGCTGGGGTATCCTGGAAGGATATTGATCTCATCCCGTCAGTAGAGGATGCCTGGTTATTTGTTTTGAATGCCTTCCTCGCCATCTTAAATAAGCATGCCCCATTCAAGAAATTTAGAACCAGGAACAGGTATAGCCCCTGGTTCTCTCCAGACCTGACTGCCCTTAACCAACACAAAAATATCCTATGGCGTTCTGCATTCGCATCAAACAGACCCCGTGATATTCCACCTTTTCAGGGAAGCTAGAAACCAATACACACAGGCAGTTAGAAAAGCCAAAGCTAGCTTTTTCAAACAGAAATTTGCTTCCTGCAACACAAACTCAAAAAAGTTCTGGGACACTGTAAAGTCCATGGAGAATAAGAACACCTCCTCCCAGCTGCGCATTGCACTGAGGATAGGAAACACTGTCACTACCGATAAATCCACTATAATTGAGAATTTCAATAAGCATTTTTCTACGGCTGGCCATGCTTTCCACCTGGCTACCCCTACTCCGGTCAACAGCACTGCACCCCCCACAGCAACTCGCCCAAGCCTTCCCCATTTCTCCTTCTCCCAAATCCAGTCAGCTGATGTTCTGAAAGCGCTGCAAAATCTGGACCCCTACAAATCAGCCGGGCTAGACAATCTGGACCCTTTTTTTTAATGATCTGCCGAAATTGTTGCAACCCCTATTACTAGCCTGTTCAACCTCTCTTTCGTGTCATCTGAGATTCCCAAAGATTGGAAAGCAGAGGATCATCCCCCTCTTCAAAGGGGTGGGACACTCTTGACCCAAACTGCTACAGACCTATATCTATCCTACACTGTCTTTCTAAGGTCTTCGAAAGCCAAGTCAACAAACAGATTACCGACCATTTCGAATCCCACCATACATTCTCCGCTATGCAATCTGGTTTCAAGGCTGGTCATGGGTGCACCTCAGCCATGCTCAAGGTCCTAAACGATATCTTAACTGCCATAGATAAGAAACAATACTGTGCAGCCGTATTCATTGACCTGGCCAAGGCTTTAGACTCTGTCAATCACCACATCCTCATCGGCAGACTCGATAGCCTTGGTTTCTCAAATGATTGCCTCACCTGTTTCACCAACTACTTCTCTGATAGAGTTCAGTGTGTCAAATTGGAGGGCCTGTTGTCCGGGCCTCTGGCAGTCTCTATGGGGGTGCCACAGGGTTTAATTCTTGGACCGACTCTCTTCTCTGTATACATCAATGATGTCGCTTTTGCTGCTGTTGAGTCTCTGATCCACCTCTACGCAGACGACATCATTCTGTATACTTCTGGCCCTTCTTTGGACACTGTGTTAACAACCCTCCAGACAAGCTTCAATGCAATACAACTCTCCTTCCGTGGCCTCCAATTGCTCTTAAATACAAGTAAAACTAAATTCATGCTCTTCAACCGATCGCTGCCTGCACCTGCCCGCCCGTCCAACATCACTACTCTGGACGGTTCTGTCTTAGAATATGTGGAAAACTACAAATACCTAGGTGTCTGGTTAGACTATAAACTGTCCTTCCAGACTCATATCAAACATCTCCAATCCAAAGTTAAATCTAGAATTGTCTTCCTATTTCGCAACAAAGCCTCCTTCACTCATGCTGCCAAACATACCCTTGTAAAACTGACCATCCTACCGATCCTCGACTTCAGCAACGTCATTTACAAAATAGCTTCCAATACCATACTTAATAAATTGGATGCAGTCTATCACAGTACCATCCGTTTTGTCACCAAAGCCCCATATGCTACCCACCACTGCGACCTGCATGCTCTCGTTGGCTGGCCCTCACTTCATACTCCTCACCAAACCCACTGGATCCAGGTCATCTACAAGACCCTGCTAGGTAAAGTCCCCCCTTATCTCACCTCGCTGGTCACCATAGCAGCACCCACCTGTAGCACGCGCTCCAGCAGGTATATCTCTCTGGTCAAACCCAAAACCAATTCTTACTTTGGCCACCTCGCCTTCCAGTTCTCTGCTGCCAATGACTGGAACGAACTGCAAAAATCTCTGAAACTGGAAGCACTTATCCCGCTCACTAGCTTTAAGCACCAGCTGTCAGAGCAGCTCACAGATTACTGCACCTGTACATAGCCCATCTATAATTTAGCCCAAACAACTACCTCTCCCCCTACTGTATTTATTTTGCTCCTTTGCACCCCCATTTTTTCCATCTCTACTTTGCACATTCTTCCACTGCAAATCTACCATTCCAGTGTTTATTTTTTTATTTTATTTTTACTTGCTGTATTGTATTTACTTCGCCACCATGGCCTTTTTTGCCTTTACCTCCCTTATCTCACCTCATTTGCTCACATTGTATATAGACTCATTTTTCTATTGTATTATTGACTGTATGTTTGTTTTACTCCATGTGTAACTCTGTTATTGTACGTGTCGAACTGCTTTGCTTTATCTTGGCCAAGTTGCACTTGTAAATGAGAACTTGTTCTCAACTTGCCTACCTGGTTAAATAAAGGTTAAATAAATCAAATTTGTATTGCTAGGTATTACTGCCCTGTTGGAGCTAGAAACACAAGCATTTCGCTGTACCTGCGATACATCTACAAATCTGTGAACGCAACCAATAAACTTTGATTTGATGGTCTCTTTCAACCTCACCCTTTCCCTGCAACACATTCCCAGATCTTTGCAAAAGAATGGACCTTTGTAATCAAATAAAAATAACAAATACTGTTCTCTGTCCATAGATATATCTTCAAATGTACAGTGCATACAAACACAGAGGGGAAGACTCTACTTCTAAGTGATATGGTTCTTTTCCACACAAGTTAAATGTTGGGGAAGGGGACTAAAAAATATCTGGCCTTGAATCAGTGGTTAGGGTCAACTCCTACCCCTTCCATTCATCCTTTTTCACAGGATCTAAGCAACTAATGGGGTCTTCAAACACAAGCAGGGTTATGCACTGAGCTGGTAAACCAGTAATTACTGGCAAAGGTTGCCCCCTAGTGTAGACAGACAAAACCACTCATAATATGACATAACTGAGTGTACATCATACAGTATTATCTACAGAAGAGTATTAGGGCTAAGTGAAGATATATATATATATATATATATATAAAGCGACGGGTGGTGGTAGTTGGATTATCATTTCTTTGCATGATAATACTTTCAAAAAGTGGCAATATTTTGAGAATTTAGTAAAAATGTAATTTTGTGAAATAAAGTGGCAATATTTCAAGAATAAACTCAACTTAATTTAGAGAATAAATCCACATTTTAGAATAAATTCGCAGTTATATTTCAAGACTAATGTAGGGGATTTGGTTAATTGCACGTCTCCCTGGCTTCCTGTTGCTGTGGTGCCAATGTTGAAATGCCCCAGTTAGATGACCTGGTGAAACTGTACTTTAGAATTTGGCTTTAGTAAGAAGGAAATCCTTGCTCTTTTAGCACATAATAACCATATTATTATAAGTATTAGAAACTGGAAAAGATTGTGCCATAGACAGTAGCTGTGTGTGGGTAAAATCACTGAGGAAGCCAAGCCATATAATGTTGGTGAAGTCCACAAAGCAAATATTGCATGTAACAAACAGTTATATCAAATTGTATTTGTCACATACACATGGTTAGCAGATGTTAATGCGAGTGTAGCGAAATGCTTATCACTTGCAGCATGGTCAAGCAAGTTAATGTTTGACAGTTTACTAAACAACTACTGATTTTATAACCACAGAGTTACTACAAGTCAGCACAAAGGAGGGGGGCCCCTGCTCCATGGCTATGCAAGGTCCATGACAGGGGTTCGGGGGCAGCCCGCGCAATCATTCTCAGTGACCTACATTCACAAGATAATAAACATAGGCCTAGGAGATGGCAAATACACTTCAATGTTGTGATGCAAAAATACTAACAAAATGCATAGCACTCAGAAATAAAAGGGTTTTACCAAGTATTGTTTTCATTTTATTTTTTATTTCACCTTTATTTAACCAGGTAGGCTAGTTGAGAACAAGTTCTCATTTACAACTGCGACCTGGCCAAGATAAAGCATAGCAGTGTGAACAGACAACAACACAGAGTTACACATGGAGTAAACAATAAACAAGTCAATTACACAGTAGGAAAGAAAGAGTCTATATACATTGTGTGCAAAAGGCATGAGGGGGTAGGCAATAAATAGACCATAGGAGCGAATTGTTCATCTTGATCAGACAGGTTTTTTACATGGACGATACATTAGAGATAATATACGACAACTATTAGAAATAATAGAACATCATGAAACATATAAGAGGCCAGAAATGGTATTTATAACAGATTTTGAAAAGGCATTTGATAAAGTAAGACTGGATTTTATTTATAAATGCCTGGATTTTCTTTTTCAATTTCGGTAATTCTCTTCTAAAATGGGTAAAAATAATGTATAGCAACCCCAGGTGTAAAATAGTAAATAACGGCTACTTCTCAGTGAGTTTTGAATTGTCAAGAGGAGTTAATACAAGGGTGTCCGCTGTCACCATATCTATTCGTTATGGCCATCGAAATGCTAGCTATTAAAATCAGATCCAATAACAACATTAGAGGATTAGAAATCCAAGGCTTAAAAGGTGTCCATGTGAAAAGGTGTCCATGTATGCCGATGACTCAAGTTTTATATTAAGTCCGCAAGCTAGATCTCTGCAATGTCTCATTGAAGATCTAGGTAACTTTTCTGTACTCTCTGGACTGAAACAATATCACGTATTGGATCCTTAAAAAATACACTACTTTTACATTACCTTGCAGCTTATCTATAAAATGGGCTGGTGGTGAAGTAGACATACTCGGTATTCATATCACAAAAGATATAAATAAGCTCTACACAACGAATTTCAATAGAAAACTTGTAAAAATAGACAAGATCCTGCAACCATAGAGAGGTATTGTATATCTATTTATGGAAAAAAATGCTCTGATTAATTCCTTAGTCTTAGTGAGTTTACTCACTTACTTATGGCGCTGCCTACTCCTGATGATTCCTTTTTTAAATCATACGAGCAAAACATATTTCACTTTATTTGAGACGCTTAACCAGACAAAATAAAACGAGCCTATCTATATAATGAATTTGAATTGGGTGGGTTGAGATTAAATATAAAAGCACTAAACCTCTCTCTAAAAGCTTCACTCATTCAAAAGTTTTATTTGAACCCTAAATGGTTCTCAAGTAGATTAATAAGAGAAGCTCATCCATGGTTTAAAAATTTCCTTTTTGCCTTTGCAAATTGCCATATCTAATTTTTGATTCATTGAAAATTATACTTTTCAAATTACGTCTTTTTCAAACAAGCATTGCAGAGCTGGCTACAATTTCAATTTCATCCCCCTGAAAAGATAGAACAAATATTATGGCTGAACTCAAATGTGCTGGTTGATAAAATACCTGTATTTATGGGAAAGATTTTTGAAAAGGGTATTTTGTTCTTAAATTATATTGTAAATTGTAATGCTAGAGTTATGTCCTTCATGGCCTTATTGTACAGGAAGGTCTGCTCAAAAAATTGATTACAGCATTGCCCCAAAAATGGAGGAGGCGGGTGGCAGCAGGGAACTGGTCTGTTTGCCCAATATAAAGGATCTCGAATGGTTGAGGGACAGCTATTGGGGAACTGTGGGGGGATCTTGGAGGGTTCGGGTTTCACAAGATTGTGATCATGAAAAAGGAACCTGACATATGTTTTATATCACTATCATACTCATGCACCCTCACACAAGGATGGCTCTGTTGTGGAAAGACTGATACATGTTTCATAGTGTCGTGATGCTGTATTGTTTGTCCTTCATGTTCTAATACTTTAATGTTGCCCCTTCCTTGTGTTTTTTTGTAATAAATAATTATAAATAAAAAATAAAACCTAGGCCTAGGAGGCAACTTCATTGGATGTGTAGCCTACATAAAACACCATGCTATTACTCACAAATGTGTAAGTTAACCTTTCGTTTGACATATAGGCTGATGGCCTGCCTAGCTGTTACTCTCTAAAATATACTATCCACGGTGTTGGCATACGCAGGGTATTGAGGATAATATTGTAGCAAATTCGAAGGACACTATGACAGGGACTGATGCATGGAACTCCATGTCTCTTCGCAGTCTTGACAACGCACCATGGCCGTTAGGATGGTATTGCTTTGGGGATACCGTGTGTGTGTGTGTGTGTGTGTGTGTGTGTGTGTGTGTGTGTGTGTGTGTGTGTGTGTGTGTGTGTGTGTGTGTGTGTGTGTGTGTGTGTGTGTGTGTGTGTGTGTGTGTGTGTGTGTGTGTGTGTGTGTGTGTGTGTGTGTGTGTGTGTGAGAGAGAGACGCCTGTTTGAATGAGTGTATTGGCAACAATGCAAAACGTTATGTTTGGCTTAAAAGCAACACAGCTCATCACCCTGAACACATCATCCCCACTGTCAAACATGGTGGTGGCAGCATCATGGTTTGGGCCTGCTTTTCTTCAGCAGGGACAGGGAAGATGGTTAAAATTGATGGGAAGATGGATGGAGCCAAATACAGGACCATTCTGGAAGAAAACCTGATGGAGTCTGCAAAAGACCTGAGACTGGGACGGAGATTTGTCTTCCAACAAGACAATGATCCAAAACATAAAGCAAAATCTACAATGGAATGGTTTAAAAATAAACATATCCAGGTGTTAGAATGGCCAAGTCAAAGTCCAGACCTGAATCCAATCGAGAATCTGTGGAAAGAACTGAAAACTGCTGTTCACAAATGCTCTCCATCCAACCTCACTGAGCTCGAGCTGTTTTGCAAGGAAGAATGGGAAAAAAATTCAGTCTCTCGATGTGCAAAACTGATAGAGACATACCCCAAGCGACTTACAGCTGTAATCGCAGCAAAAGGTGACGCTACAAAGTATTAACTTAAGGGGGCTGAATAATTTTGCACGCCCAATTTTTCTGTTTTTGATTTGTTAAAAAAGTTTGAAATATCCAATAAATGTCGTTCCACTTCATGATTGTGTCCCAATTGTTGTTGATTCTTCACAAAAAAATACAGTTTTATATCTTTATGTTTGAAGCCTGAAATGTGGAAAAAGGTCGCAAAGTTCAAGGGGGCCGAATACTTTCGCAAGGCACTATATGTTAAGAGAAAGGATGTCCTTGTTAGCCTACTAAAGGCAATGCTTAAGTATAGTTTCACCAGGTCCTGGGCTGGCGTGGTTACACGTGTTCTGCAGTTGTGAGGCCAGTTGGACGCACTGCCGATTTGTCTAAAATGACGTTGGAAGCAGTTTTATGGTAGAGAAATTAACATTCTCTGGAAACAGCTCTGGTGGACATTCCTTCGGTCAGCATGCCAACTGTACACTCCCTCAACTTGAGACATCTGTAGCCTTGTGTTGTGTGACAAAACTGCACATTTTAAAGTGGCCTTTATTGTCCCCAGCTCAAGGTGCACCTGTGTCACTTTAACTCTACCTACATGTACATATTACCTCAACTACCCAGACTAACCTGTGCCCCCGCACGTTGACTCTGTACCAGTACCCCCTGTATATAGCCTCGCTAATGTTATTTTACTGATGCTCATCAATTATTTGTTATTTTAATGTTTTACTTATCTACTTTTTACTTAACAATTATTTTTCTTAACTGCATGGTTGGTTAAGGGCTTCTACACCTGTTGTATTTGCGTGCATATGACAAAAAGATTTGATTTAATGATCATGCTTTTTAATTAACTTCTTGATATGCCACAAGTGTCAGGTGGATGGATTATATTGGAAAAGGAAAAATTCTCACTAATAGGGATGTAAAGAAATTTGTGCACAACATTTGAGAGAAATAATATAAGGGTTTTGTGTGTATGGAACATTTCTGGGATTTTTTTATTTCAGCTCATGAAACATGGGAACTTCACTTTACATGTTGCGTTTATATTTTTGTTCAGTATAGATCATTTAAAGATTTGTTATATACACCAGTTGGGGTCTCTAAGCTTCATTATGAGGTCCTAAATCTAGCATGAAAGTGCATCCCTGTAACTGTGTGGGCTAATGTAGTCAAAAAGTGTTTTCTTCCAAGGTGTAAAGCAAGGAATTATCACTGAGATGTGAGGTAACAACAGGGCCAGGCCTATGTTGAAAGTTTTTTAAAGTACAGTGTTTGTTAGGTGTTAAGCCTGTGTAAACAGATCCTTAAAATGTTTTCTTTAACTAAAAAAGGGCCCTCTCTCACGGCTCTACTATATTTCCCTTGACAGAGTGATGCAGAATGAAAATATGGCTCAACTTACCCAACTCTAACCTACTCCCATGTCTGAATCAGTCAGAAAGAGAAGAAACCAGAAATGTTTTGTTGCTCCAGGGGTGTAATTGAACAGTCCTGATCTACAAAAAGGACGATGGTTGCAGTCTAGCCTGAAGAGGGCAGCATTTCCCTACAGAAAGGACAACTATCAGCAAGGACATACAAGTGCAAAACTGTAATGCTGGCTGAAATAAAAAAACAAACAAACACAGAGACATAGTGGCAAGGAAACACACCCTAGATGGGAAGTAAACTTGAGAGGAACCAGACTCTAGAGGGGGACCCCATCATCCATCTGGATTGGCCAGGTAAGTAAAATGTTCGGTCCGTTTACAACTGGGCCAAACATCATGTCAGTTGGTCATGTAGAGAAAGATCTGATTAATTTCTTGAGAGATCCGTTTCAAATGCATGTTTCTGTTTTGATTGATGAAGACATACTGTTTTTAAATGTGAATGTGATGCCCCACAGGCTCTAAGCCAATGGTAAACAAGTTGAGCCACTGAATAAAAGGCATACAAGAAAAGGTGCGGCAATACTATGCTACTCCACCTATACATTACATCCCAATACAGAAGTGTGTCTCAGGAAGAGAAGTGGAGAAAGACTTCAAATAGATCAAATAGTTTCCACTTAATGCGGTAGAGCTTTGAAGCGAAACACTAAAGAGCCAAGAAGAAAGAAGAGTGCAGACAGGCAGCTCAATACATCTAGGGGCTGTTACTGTGTCTAAAAAGCTTGCCTGCCAGCAAACTGTAGCCTGGCGTTTTGCTCTATAATTCTTCTGCTGCCATGCCAATTTAATGGGTGCTTTGCCTGTTTCACAGAGGGCTGACTTTAAGTAACTGTGGGCAGGTGTTTTGCACAAACAGGTACACCGTGAGCTGTACAGGGTGACCTAACAGGGCAACTAAACTAAGAGTTCCCCGGGCCAGGCTGTCATTAAAGCATTTACCCGAGAGGAAAGGTTGGTTGGGTCTCTAAGGGAAGGGAGGGAGGCATTGCATTGGTATTGGTGCTACTACAGCCTTGATTGGATAGGAGAAATTAGATGGACCACCCAAGAGAGGAAAACTCTACTTTAGAGGAAATTAAACCTTATTGTGAGTATGACAAATAACATCAAAACAAAACTGATACATAAAAGCTCGGATAGTATTTGAAATTAAATGGAAATTGCTCATAGAAAAATCTATCGCACATGTGTGGCACATCTTTGAGGAATAGTGGTGGATGGTGATGACAATGATTTTTATGAAATAAACTCAGCAAAACAATAAACGTCCTCTCACTGTCAACTGTGTTTATTTTCAACACACTTAACATGTGTAAATATTTGTATGAACATAACAAGATTCAACAACTGAGACAAACTGAACAAGTTCCACAGACATGTGACTTACAGAAATGAAATAATGTGTCCCTGAACAAAGGGGGAGTCAAAATCAAAAGTAACAGTCAGTATCTGGTGCGGCCAACAGCTGCATTAAGTACTGCAGTGCATCTCCTCCTCATGGACTGCACCAGATTTGCCGGTTCTTGCTGTGAGATGTTACCCCACTCTTACACCAAGGCACCTCTAAGTTCCTGGAAATTTCTGGGGGGAATGGCCCTATCGATCAGCCTCCGATCCAACAGGTCCCAGACGTGCTCAATGGGATTGAGATCTGGGCTCTTCGCTGGCCATGGCAGAATACTGACATTCCTGACTTGCAGGAAATCAGGCACAGAACGAGCAGTATGGCTGGTGGCATTGTCATGCTGGAGGGTCATGTCAGGATGAGCCTACAGGAAGGGTACCACATGAGAGAGGAGGATATCTTCCCTGTAACACACAGTGTTGAGATTGCCTGAAATGACAACAAGCTCAGTCCGATGATGCTGTGACACACCGCCCCAGACCATGACAGACCCTCCACCTCCAAATCGATCCCACTCCAGAGTACAGGCCTCGGTGTAACGCTCATTCCGACCATCACCCCTGGTGAGACAAAACCGCGACTCGCCAGTGAAGAGTACTTTTTGCCAGTCCTGTCTGGTCCAGCGATGGTGGGTTTGTGCCCATAGGCAATGTTGTTGCCGGTGATGTCTCGTGAGGACCTGCCTTACATCAGGCCTACAAGCCCTCAGTCAAGCCTCTATCAGCTTATTGCAGACAGTCTGAGCACTGATGGAGGGATTGTGCATTCCTGGTGTAACTCGGGCAGTTGTTGTTGCCATCCTGTACCTGTCCCGCAGGTGTAATGTCGGATGTACCAATAATGTGCAGGTGTTACACGTGGTCTGCCACTACGAGGACGATCAGCTGTCCATCCTGCCTCCCTGTAGTGCTGTCTTAGGCGTCTCACAATACAGACATTGCAATTTATTTCCCTGGCCACATCTGCAGTCCTCATGCCTCCTTGCAGCTTGCCTAAGGTACATTCATGCAGATGAGCTGGGACCCTGGCATCTTTCTTTTGGTGTTTTTCAGAGTCAGTAGAAATGTCTCTTTAGTGTCCTAAGTTTTTATAACTGTGACCTTAATTGCCAACCGTCTGTAAGCTGTTAGTGTCTTAACGACCGTTCCACAGGTGCATGTTCATCAATTGTTTATGGTTCATTGAACAAGCATGGGAAACAGTGTTTAAACCCATTAAAATGAAGATCTGTGAAGTTATTTGGATTTTTACGAATTATCTTTGAAAGACAGGGTCTTGAAAAAGGGAAGTTTCATTTTTTGCTGAGTTTAGATACTCTGCATTAGCATGACACTCCAGATTATTTTCTCCATCATTCCTGAAATGCCTGTGATTTTGCACGCGCCACACTCCCAACAAATGGACATCAACAAGTGACGAAAATATATAGGGAAGGGAATGTTTTGACCTAATATGTTGCAGTTGTCCTCAGGGGAATTTTTGTCCATTTTTACTCAACTTTGAACCTAAATCCAATGTTTTCATGTTGAATTTGCATTAGTTGACAACTCAATCAAATGTAAATTAAAACTAGATGTTGAATTGATGTCTGTGCCAAGTGGGGAGAGACAGAGACAGTGAGAAAGGAATGTGGGGTTGCTTGCTTAGCACAGACACTTGTGTCATGGAGCTAAAAATTGTGTGGAAAATCCTCTAGTAGTCCACAATGGCTCCAGAGCTGTTATGCGTCTAGCCTGGACTGTCAGCATTCCTCACAAATCTCACACTCCTCGATCCACATTTGCTCAATCTTTCTCATTCCATTCCTCATCTCATCCCTTTTCTTTCACAGTGTTGTGAGTCAAATAAAATATGTCAATGTTTTATCAAATAGAATGACGACTACTTCATTTACCTGAAAAATAGATACGGACAATAGTCACAGTATTTTAATGAACTCAAATACTTTAACTGGAATGGCATTAGCTAAATGGTATGAATTTGTATTCTTCAAATTATAATTTGAGTTCTCACACAACATGTATTATCTAACTTTATTCCGATATCCTTTGTACTTACAATTGGAATGCGGGTGGAAGACATGTGGGAGTAGTTTACACCCTATCTGTTTTTATTGGTCTGTGATGTTTTCATACTACTTTGAATTGTGCCAGGATAAAGAGTTGTCTCCATAAAATTGGAGGCTTTGTAAAACTGGATACTACACAACCGAATAGGAGGTGGTGGGCTCAGCCCTAGAAAAATACAGTTTCACATGTATTGAAATACACAGTACATTTTTATCTCAATCCCACTTTTTCAGAATGAATAGTAACTATATACTTTGTCAGCAGAGTAAATATAATGACAAACTGCAATATCGGCCACAATGTCATATACCTGCACAACAAATAGAGGGTTAATTTATCTTCAAAGTATAGTCAAACTATTCAGGACAATGAACTTACATCAGTGCCATAGACTGTCTTACCTAATCCACAATGATTTAAAATATGATTACTTTGCAACAAACAACTAGGTTATGGATACTAAAGTTGTGTCGACCAGAAAGCACACCATTCCTCAGTCTCTTACATGCTCTTACTAGCCCTATAGCGTACACGTTTCCTCCCAAATGTTACGCATACATTTATAAACAGACAGGCTGAATTTATGACAAAAAATTGCTTTCCAAGAACCAGAGGAGCATACCTAGCTAACAAGCAGACGATCTCAGTGGTTTTGCACGTTTGGGGTTTATTTACAAAGAGGTGAATCCATTTTCATAAATTGTGGTGGGTCATGGTACACATTCAATTTACAGCAAAACACAACAAATGAATTAGTGAAATGTCATGTGAAATGCTGTTTAAATATATTATTTTCAAATGCTTTTACGTTTTCATTGGATAAGAGTGCTATTTCATGGAAAAGCTTTATGATAATGTGCCAGGGCAAAGCATGGCAAACGCTTCTTAACTATGGTCTCAGCTAGTCTTAAAAAAGAAGAGAATAAAACCTTTCACTTTATTAGCTATATTTGTCATCCAAGGCCTCTGCTATCTATGCTACAGTACACCTCCTACAAGACAATGATTGAAAACAACATACCCATTCTATATTCTCATCAGCATGAGAAACCAGACAATTTATGTCCTGAAATGTCTATGAAACGATAGTCTTGGACAATGTGTCATTTACAGTGGATGGGATGATTAAGTGAGCCACTCACAATCCTAATCCACATGAGATCGAGGCGATCTAAAATATATCCATGATAATTAGCATTAGCTCAGCAGGTCTCTCGCCATGGGTAAGCAGAGAGGGGGATGGGGAAAGGGATAATGCAATGGAGCAGACCCAAGTGGTACTGTAGCCTAACATACTGTACTGGAGCATCTGCAAGCATGGCAGGGGGCCAGTGCCTATCTCTCTCGTTCAAGCCGACTCGCCTCTCCGTGCAGATGTCAGCATGTCACATGCCCTGGATATGAGAGGAGGCGAGGGAGGGAGGAGGGCTGCCCGAAATCTGTCTCTACGCCACCAGGGGAGTGGAAAGGGTACACTGACTACACACCATCGTTCTGATACAGGACACTCCCTCCTGACCAATGGCAGCCTTCCCTCCTCGGCCAGTCTGGCCAAGTGCACGCCTGGCATGCTGGGGTGGTGGAGAGGGGGACAACAGCTGTGGGCGGTGGGAGAGACAGTCGCTCAGTCCTGGCAGGCCGGGAGGGACAGGTGGGCTGTGCTCATCCGAACGATCACTCGCCTGTGTGAGGGGTTGAGCGGATCACCCTGGTCAGAGCCTCGCTCTTACATCACCTGCCAGAAATCCCAGGCATGGCAGCAGCTCTGGCTACTTGATAATCTACTTGTAACTAATGCCTGAAAGCGAGTAAAGTCAGATGGTTGGAAGATAGGCACTTGGGGCTTACAGATAAAGGAATTTGCAGGAAGTCCCCCTTCGACAGAAAAAATATAATCCTGCATGACAGTGTCTGAATGTTTGTTTCAAATGATACTGTGAAATTGGGGGAAAATAAAGGTAAACTGGGATTAAACAACTGCCAAATATAAAGAGTTATACATTTTCCATGTGCCAAAGAATCATTTTTCTACTGCTCCGTCTCCTTCAAGAAGAACACATGAGGACAGACTCCTGAGACATTTGCCTTTCCTTCTTTTATTGAAAATAAAATCCCTATCAATCCCTGCTTCACCATAAGAGCTTTAAGATGAAAGGTGTAAGAGGTTTAGGCCTTTAATTCCCTGGAGAAAGCTCCTCTTATGTCCTTGGATATTACTACCTAAGAGCCTTGGTGTCTCCTCCATGTCACAAAGCACAGAGCATCCGATTGAATCAGCTCCCTTTAATCCTGCTTAATTTAGGTACGTAAACCACAAGGGTTTAACATTCCTATGACCCTGCTACCCAAATGAATTAAGGAATTGATTTCCTCCTTGCTGGCCTTCAACTAGATTCGGCTAAGACTACATTGAGACACTTCGCTCTTGAATATTAGATGAATGAAGTCAAAATATTACGCTCATAAGGTCCCCTCCCTTCTCATCAATTTCTCCCTTTCTCATTCACTCTTTAAATTTCTCCATCCTCCATCCTCCCCTTTCTCAATTTGCCTCCATATCTGTCACAATAGCCACCACACTCTGATATTAACTTCTTTCTCTCTGTGCTTCCTTTTCTCGATAGCCCTCTCTGTATTTTATTTTTGATCCACATCTTACCTCCCCTATTCTCCCTGAGGGGTTTTGAGGTACGGGGGTGAGAGCCAGCTGCAGCTGCTTCTTTCTTCCTCTGGCTGGGTCTCGGCCTGGGTGTGGAGGCATGCTGTCAGCTCCCATTACCTAATTGGAATTGAGATGCAGCTGGCCAGGGTTTCTGCCTGCACTGCACTCCTGGTGGTGAAGCTCAGGGCTCCAGCGCCCACTTTGCCTCAGATTCACCTCACACATGGGGGGGAGTCAGGGGTGCATCCCCTGGGCTGTGTGGTTGAAAAGCAGCCAAGGCCAGTAGATGGAGGGAGAGAGTTCAGACCACCAGCTAGCTATATCTAAGAAGGTCAGCACTGTTTAATTGATATGCTTGGTCACAGTGCACTGGCAGAATTTATACATACTAGCTTACTTTATGAAACACTCTAGGGGCTTATTTTTGAATCTATACTGAACAAAAATATAAACGCAACATGCACAATTTCAAAGGTTACAGTTCATACAATGCCTTGCAAATGTATTCACCCCCCTTGGCATTTTTCCTATTTTGTTGCATTACAACATGTAATTTAAATCGATTTTCATTTGGATTTCATGCAATGGAAATACACAAAATAGTCCAAATTGGTGAAGTGAAATAAAAAAACTCATTTTTTCTAAAAATTTAAAAACAATTAAAACGGAAAAGTGGTGAGTGAATATGAAGGCCCTAAATAAGATCTGGTGCAACCAATTACCTTCAGAAGTAGCACAATTAGTTAGATTGCACACAGGTGGACTTTAATTAAGTGTCACATGATCTGTCACATGATCCCGAGAAAACCATTCCCACAGTGAAGCATGGTGGTGGCAGCATCATGATGTGGGGATGTTTTTTTATCGTCAGGGACTGGAAAACTGGTCAGGATTGAAGGAGTGATGGATAGCACTAAATACAGGATAAATTCTTGAGGGAAACCTGTTTCAGTCTTCAAGACATTTGAGACTGGGACGGATGTTCACCTTCCAGCAGGACAATGACCCTAAGCATACTGCTAAAGCAACACTCGAGTGGTTTAAGGGGAAACATTTAAATGTCTTGGAATGGCCTAGTCAAAGCCCAGACCTCAATCCAATTGAGAATCTGTGGTATGACTTAAAGGTTGCTGTACACCAGCGGAACCCATCCAACTTGAAGGAGCTGGAGCAATTTTGCCTTGAAGAATGGGCAAAAAACCCAGTGCCAAACTTATAGAGATATACCCCAAGAGACTTTCTGCTGTAGTTGCTGCAAAAGGTGGCTCTACAAAGTATAGAATTTGAGGGGGTGAATAGTTATGCAAACTCAAGTTTTCTGTTTTTTTTGGTCTTATTTCTTGTTTGTATCACAACAAAAAATATTTTGCATCTTCAAAGTGGTAGGCATGCTGTGTAAATCAAATGATACCAACCCCTAAAAATATATTTTAATTCCAAGGTTGTAAGGCAACAAAATATGAAAAATGCCAAGGGGGATGTCACGCCTTGGTCATTATATTTTGTGTTTTTGTTATATGTTTGGGTAGGCCAGGGTGTGACATGGGTTTATATGTTGTATTCGTATTGGGGTTTGTTTATTTGGGATTGCGGCTGATTAGGGGTGTGTCTAATTAGGCTTGGCTGCCTGGGGCGATTCTCAATCAGAGTCAGGTGCTTGTCGTTGTCTCTGATTGAGAACCGTATTTAGACAGCCTGACTTTCGCGTTGTATTTTGTGGGTGTTTGTTCCTGTCTTAGTGTTGTAGTCACCAGATAGGCTGTAATAGGTTTCACGTTTCGTTTGTTGTTTTCATATACCGTTATTTCATGTACCGCGATTATTTTCATTAAAGTCATGAGTAACCTACACGCTGCATTGCGGTCTGACTCTCTTCATTCAACAGACGAACGACGTTACAGAAACACCCACCACTCACAGACCGAGCAGCGTGTGAACTGGCAGGATCTGAAGGAGGACGTTATGGACAGCAGAAGCATGGAGTATACTACGTGGGAAGAAATCGACAGGTGGGCGGCCGACCCAGAGCGAGTGCAGGAGCCCGCCTGGGATTCCCTACAGCAATGCGAAGAGGGCTATAGACGTATGGAGTCGAAAAGGAAAGCACGGAGGCGCAGAGCGAAAACAAAAAGTAACGGGGGAAAGCGCAGAGAGAGAGTGGCTGAGTCAGGAGTCAGACCTGAGCCTACTCTTCCTGTTAATCGTGAAGAGCAGTTGCAGTGGGAGAGACTGCACCATTTGGAGATTTGGACATGGGAGGAGGAATTAGACGGAAAAGGACCCTGGGCGCAGCCGGGAGAATATCGCCATCCCAAGGAGGAAATAGAAGCAGCTAAAGCGGAAAGGCGCAGGTATGAGGAAACAGCACAGCGACGCGGTTGGAAACCGGAAAGTCACCCCAAAAAATGTATTGGGGGGGGCTAGAAGGGAGAATAGTTATGCCAGGTAGGAGACCTGTGCATACTCCCTGTGCTCACCGTTGGGCTAGAGAGACCGGGCAGGCACCGTGTTATGCTATGGAGCGCACGGTGTTTCCAGTGCGGGTGCAGAGCCAGCTGCGGCACATACCAGCCCTTCCTATTGGCCGGGCTAGAGTGGGCATCGAGCCAGGTAAGCTTGGGCAGGCTCGGTGCTCAAGAGCTCCAGTGCGCCTGCACGGTCCGGTCTATCCAGAGCCACCTCTACACACCAGTCCTCCGGTAGCAGCTCCCCGCACCAGGCTTCCTGTGCGTGTCCTCGCGCCAGTACCACCAGTTCCAGCACCACGCACCAGGCCTCCTGTGCGCCTCGCCTGTTCAGCGCAGCCAGCGCTTTTCTCCTCTCCTGCGCTGTTGGAGTCTCCCGCCTTTTTAGCGCAGCCAGAGCTTTTCTCCTCTCCTGCGCTGCCGGAGTCTCCCACCTGTTTAGCGCAGCCAGAGCTTTTCTCCTCTTCTGCGCTGCCAGAGTCTCCCGCCTGTTTAGCGCAGCCAGAGCCTTTCTCCTCTCCTGCGCTGCCGGAGTCTCCTGTCTGCCCAGCGCCGCCAGTGCTCCCAGCTCCGCCAGTGCTCCCAGTCTGCCCAGCGCCGCCAGTGCTCCCAGTCTGCCCAGTGCTCCCAGTCTGCCCAGCGCCACCAGTGCTCCCAGTCTGCCCAGTGCCGCCAGTCGGCCCAGCGTCGCCAGTCTACCAGGATCCGCCAGAAGTGCCAGTCTGCCAAGATCTTCTAGATCGGCCAGACAACCTGAATCATCCAGTTCCACCAGCCAGCCAGGATTTACCGGAGCCTACTACCTGCCTGAGCTTCCTCTCAGTACTGAGCTTCCTCTCAGTACTGAGCTTCCTCTCAGTACTGAGCTTCCTCTCAGTACTGAGCTTCCTCTCAGTACTGAGCTTCCTCTCAGTACTGAGCTTCCTCTCAGTACTGAGCTTCCTCTCAGTACCGGGCTGTTTCGGTCCCGGGCTGCCCCTCTGTCCCGGGCTGCCCCTCTGTCCCGAGCTGCCCCTCTGTCCCGAGATGCCCCTCTGTCCTGAGCTGCCCCTCTGTCCTGAGCTGCCCCTCTGTCCCAAGTTGCCCCTCTGTCCCGAGCTGCCCCTCTGTCCCGAGCTGCCCCACTGTCCCGGGCTGCCCCTCTGTCCCGAGCTGCCCCTTAGTTATGTGGGGATCAGGGTGAGGACTATTAGGCCATGGTCAGCGGAGAAAGTGGATTATCCCAGGACACGAAGGAGAGGAAATAGGACATTAATGGAGTGGGGTCCACGTCCCGAGCCAGAACCGCCACCATGGACAGATGCCCACCCGGACCCTCCCTATGCTCTTGAGGTGCGTCCCGGAGTCCGCACCTTAGGGGGGTTCTGTCACGCCTTGGTCATTATATTTTGTGTTTTTGTTATATGTTTGGGTAGGCCAGGGTGTGACATGGGTTTATATGTTGTATTCGTATTAGGGGTTTGTTTATTTGGGATTGCGGCTGATTAGGGGTGTGTCTAGTTAGGCTTGGCTGCCTGGGGCGATTCTCAATCAGAGTCAGGTGCTTGTCGTTGTCTCTGATTGAGAACCGTATTTAGACAGCCTGACTTTCGCGTTGTATTTTGTGGGTGTTTGTTCCTGTCTTAGTGTTGTAGTCACCAGATAGGCTGTAATAGGTTTCACGTTTCGTTTGTTGTTTTCATATACAGTTATTTCATGTACCGCGATTATTTTCATTAAAGTCATGAGTAACCTACACGCTGCATTTCGGTCTGACTCTCTTCATTCAACAGATGAACGACGTTACAGGGGGTGAATATTTTCACATGCCGCTGTATAAGGAAATCAGTCAATTGAAATACATTCATTAGGCCCTAATCTATGGATTTCACATAACTAGGAATACAGATATATATCTGTTGGTCAAATAACTTTTTTTAAAGGTAGAGGTGTGGATCAGAAAACCAGTCAGTATCTGGTGTGACCACCAGATATGCAGCACAACACATCTCCTTCACATAGAGTTGATCAGGCTGTTGATTGTGGCCTGTGGAATATTGTCCCACTCCTCTTCAATGGCTGTGCAAAGTTGCTGGATATTAGCGGGAAGAGGAACACGCTGTTGTACACGTCAATCCAGAGCATCCCAAACAGGCTCAATTGGTGACATGTCTGGTGAATATGCAGGCCATGGAAGAACTGGGACATTTTCAGCTTCCATGATACATGTACAATTCCTTGCAACATGGGGCCATGCAATATCATGCTGAAACATGAGGTGATGGCGGCAGATGAATGTCATGACAATGGGACTCAGGATCTCGTCACTGTGTCTCTGTGCCTTCAAATTGCCATTGATAAAATGCAATTGCGTTTGTTGTTCGTAGCTTATGCCTGTCCATACCATAACTCCACTACCACCATGGGGCACAACGTTGACATCTTTAAACCGCTTGCCCACACGACATCATATACGTGGTCTGCGTTTGTGAGGCCGGTTGGACGTACTTCCGAAATATCTAAAAGTACGTTGGTGGTGGCTTATGATAGAGAAATTAACATTTAATTCTCTGGCAACAGCTCTGGTGAGACATCTATGGCATTGTATTGTGTGACAAAACTGCACATTTTAGAGTGGCCTTATATTGTCCCCAGCACATGGTGTATCTGTGTAATGGTCATGCTGTTTAATCAGCTTCCTGATATGCCACACCTGTCAGGTGGATGGATTGTCTTGGCAAAGGAGAAATGCTCACTAACAGGGATGTAAACAAATTTGTGCACAACATTTGAGAGAAAGAACCTTTTTATGCGTATGGAACATTTCTGGAATATTTTATTTCAGCTCATGAAACATGGGACCAACACAATACATGTTGCGTTTATATATTTGATTGTGCAAAAATAGTTGCCCGTACTCACCCAGCAATTTTTATTATTGTCACATACACCGAAGAGGTGCAATAAAATGTGTTGTTTTCCATAGTTGTATGGCGCTCCTGTAAAGCTCAAGGTATATTCTCTGGATGACCTAAATATTGATTGGCTTTCATCAAGCTGTCCACTCAAGAAAAAGGTTGAAACTGTAACCAGTGCCTGCAACCTGGTTCAGATTATCAATCAACCTACCAGGGTATTTACAAACGGCACATGATTGAAATCATTCACATGTATTGATCACATCTTTACTAATGCTGCAGAAATCTGCTCTAAAGCAGTATCCACATCCATCGGATGTAGTGACCATAATAGAGTAGCCATGTCTAGGAAAACCAAAGTTACAACGGCTGGGCCTAATACAGTGTATAAGAGATCATACAATAGGTTTTGTAGTGATTCATATGTTGAAGAGGTCAAGAATATTTGCTGGTCTGTGGTGTGTAATGAGGAGCAACCAGACGCTGCACTTGACACATTTATGAAATTGCTTAGTCCAGTTACTAATAAGCGTGCACCCATTAGGAATATGACAGTAAATACTGTTAAATCCCTGTGTATTTAATAGGAATTTAAACATTTTATGGTTGAGAGGGACGAGGCAAAAGGAATGGCAAATAAGTCTGACTGCACAGCTGATCGGCAAACATACTGTAAACTGAGAAATCATGTGAATTTACTAAACAACAATAAGAAAAAAACATGAAAAACATAGAAATTATATAAAGAATGATAGTAAAACGCTTTGGAGGACCTTTACATTTTGGCCAAAAACATGAGCTCAGCTCCATCAGTCATTGAATCGGATTGTTCATTCATCACAAAACCATCTGAACTGATATTGCCAATTATTTGAATTATTTATTAATTGGCAATATTATCAAAGTAAAGCTTAACATGCCAACAACACATTTTGAACCTACACATCCATGCATAACTGGCCCAATTGTGAAAGACAAGCATTGTAATTTTGAGTGTGGAAGAATTGAAAAAAGTATTGTTGTCTATCAACAATGACAAGCCACCTGGGTCTGACAACTTGGATGGACAATTACTAAGGATGATAGTGGACTATATTTCCAATCCTATTTGCCATTTATTCAATCTAAGCCTACAGGAAAGTGTGTGCACACAGGCCTAAAGGGAAGCAAAAGTAATTCCGCTATCCAAGAATAGCAAGGCACCCTTTACTGGCTCAAACAGCCGACCAATCAGCCTGCTACCAACTCTTAGTAACCTTTTCGATAACATTTTTTGGACCAGATACAAAACCATTTCACAAATGATCAACTGACTTTCAGCGCTTATAGGCAAGGGCACTCAACATGTACAGCACTTACGAAAATGACTGATGATTAGCTGAAAGAAATTGATGAGAAGATTGTTCGACATGATTTGTTAGACTTCAGTGCAGCTTTTGACATTATCGTTCATAATCTGCTACTGGAAAAATGAATGTGTTATAACTTTACACCCCCTGCTATAGTGTGGATCGAGAGTTATCTGTCTAAAAGAACACAGAGGGTACAGTCGGGCATTCTCCAGGGCAGCTGCCTGGGCCCCTTACTTTTTTCAATCTTTACTACTGACCTGCCACTCGCACTGAGTAAAGCCTGTATACATGTATGCTGATGACTCAATAAAATACATTTAGTGTAAAAAACATTAGGAACACCCTAATCGAGGCAAAAGATATGATCTCTTTTTGATGTCACTTGTTAAATCCACTTCAATCACTGTACAGTTGAAGTCGGAAGTTTACATACACCTTAGCCAAATACATTTAAACTCAGTTTTTCACAGTGCCTGACATTTAATCCAAGTCAAATTCTATGTCTTAGGTTAGTTAGGATCACCACTTTATTTTAAGTAAGTGAAATGTCAGAATAATAGTAGAGAGCTGGTGTAACTGAGTCAGGTTTGTAGGCGTCTTTGCTCACACACGCCTTTTCACTTCTGCCCACAAATTTTCTATAGGATTGAGGTCAGCCATTTTGACACAACTTTGGAAGTATGCTTGGGGTCATTGTCCATTTGGAAGACCCATTTCCGACCAAGCTTTAACGTGCTGACTGATGTCTTGAGATGTTGCTTCAATATATCCACATATTTTTTCCCCTCATGATGCCATCTATTTTGTGAAGTGTACCAGTCCCTCCTGCAGCAAAGCACACCCACAACATGATGCTGCCACCCACGTGCTTCACGGTTGGGATGTTGTTCTTCGGCTTGCAATCCTCCCCCTTTTCCTCCAAACATGAGGATGGTCATTATGTTCTATTTTTGTTTCATCAGACCAGAGGACATTTCTTTGTCCCCAAGTACAAGCTTTGTCCCCATGTGCAGTTGCAAACCGTAGTCTGGCTTTTTTTATGGCGGTTTTTGAGCAGTGGCTTCTTGGAAGCTTCTTGGAAGAAGCCACTGCTCAAAAACTGCCATAAAAAGCCAGCGTCCGTTCAGGTTACGTCGATATAGGACTGTGGATAGAGATACTTTTGTACCTGTTTCCTCCACAAGGCCCTTTGCTGTTGTTCTGGGGTTGATTTGCACTTTTCACACCAAAGTGCGTTCATATCTAGGAGACAGAACATGTCTCTTTCCTGAGGGATATGACAGCTGCATAGTCCCATGGTGTTTAGACTTGTGTACTATTGTTTGTATAGATGAACGTGTTACCTTCAGGAGCTTGGAAATTGCTCCCAAGGATGAACCAGACTTCTGGAGGTCTACAATTATTTTTCTGAGGTCTTGGCTAATTTCTTTAGATTTTACCATAATGTCAAGCAAAGAGGCACTGAGTTTGAAGGTAGAACTTGAAATACATCCACAGGTACACCTCCAATTGACTGAAATGATGTCAATTAGTCTATCAGAAGCTTCTAAAGCCAATAACATAATTTTCTGGAATCTTCCAAGCTGTTTAAAGGCACAGTCAATTTAGCGTATGTAAACTTCTGACCGACTGGAATTGTGATACAGTGAATTATAAGTGAAATAATCTGTCTGTAAACAATTGTTGGAAAAATTACATGTCATACACAAAGTGGATGTCCTAACTGACTTGGCAAAACTATAGTTTGTTAACAAGAAATTTGTGGAGTGGTTGAAAAATGTGTTTTAATGACTCCAACCTAAGTGTATGTAAACTTCCGACTTCAACTGTAGATGACTGGGGATGAGACAGGTTAAAGAAGTATTTTTAAGCCTTGAGACAACTGAGACATGGAATCTGTATGTGTGCCATTCAGAGGGTGAATGGGCAAGACAAAAGATTTAAGTGCCTTTGAATGGGGTAGGGTACTAAGTGCCATGTGCACTGGTTTGAGTGTGTCAAGAACTGCAACGCTCCTGGATTTTTCACACTCAACAGTTTACAGTGTGTATAAAGAATGGTCCACCACCCAAAGGCCATCCAACAAACTTGAAGAGACTAAACTGCTTGGTGTAACCTTGGATTGTAAAGGGTCATGGTCAAAACATATTTATGCAACGGTAGCTAAGATGAGGAGAGGTCTATCCGTAATAAAGTGATGCTCTTCAACCGATCGCTGCCAGCACCTGCCTGCCTGACTAGCATCACTACTCTGGACGGTTCTGACTTAGAATATGTGGACAACTACAAATACCTAGGTGTCTGGTTAGACTGTAAACTCTCCTTTCAGACTCACAATTAAACATCTCCAATCCAAAATTAAATTGAGAATCGGCTTCCTATTTCGCAACAAAGCATCCTTCACTCATACTGCCAAACATACCCTCGTAAAACCTACCGATCCTTGATTTCGGCGATGTCGTTTACAAAATTTACAAGATGACGGTCAATCACACTCGGTCTAGGGCTCCATGCAAGATCTAACCTCGTGGAGCTTTTTGGTCTAAACTCCACTCACCGTGTTTGGAGGAAGAAGAAGGATGAGTACAACCCCAAGAAAACCATCACAACTGTGAAGCATGGAGGTGTAAACACCATTCTTTGGGGATTCTTTTCTGCAAAGGGTACAGGACGACTGCACCGTATTGAGGGGAGGATGGATGGGGCCATGTATCGTGAGATCTTGGCCAACAACCTCCTTCCCTCAGTAAGAGCATTGAAGATGGCTCGTGGCTGGGTCTTCCAGCATGACAACGACCCGAAACACACAGCCAGGGCAAGTAAGGAGTGGCTCCGTCAGAAGCATCTCAAGGTCCTGGAGTGGCCTAGCCAGTCTCCAGAACTGAACCCAATAGAAAATCTTTGGAGGGAGCTGAAAGTCCGTATTGCCCAGCGACAGCCCCGAAACCTGAAGGATCTGGAGGTCTGTATGGAGGAGTGGGCCAAAATCCCTGCTGCAGTGTTTGCAAACCTGGTCAAGAACTAAGGAAATGTATGATCTCTGTAATTGCAAATAAAGGTTTCTGTACCAAATATTAAGTTCTGCTTTTCTGATGTATCAAATACTATCAAATACTTATGTCATGCAATAAAATGCAAATTAATTACTTAAAAATCATACAATGTGATTTTCTGGATCTTTGTTTTAGAATCAGTCTCTCACAGTTGAAGTGTACCTATGATTAAAAAAAATACAGACCTCTACATTTTGTAAGTAGGAAAACCTGCAAAATCGGCAGTGTATCAAATACTCCCCACTGTAGTTGGTGGACCAGGCGAGGAAGTCATTTGAGACACCAAGCCTGTTGAGTCTGCCGATAAGAATGCAGTGATTGACAGAGTCGAAAGCCTTGGGCAAGTCGATGACTACAGCTTCACAGTATTGTCTTTTATTGATGGCGGTTATGATATTGTTTAGGACATTGAGCGTGGCTTTCCAATCTTTAGGGAACTCAGTCGATACGAAAGAGAGTTGAACAGGCTATTAATAGGGGTTGCAACAATTGCGGCGGATAATTTTAGAAAGAGAGGGTCCAGATTGTCTAGCCCAGCTGATGTGTAGGGGTATGCTTATCATCGTTAAGGACTAGGGAGTTTTTCAGTATACAAATTAAACGGAATGGAGCTAAGTACAGTTGAAATCCTAGAGGAAAACCTAGTTCTGTCTGCTTTCCACCAGACACTGGGAATACCTTTTATCAGAACAACAACCTAATGTACAAAGCCAAATCTACACTAGAGTTGCTTACCAAGAAGGCAGTGAATGTTCCTGAGTGGCTGAGTTACAGTTTTAACTTAAATTTGTTTTGAAAATGTATGGCAAGACCTGAAAATTGTTGTTTAGCAATGATCACTGGTGGGATTAGAAATGTTGTATTTTAGATATGTAGTGGTTTAATAGTGGTGTTTTTGCCTTAATTTGGTTGGACCCCAGGAAAAGTAGCTGCTGTCTTGGGTTTCCTAAATAAATATAAATACATCAACAGATTTCTCACCTTGTCGGCTCGGATAGTCAAACCAGCGACCTTTCGGTTACTGGCCCAACACTCAATCCGCTAGGCTACCTGCCGCCTAGCTAGCACATTTGGTTTCTTAGAAGTTGTGGGAATGTGTTTTTGGGCTCAGATTGGTCACAAAGTCCTCAAGTTTCCAGACCAGTAAAACCAAACTTTTTTTTTACTATGACTGTTCTGTGAAAGGAAACCGCACACTGCTCTTGACAGTATCACTGATCTTTAACAAGCTTACGTATCGGCCTCACGGCCTTCGCCAGAGCCGATATGTAAGCTTATTAAAGATCAATGATGCTATCAAGAGCAGTGTGCGGTTTCCTTTTTCATTCATCTTCATCATCAATCTACACACAATACCTCATAATGACAAATCAAAAACAGTTTTTTTAGATTTTTTTACACATTTACACAAAATAAAAATCAGAAATACCTTATTGACATAAGTATGCAGACCATTTGCTATGAGACTCGAAATTGAGCTCAGGTGCATCCTGTTTCCATTGATCATCCTTGAGCTATTTCTAAACTTGATTGGAGTCTACTTGTGGTAAATTCAATTGATTGGACGTGATTTGGAAAGGCACACACTTGTCTATATAAGGTCCCACAGTTGACAGTGCATGTCAGAGCAAAAATCAAGCCATGAGGTCAAATGAATTGTCCATAGAGCTCAGAGACAGGATTGTGTTGAGGCACAGATCTAGGGAAGGTTACCCAAAAAGTTCTGCAGCATTGAAGGTCCCCGAGTAGACAATGGTCTCCATTATGCTTAAATAGACGTTTGGAGCCACCAAGAGACTTCCTAGAGCTGGCCACCCGGACAAACTGAGCAATCGGGGGAGTAGGGCCTAGGTCAGGGAGGTGACCAAGAACCTGATGGTCACCCTGACAGAGGTCCAGAGTACCTCTGTGTAGATGGGACAAACTTCCAGAAGAACAGCATCTCTGCAGCAATCCACCAATCAGGCCTTTATTGTAGCGTAGCCTAGTGGTTAGAGCATTGGACTAGTAACTGGAAGGTTGCGAGTTCAAACCCCCTGAGCTGACAAGGTACACAATCTGTCGTTCTGCCCCTGAACAGGCAGTTAACCCACTGTTCCCAGGCCGTCATTGAAAATAAGAATGTGTTCTTAACTGACTTGCCTGGTAAAATAAAAAATAAATAAAATTGTAGAGTGGACAGACAGAAGCCACTCCATTTATGAAACTAATTATTCCAGTTACTAACAATCACACATCCATTAAGAGATTTACTTTTAAAACGGTAAAATTCCCTTGGAATGATGAGGAATTTAAAAATTGTATGGTTGAAAGGGATGAGGCAAAAGGTATAGCAATTAATTCTGGCAGCCCAACTGATTAAGTCTGGCAGCCCAAAAGTACTGAAAATTAAGAAATCGTGTGACTAAACTAAATATAAAGAAACTACACTATGAAACAAATATAAATAATGTAACGAATGATAGTAAAAAGTTTTGGGGAAAAAAGCCAACTCGGCTCCTTCATTTATTGAATATGATGGCTCATTCATCACAAAGTCTACTGATATTGCAAACTACTTTAATTACTTTTTCATTGGCAAGATAAGCAAACTTAGGAATGACATGCCAACAACAAACACTGACACTACACATCCAAGTATATCGGACCAAATTATGAAAGACCAGAATTGTACTTTTGAATTATGTAAAAATAATTATTGTTGTCTATCAACAATAACAAGCCACCGGGGTCTGACAATCTGGATGTAAAATTACTGAGGATAATAGCAGATGATATTGCCACTCGTATTTGCTACATCTTCAATTTAAGCCTACTTGAAAGTGTGTGCCTTCAGGCCTGGAGGGAAGCTAAAGTCTTTCCGTTAACCAAGAATAGTAAAGCCCCCTTTACTGGCTCAAATAGCTGACCAATCAGCCTGTTACCAACCCTTAGTAAACTTCTGGAAACAGATTTTCAGCATGGTTATAGGGACGGACACTCAATAAGCACAGCACTTACACAAATGACTGATGATTGGCTGAGAGAAATTGATGATACAATTATTGTGGGTGCTGTCTTGTTAGACTTCAGTGCCGCTTTTGACTATCGATCATAGTCTGCTGCTGGAAAAAACGTATATGTTATGGCTTTACACCCCCTGCTATCATGTGGATAAAGAGTTACTTGTCTAACAGAACACAGATTGTGTTCTTTAATGGAAGCCTCTGAAATATAATCCAGTTAGAATCAGGAATGCCCCAGGGTAGCTGTTCAGACCCCTTGCTTTTAATTTTTTTTACTAACAACATGCCACTGACTTTGAGTAAAGCTAGAGTGTCTATGTCTGCGGATGACTCAACACTATACACGTCAGCTGCTACAGTGACTGAAATGACTGCAACACTCAACAAATAGCTGCATGTAGTTTCAGAGTGGGTGGCAAGGAATAAGTTAGCCCTAAACTATAAGCATTGTATTTGGAACAAAACACTCACTAAACCCTAAACCTCAACTAAATCTTGTAATAAATCATGTGGAAATTGAGCAAATTGAGATGACTAAACTGCTTGGAGTAATAGTAGATTGTAAACTGTCATGGTCAAAATATATTGATGTAGCTAAGACAGACTTTTCCCTGTCTATAATAAAGCGATGCTATGCCTTCTTAACAGCACTATCAACAAGGCAAGTCCTACAGGCCCTAGTTTTGTCACTCCTTGATTATTGTTTCGTCTTGCGGTCAGGTGCCACAAAAAAGGACTTAGGAAAATTGCAATTGGCTCAGAACAGGGCAGCACGGCTGGCCCTTGGATGTACACAGAGAGCTAATATTAATAATATGAAAGCCAATCTCTCCTGACTGAAAGTGGAGGAGAGATTGACTTCATCACTACTTTTATTCATGAGAGGTATTGACATGTTGAATGCACCAAGCTGTCTGTCGAAACTACTGAACTCTATTCCACATCAAGTAACTGACGCAAGCAGTAAAATTAGATTTAAAAAACGGATTATGGAACAGCGGGAGTGTGAAGCAACACAAACATTGGCACACACACACACAATAACATACGCACTATACATACACATGAATTTAGTACTGTAGAAATGTGGTAGTGGTGGAGTAGGGGCCTGAGGGCACACAGTGTGTTGTGAAATCTGTGAATGTATTGTAATGTTTTTAAAATTGTATAAACTGTCTTAATTTTGCTGGACCCCAGGAAGAGTAGCTGCTGCTTTGGCAGCATCTAATGGGGATCCATAATAAATACAAATACTCCTACTCCTTTTGCTTTGTCATTATGAGATATTGTGTGTCGATTGATGAGGGGGAAAAAACAATTTAAAACATTTTAGAATAAGGTTGTAGCATAACAATGTGGAAAAATACTGAATACTTTCTGAATGCACTGTAAGTATGGTGATATCATATTGTGAGGTCCCTGGCAAATCCCAGCCCCATCAATTATGTGGAAACCCATTTAGAGACCAGCACCGTGTGTACTTTTTGCTCATGGCCTATGATGTAATTTTCAATTAAACTGACGCGCTCTTCCGTGTTCTGCAGAACAAAGTGATGGATATTGGTTTCTGCCGTACCCGTATCAGCAACAAATGAAACCCCTGGAACTGCAGGGACAAGACTTTGATAGTTTCTTTGAGCGATTTGAGCAGAAATGCAATGAACTGGGCCTGGCAGAAAGTGAAACTTGTTTGATTTCGTTGGAGTTAAAGCTGATCTTATCGGATTGTACAGTCACAAATGGTAAGAGACAAATCACCTGGACAGCTCCTCAGCTTTTTGTTCCAGCATGACTTGACACAGGCTGTTCCCGAGGCGACTAAGTCATCACAATACCAGCCAAAACAGCATCCGTTGAGAGGTAAAATAAATACAGACGAATGAAGACATACAGTCAAACCCGGACTGATCAAGGTCCACTCTCATCCCTTGGCATCATCTCTATCGCATCGAGAGACTATTAAAACTGATGGCCAACAGGGAGGAGTTTTATAGTTCAGTCACTGATGGGTGGACTTCGTTTACAAGTAAGTACAAGTGTTCATTTACTGCTCACTGGCATTTGGGTCGCTGTTTGTGGTACTTAATGTAGCCTGTTAGTTGCATAGGGCACAAGCTAGTAGGGCTTGTGAATTTTTGTCTAATTGTTGCGCCGCCTACCTACTGCTGATGGCTGGTTGTGGTTGTTTGATGGTCATCTGTGTGATCGTGTCATACCGAGTGTTTGTGTGTGTGCGTGGGACTGAGAGACGAGGACTGGGGGGGGGGGGGGGTCAATAGAGACGAGGACTGGGGGGGGGCTCAATAGAAAGTGCCTACCCGGCGTCAGACCTCACCGCCCTGAGTTCCCTGAAAGATTTCTGTTAAAATGTCATTAACGCTCTGAGAATGGAAATTATAGGTTATTTGAAGATAATTAAATAACATTTTGAGACATTTCAGTGAATGTTTTAAGAATAATTTTAATAACACTGCTTGCCTATTTTAGTTTTTTTTTTTTCAAAACTCCAAGCACAGATAAACATTGAAATGAATTTGATTTGGCATTAATCGTGCTAACAGTTACTTTGACTTATTCATTGTGACACAACGTCAGTGAGATTCAAACCTGTCTCTAACGATGGAATTAGTCCACTGCGCCACCACGATGGAGATAGCATACCAGGTTTTTTTTATGTATACAAAGCTGTTCATTTAGTCTGTTAGAAAGTCATGTCTCGTTTTTTGTTTGCATGGAGAGGAACTTATGAAGAGGATAGACAGCGTTTTGTTGAGGCGCAGAGAGCAGAATGTTCCAAACATTTTCTTGTGGTTTTATTTAAAAAATTCTTAAAGAGTGGCTGAAATGACCAATTCTGCATGTGTTTTTTTGTTGCTCATTAAGATTTTGGGGGGGATTTGAGTCTATGGGGTGCGTATAGATGTGGGTGTGTCATGTCCGCTTTATCGTACCCTGGCAGTTACTGTTGTTTTCCCTCTTAAGGCATAGTAGCAACAACAACAGTCATTATTACGTCCTCAAAATAGTCAATAGTCAAGATAATCAAGACATTGTGAATTTATTTTGACATTTTTGCAGAGGTCTTAGTCGCACAATTTTATATCTACCTAAGGTGTTTGGGTAAGGTATATCTAGCTAAGGTGTTTGTTATTTAAAATTGTAAAAACTAATCCGTGCCCTGCAGTATCGAGTCAGCTCCGTCTGGCTACACTCAGGACAGATTCCCGAGTATCAGGTTTTTGGCTAAAATGTCCTGGTACTTGGTAAAGCTAATGATGCAGTAGACCTGAACAAGGTCCCCAGGACAAGTGGAAGCAAAATAGCCCCATAAAATCAAAGATCCACCACCATATTTTACCATAAGTATGGGATACTTTTCTGCATATGCTTCTGTTTTCCAACGCCAAACCCACGACTGGTATGTGTGTCCAAAGAGCTCTATTTCCATGTCATCTGACCATAGCACTACCTGGAGTTTGATAAACGGCATTGGCACTTGGATTGGAAAGTTATGGTGAGGAAGTGAATGTTGTTAGCCTTCTTGGATAGGTGTCCCTTCTGAATAGCAGGAAAGACGGCATGAGAGAGGGCATGCCAAAATGAGTGACCTCCCGAACTGTGCAAACAAACCCCTGGTGGGTTACAGGATGCAAGGTACCGAAAAACAGAGTGTCACGCCCTGATCTTAGTTATCTATGTTTTCAAAATGATTTTGGTTAGGTCAGGGTGTGACGAGGGTGGGTATGCTTGTTTTGTCATGTCTAGGGTTTTTGTAGATCTAGAGTTTTTTGTAAGTCTAGGTAATTGTAGGTCTATGGTGGCCTGAATTGGTTCCCAATCAGAGGCAGCTGTTTATCATTGTCTCTGATTGGGGATCCTATTTAGGTTGCCATTTTCCCTTTTGATTTCGTGGGTTCTTGTTTATGTGTAGTATGTTCGTCTTGTCATTTAGTCATTTTGTTAGTTTGTTCAGTGTTCTTCATTAAAAGAAGAATGTATGCATATCACGCTGCGCCTTGGTCTCCTCATTACAGCGAACGTGACACAGCCTCAGCTGAGCAATAAAAACATAGTTCGAGACAGAATCCAATGGCTGAATATGTGCAAAGCACTCACATCAGCAGAGAGAAATTAATCACTTGTGTTTTAACCATGCATCTGTTGCCATTATTCAATTAATATTTTCATCAACCAATTAGGGACCACTGTCATGACTACCATTACAACAGCAGAATTCCTTTAAAAAGACATTCAGATAAAATTACCAACATGGCACTGCTAGTATGTACCAGTAAGGAGTCATTAGGGTATTTCATATTATAGTTTAGCCAATGATAGCATATTAGCATGTTAGCATTATGTTTTGGTAACGTTGGATTTATAGCCTACTGAATTAACTTGACATTGTTGAGAAACGTTATAAAAAATCTGACTGATAAAAAAACAGATTTCACGAACAGATTATCTCCCGAATTAATATCAGCTTTTAAGATACTCTGCCTTTTTTCAAGACATTGGAATATGTTATGTTCATGAACACAACATTTATGTAAGGTCCTTTCCGTTTACTTATAAATGGAGGAAGACCTATTTTTCATCACCACTAGCAAATTTGTCACATGCCTCAGGTTTTTCACTAAATCTAGGAGTAATGGAGAGCTCCAAGTACATCAAGGTTAATGGCCAATATAATATTGTCAGTACATGGTAGTTACAAAGCCTGTAGACAGGTTCAGTGTAACCACATTGTAGGTACACATGAATAATTGTATAATTGTGTTTGAGCTACATTCTTTATGACTAAGTACACTAAACTCTACATATCCTGTAAGGGGAACCGTATTGCAGACACCTTCCCTTCTCTTCTTACCTGCCTTTTAAAAAAACCCACCACTCACATCCCCCTGTTCAGATGACATCTTTATCCTTATGCTTTGTGTTTCACAAGTTATAAATTATTGTACCTATTGATATAAAGATGCCCTGCTTTTGCTGCACTGAGGTTCTCATAAGTAAGGGTTTGTGGATGTCTGCTTGGCTGATCTCATGTCAGCTCTTAGGGTGTGGGGGTTGACCCATCCGTTATCCCCCAGGCCCACCTCACTGACCACCTACCCAGAGAGCCATCTGGCACACATCCCAGAAGAGAGAGGTCTGTTGTTTGTTTGTGTGCAAAGAACTGAAAAACGCTTGCCCGCTATTCACCTCATGAGCACAAAAGTGCAAATAGTTTCATATTTGGTCTGTTTTCTTTTCACCATATGCACAAACAGACAAGGAAACAACTAAGCGATGGATTCTATAACAGCTTTTCTGTTACTGTACGATCAAATCATGCTGGGATGTTTTAAAGCAGTGGAATGTGTATTCTCCTGTAGCTATGCAAGGTATTCTATTAAGCGTTTGCCCTATTTTTTAAAGTAATCGCCTGGTTAACTATAGGTTAAATTGAATGAATGAATAAATAAATGTTTGTTTTTATTACACAATTTGCACAGCTACAACTTTTAGAGTTCTTGTTTTTCAAGTCCCAGCAGCATAACGAAATTTGATTTGATTGGAAATAAAACTAAGTATAAAAAAAGGCATTTGGGAATTCCTAGTACTTAAGATGTTTTTTGTTCATCTAATTTTAGCATTGACTCGTGCTTTGTTTCCTCTAAAGTTCATGCTATATGGGTTTGCTGTGGGTATTTAGTGATAGGAAGGAGAATGTCTACAGTGCTACATTAAGCAATATGTGTCTGGGAGTTGAGGGTCATTCCAAGTTAAACTGTAATGATAACAGTATGGTAGAAGCATCCTTGATATGCCCATGACAGATTTGTCGAGCACAAGAAGTGATTACTTGAGACACATCGTGTCCCCTTGGGATAAAATGCCCTATTTATTTGATCTGAATTCTCATTTGCTTCCTATTTTTTCCCTCAATCCTTTTACCCGCTTAAGCCAGGTCCAAGTGGGAATTATAAATGAGCACGAAAGGAGGAAAATATTACAGACCATGTCAGCCAAATCATCCTTTACTGGAAACGAGTGTTTTTTCACAAGTAGTTTTATTTCTATGCAAGATGCCTTTGCAGAGAATTTGGGTGACAAAAGCTTTCAGTTGTCCTGTCCATCACATTCTAAATATAAGACATGAAAGATCAAGGATATAAATACATTGACTGACTTGATACCCTTGTCTTCACCCTTCACCAATCAACTCTCACATTGGGCCCTGATTGCATGCCTGCCTGCTTCCCCGGCCCCTTGTGGAGACTGAGGATCAGTCTGAGTGCTGTGAGGGCTGTGGGTTTTCAGATTTCTCTTTTGGGCGTCCTTGACTCTGATAGGGGCTCCAAATGACTAAAGCCTGTAACATTCACACATTGTAATGTAATGGCTTTGCTGCTGAACCTTGTTTTGAAAGGACAAGACCTAGGGAACAGATATGGCCCTTTTTTATTTGATTAAGACATTTCCTCTCTACTTTCGTCTTCTACTGTCTCTGAGGATTTGTTATTCAAAAATGACCTTACGAAACTACTAAGATGAGGTGTCATCTCTGGGAGCTAATGCAATTCTTCAGGTCTCGGGCAAGGTTATTCACAAAACCACCTCTACACTGGCACTGTTGTATTGACTATGTGCAGTATATCATTATTTGTTTATTTGCTATGTGCCTTGAGGGATTTTAGAAACCATGATACAAGACACGTTATCCATCTACTTACAGTATGTACTGTACATACCTGGATGGGTACCTACCTACCTACCTATCGATCCACTTAAACCTGATATATACTCTCCTACAAGTCCTTGAGTCAAAAGCATGAATCCAAATCAAATACTGCACAGCAGTGAAATATCAGGAAGGCCTTCTTAAAAAGAGATTTAGTCTACAGTGCAATATAAATTGCTTGCCCAAGGTGACAGAGAACCAGAAGGCTTTGCTTACGTACCATCTGGTGGCATATTTCACTGTTAGTCTACACCTGTTGTTTACGAAGCATGTGACAAATCAAATTTGATTTGATTTTCCTTGCAATAAAGAGGACAGTGAGATTCACAGTTTATAGTGCTAACGGATGAAAACATCTCAAGGTTGCGGCACCGGACCCAAATAAATATCACTGACAGACTCAGTGAACCCAGAGCGGCCGTGTAAAACAGACCACGGGAGATAGTTTGTCTTCTGTCCGCAGCGTTTTACAACATGAGAATGTCACCGTAGCAGCAATCGAGCCAATGCCGCTCAGAGTCTAGGGGAATTATACAATGGGTGGGTCTAATCATGAATGCTGATTGGTTAAAACCGCATTCCAGCTGTGTCTATTCCACAAGTTACCACCAGCTAAATCTATGACGTTAAAATGCGTTTCTCAGCCAGTCGAAATCATGAATCATTTATCTGGATATACTGTATACAAAGAAATGTAAATTGAAAAAAGGTCAAGCGAAACAAAATGCAACTAGTTTGCAGTCTTTCCAGCTTCAGTTTGAAGTGATTGTGTTAGCTGTGTTGTTGTTGGCTAGCTCCTCTGAACAACAGTGTCCTGACAAGAGAGCACATTTTCAATCGCAAGGGAAATCACGGATCATTAGCTCATTGTTATGGATGTATCCAAATAAATGTCATTATAACCTGGGTGGTTCGAGACCTGAATGCTGATTGGCTGACAGCCATGGTATATCAGACCATATACCATGGGTATGACAAAACATGTAATAATAATATAATATATGCCATTTAGCAGACGCTTTTATCCAAAGCTACTTACAGTCATGTGTGCATACATTCTACGTATGGGTGGTCCCGGGAATCGAACCCACTACCCTGGCGTTACAAGCGCCATGCTCTACCAACTGAGCTACAGTACTGCTCTAATTACATTGGTAACCAGTTTATAATAGCAATAACGCACCTCGTGGGTTTGTGATATATGGCCAATATACCACGGCTAAGGACTGTGTCCAGGCACTCCACTTTGCGTATCCATGGCATATTGGCCATTTACCACAACCCCTCCAGTCTTATTGCTTACTTATACAACAGGTGGGTTTAATCCTGAATGCTGATTGGTCAAAACCACATTCCAGCTGGTGTCTATTCAACAAGTTGCCACTGGCTAAATCTATGACATTAAAATGCCTATTTACTGTTCCATTTGACTGCTTAATCCAGTGTCTCATCAATCCAGCCAGGCAATTTATAAACTTGATCTCCACTCTAAAAAGCACCTAGACATTATCTCACATCTATTTTAGACTAACATTTCATTTTCAAAAGTGGAGATTTGTATAAACCTTGCTGTCTGTCTCTCCTACATTTGCAACGTTGTTTCAATATTCAAATTTGATCTCCAGTTGTCCCATAGTAATGAACATGTCAGGACGAGACAGACTCAGCCAGTCGAAATCATGAATTCAGCTGGCATCATTTGTATGGATATATACAAAAACAAGTAAATTGAAAAAAGGTCCAACTAAGATTTGCAGTCTTTCCAGCTTCATTTTGAAATGATTGTGTTACTGTAGCTGTGTTTTGGGCTAGCTCCTCTGAACAACAGTGTCCTGATGAGAGAGCAAATGTTCTATGCTAGGCGATCGCGCCTCATTAGCTCATTGTTATGGATGTATCTAAATAAATGTCACTAGAAAACAGCTTAAACAAATGCAAATGTAGCTACTTTGCTGTTATTCTGGGCGCACTTTTTGCCGTAACTGTAAGTTAGCGGTAGTTGGCTAGCTAGCAAGCAAGTAATAAGAACGCTGCTAGCCAGTATGGCAATGGAACATTTTGAACGAACGACAGAACAAAAAGACTGAACGACTGGGTCGCGTCTCTAGCAACCCTAGATTTGTGTCGGGACTATATCTTGTGGAAGGATGAAATAATATGAATAAATGAATCAATATAACGGTTTTAATGAAAATATGTCAATCATTATTGGAATATGTTGGTAACCCGTTATATAACAGTGATAATGCTCTCGAAGCCGGTGTTTGGAGGTAAATGATATACTGGCAAGGTTTGCAGGCCCTCAACGAATATCACCTCCAAACACTGGCTTCTTTGGCATTATCACTTAACTAGAAAACAGCTTAAACAAATGGAAATGTAGCTACTGTTGTTATTCTGGCTGCACTGTTTGACGTGACTGTGTAAGTTAGCCGTAGCTGGCTAGCTAGCAAGCAAGGGATAAGAACGTTGCCAGCCAGTATGGTAATAGAACATTTAGAATGAATGATTGGGTTGTGTCCATACATACAGAACAAAAAGACAGAACGACTGGGTTGTGTCCATAAATAAGAAAAAAAAGACAGAACGACTGGGTTGTGTCCATAAATAAGAAAAAAAAGACTGAACGACTGGGTCGTGTCTCAAGCAACCCTACACTTGTGTCCGGACTATATCTTGTGGAACAATTAAATAGTATGAACAAATTAATAAGAAATTATGTTTTTAATGAAAACATGTCAATCATTATTTGAATATCTTGGTAACCCGTTGTATAAAAGTTATAATGCCCTCGAAGCCGGTGTTAGGAGGATATATTGGCATGGTTTGCCAGCCCTGGGGCCTAACAACACCCTTGCCAATATATCCTCCAAACACCTGCTTCTCAGGCACTATCACTTAAATGTAAACTAAGAGTCTTGTGACATATGAAAACAGCAGCGCACACTCTGGAAAATGTGATTACGATTTAAATCAGATAAATGTGCATATTAATCCTTCAAATTGCATCTTTACATTTCTCTACAAAAGGGGAAGAGAGCATAGACATGATGTCAGAATTATATTTACTGAGCTACGTAAGCCAGAGGACCGAACCAAAATGGTGGTTCAGATGGCTCAGTTAGTTGGAACATGGTGATTACAACACCAGGGTTGTGGGTTTGGTTGTGGCGGCAGTAAAAATGGGGGAGAATCGATCTGGCAACTGGAGGGCTGTAGGATTCAGATCCTAACAATCCTCTACCATTGAGCACAATTGTAAATCGCTCCAGATAAGCATCTGCTAATGGCCATATCATTTTTTATTATTATTACTTAGATGGAGTTGGAAAGGAAGATACATACAGTAGATACATGTAACCATCCCTCATGATGGTTGTTACAACGTCGAACAGTAGCATCTAACCTGACGCAATACACATCGCAACATCAATGGAGAAGATATAATCAAACAAAATAGCAATTGTGTACACCTTCATGGGAGGACATTCATTTTGAAACTTTCTAAATTGCCGTTCCACTTTCCCCCGACCTAGCTGACGGCCACATAAGTGACGCAGAGCAACATCCTCGGGTATATAAAAAATACAATACATCTGTATGTTTAGGGAAGGATGCGACAGATGGGCTTCAAGGCAAGATGGGTTTCAAGGCAAAATCTTGAGGAACAAATTATTCAAACATGAAAGTCAACATTTCGCTCTTCCTCACTCCGTTTCTATACGTCCGTTCTGCTAAAACATACCCTGAAAGAGCAAGCTGGGAATAAAAAGGATGACCGTGAATACAATGTGGGCTCAGAGCCAAAATCTTGGACTTAAAGTTGGTGGTTGAAGATATCCCTCTAGTGGTGTGGGGGCTGTGCTTTGGCAAAGTGGGTGTGGCCCAGTCACGGACCAGGATGTCTTGCTCCCAGGCAGACTAAATTACTTTTTTGCCCGCTTTGAGGACAATACAGTGCCACTGACACGGCCTGCAACAAAAACATGTGGTCTCTCCTTCACTGCAGCCGAGGTGAGTAAGACATTTAAAAGTGTTAACCCTCGCAAGGCTGCAGGCCCAGACGGGATCCCCAGCCGCGCCCTCAGAGCATGCGCAGACCAGCTGGCCGGTGTGTTTACGGACATATTCAATCAATCCCTATACCAGTCTGCTGTTCCCACATGCTTCAAGAGGGCCACCATTGTTCCTGTTCCCAAGAAAGCTAAGGTAACTGAGCTAAACGACTACCGCCCCGTAGCACTCACTTCCGTCATCATGAAGTGCTTTGAGAGACTAGTCAAGGACCATATCACCTCCACCCTACCTGACACCCTAGACCCACTCCAATTTGCTTACCGCCCAAATAGGTCCACAGACGATGCAATCTCAACCACACTGCACACTGCCCTAACCCATCTGGACAAGAGGAACACCTATGTGAGAATGCTGTTCATCGACTACAGCTTGGCATTCAACACCATAGTACCCTCCAAGCTCGTCATCAAGCTCGAGACCCTGGGTCTCGACCCCGCCCTGTGCAACTGGGTACTGGACTTCCTGACGGGCCGCCCCCAGGTGGTGAGGGTAGGTAACAACATCTCCTCCCCTATGATCCTCAACACTGGGGCCCCACAAGGGTGCGTTCTGAGCCCTCTCCTGTACTCCCTGTTCATCCACGACTGCGTGGCCACGCACGCCTCCAACTCAATCATGAAAGTTTGAGGACGACACAACAGTGGTAGGTTTGATTACCAACAACGACGAGACGGCCTACAGGGAGGAGGTGAGGGCCCTCGGAGTGTGGTGTCAGGAAAATAACCTCACACTCAACGTCAACAAAACTAAGGAGATGATTGTGGACTTCAGGAAACAGCAGAGGGAACACCCCCCTATCCACATCGATAGAACAGTAGTGGAGAGGGTAGCAAGTTTTAAGTTCCTCGGCATACACATCACAGACAAACTGAATTGGTCCACTCACACAGACAGCATCGTGAAAAAGGCGCAGCAGCGCCTTCAACGAAATTTGGCTTGTCACCAAAAGCACTCACAAACTTCTACAGATGCACAATCGAGAGCATCCTGGCGGGCTGTATCACCGCCTGGTACGGCAACTGCTCCGGCCTCAACCGTAAGGCTCTCCAGAGGGTAGTGAGGTCTGCACAACGCATCACCGGGGGCAAACTACCTGCCCTCCAGGACACCTACACCACCCGATGTTACAGGAAGGCCATAAAGATCATCAAGGACATCAACCACCCGAGCCACTGCCTGTTCACCCCGCTATCATCCAGAAGGCGAGGTCAGTACAGGTGCATCAAAGCTGGGACCGAGAGACTGAAAAACAGCTTCTATCTCAAGGCCATCAGACTGTTAAACAGCCACCACTAACATTGAGTGGCCGCTGCCAACACACTGACACTGACTCAACTCCAGCCACTTTAATAATGGGAATTGATGGGAATGATGTAAATATATCACTAGCCACTTTAAACAATGCTACCTTATATAATGTTACTTACCCTACATTATTCATCTCATATGCATACGTATATACTGTACACTATATCATCGACTGCATCCTTATGTAATACATGTATCACTAGCCACTTTAACTATGCCACTTTGTTTACATACTCATCTTATATGTATATACTGTACTCGATACCATCTACTGTATCTTGCCTATGCTGCTCTGTACCATCACTCATTCATATATCCTTATGTACATATTCTTTATCCCCTTACACTGTGTATAAGACAGTAGTTTAGGAATTGTTAGTTAGATTACTTGTTGGTTATTACTGCATTGTCGGAACTAGAAGCACAAGCATTTCGCTACACTTGCATTAACATCTGCTAACCATGTGTATGTGACAAATAAAATTTGATTTGATTTGTTATATTCCTCCTGTTTGGCCCTGTCCGGGGGTATCATCGGATGGGGCCACAGTGTCTCCTGACCCCTCTTGTCTCAGCCTCCAGTATTTATGCTGCAGTAGTTTATGTGTCGGGGGGCTAGGGTCAGTTTGTTATATCTGGAGTACTTCTCCTGTCTTATCCGGTGTCCTGTGTGAATTTAAGTATGCTCTCTCTAATTCTCTCTTTCTCTCGGAGGACCTGAGCCCTAGGACCATGCCTCAGGACTACCTGGCATGATGACTCCTTGCTGTCCCCAATCCACCTGGCCGTGCTGCTGCTCCAGTTTCAACTGTTCTCTATGGAATCCTGACCTGTTCACCGGATGTGCTACCTGTCCCAGACCTGCTGTTTTCAACTCTCTAGAGACAGCAGGAGTGGTAGAGATACTGTTAATGATCGGCTATGAAAAGCCAACTGACATTTACTCCTGAGGTGCTGACTTTCTGCACCCTCGACAACTACTGTGATTATTGTTATTTGACCATGCTGGTCATTTATGAACATTTGAACATCTTGGCCATGTTCTTTTATAATCTCCACCCGGCACAGCCAGAAGAGGACTGGTCACCCTTCACCCCCCTGGTTCCTCTCTAGGTTTCTTCCTAGGTTTTGGCCTTTCTAGGGAGTTTTTCCTAGCCACCGTGCTTCTACACCTGCATTGCTTGCTGTTTGGGGATTTAGGCTGGGTTTCTGTATAGCACTTTGAAATAGCAGCTGATGTACGAAGGGCTATATAAATACATTTGATTTGATGGCCAAGGAGAAATTCTGTTATCTTAAGTGCTGAAAGTAAATCTGAGAATTCAGGATGTCTCTAAAGTGCCTCTATCATTCAAAGGACAAGAGAAAAACAGTGGAAACAAAAGAGGCTGTTACATATTGTTTGTGCATGTAAGGGGGAAGGGGCTGGGTTACTTTCCTCCACTGTATGTCAAACTATAAAGCCTGGTGCATCAGGTGCATATTGGGAATGCGTTTTACATTTGAGCTCTATTCACTGTCTGTGGACCTTGATAACATAGAACACATTTAAACTACTAGTAAAACGACCATTGTCCCCTTTTAAGCATTAATACTTAGTACTTACATAGTTGTCTGATATTGAAAAACCATAAGAACTGTAAATTCATTAGGGAGAAGACACCATGACAACGCGAAAAGCGTAATGCAATGAATAGTATTTTTCCCCCCCTCCAGTTATCAATGCAACGCACGTTTAATAATATGTCATTTTCATAAAATTGCAAGCAAAATATTTGGGCCACACACGTTAGTGTGGACTTTCTAGCAGACACGATTCCAATGGTTGGCGTAGCTATATAAAAGCAATAACGATTGCGTGCATAATCAATTGAGATGACTGAGATAAATAGCTCATTCTTTCAAGCCTGATCTGCCTGATGACACAGCTGTGGGTTTATCTTTAAATGCAGTTACAACGGACAGGATTAGGCCAGTAAAAAGAGCCTCCAATCAATGCTAATTAATCCCTTGTTTACTCTACACAATTTGAATAGTCAACAAAACATTCCAAAGGCCATTTGTTTTAGGAAGGATGCCAATTGAGTGTTCTATTTTTAAGAATGGAATTTGTCTGGATATCTGACATACAAAGCCTACTCTGAAAATCAATTTTAAAAAATAGATTTGTAAATGTTATCATAATTGCACAGCACAGAATGATGTCAGAATGTTGTCTGAATAGAATGGGTAAAATGGGTAGCCTAATACAGTAGTCCCCGATCAGAGATTCGAGCTGCCTGGTCCACGGTTGTAAAACGTCTGGTCCTCCCACATCTTGTCAACCATACATTCTTGACTGTGTGAGTGATGCTATCGGTAGCCATGGAAACCCGATACAATAGATTCATTCCCCCTGCCTCTCTCCCTGGCCAGTCCTCTCCATCCATTGAAAAGCTCTTGACTTTGCGCATGTACGGCCAAACTGAACATTGCATCGACTCCAAGATGGCGTTAACACGTCTGGCTTGCATTCTGGTCCTCCTCTCAACTCACTGTAAGTAAATACATGAGGACTGCGCTTTATTTCCCTAGCCTATTGCCGTTGCTGAGACATTCTGGACGAGACATTCTGGACGTGACACTCGCTTGTGTCATTTGAAATGAGCTACTTTGTTATTTGCGAGACGTGACCTGCGTAAGGATATAAGTGATCATTTCTGACCCAACTCTCTCAGTAAGCTAGCTATAGCCAGACAGCTATTTTGTTATTAATAGATGATGTTCTGATTTAAATGGAGATATATTCAATTATAAAGTAGGCAATCGAAAATCAGAATTAAGAAATGGTTTGGTAACACTAGAGCCTCAAGCCCTGTTGTGTTGGCTCGTTGGAATGTTTGATCTATCCGAAGCCGGACAGTGCAGTTTGGCATTTGGAAGTATGTCTAGTTTATCAAACTCTTCAGAGATATAAACCTTTCGTAAACTGCTCTACATACAGTTAGCATGTTTTAACTGGCTACAAACTTTACATTATGAAATAACAAGAAGAGATACAATGTATCCGTTAATTTAGAGGCTTGTTTTTTAAAAGGGGATGAGTCGAGTCCCCCTTTCGTCTGTCTCCTTACTTTCAAAAGTGTTCGACTGTAAATACATCTATAAATGTGTTATTGTCTAAGAAATAAGTATTTGATATAAATATACGTTTGCTTAAACGTTTTTAACGTGTTTGAATTGTGGTTGATAAAAGTTCAGACTCGCAGTATTCAGTGATGCGAGATAACGGTTTTTTCCATTGTGGAATAAAGACACAGTCCGCGGGAGGAGCCTATCTGAAAGCAGCAGGCAGCAGGCAGCTCGCTTTGTCAGCGTTGAGAACTCTTTGAAGAGCGGTTCTAAAATGTAGATTTTGTAACTTTTTATTAGCCATTTCAGATTAAGCGATTTGTCTCGGCATGTAAACAGTTATTGTTTTGGTTTGACCCTAATTAAAACATGAAATAACTATTAGAACTGTTTACAATTTGGCCAGATGCAGAGACAAATCATTAAGCTATGTTGCTGGAAGAGTATGATGCAATTTGTTCCCATGAAGCGCTCCCTCGTGTTTAACTCATGCATACTCAGATCCTTCTCAGACAGAATGTTTAATCATTATGTTGACATTTCAGAGATACATTTATATCAACTTCCACAATTGCTGATGCCAATGACATGCTAAATTAAACGAAATAGAACTCTGAATAAGAATAATTAAATAAAAACATTTTGAATTGTTCCCAAATGTTTCCTAATAGCCCATAGCAGGTGCTATAGCTTACCTCATATTAAAATTGTAATGAGAATTTGAATCAATAAGTTAAGGCTACTGATATACACGGCCTATTCTTTTACAGTTTAGCCAGTTGTTATTGTCTGAAGGCAATATACTATAGTTAGAGCTGGTTAACCTTGATTGTTGTTGGAAAGATTGTTACCACTCAATTACAGTTCTGAAAGAAAAACATAATTCACAATTTGAGGACAATAACTTGAATCAGCTTTGTACATTTAAACACCTGTTACTATGTAATTTGATTTTATTGCTTAAATGTACAAATCTATTTGACCTCTTTTGTTATGCACATTCTTTTGTTGGTTTTAGGCTAATTCATCATTGGCTTGTTTTTTGTCATAGTTTGAATGTATTTTGAATAGGTATGAGAGAGATGTACAGGTTTTTTAATAAGACGTTGGGCCACCACGAGCCGCCAGAACAGCTTCAGTGAGCCTTGGCATAGATTCTACAAGTACACTATATATACAAAAGTATGTGGACACCCCTTCAAATTAGTGGATTCAGCTATTTCAGCCACACCGTTGCTGACATGTGTATAAAACTGAGGACACAGCCATGCAATCTCCATAGACAAACATTGCAATAGAATGGCCTTACTGAAGAGTTCAGTAACTTTCAACTTGGCACCGTCATAGGATGCCACTTTTCCAACAAGTCAGTTCGTCAAAATTCTGCCCTGCTAGTGCTGCCCCAGTCAACTATAAGTGCTGTTATTGTGAAGTGGAAACGTCTAGGAGCAACAATGGCTCAGCCGCAAAGTGGTAGGCCACACAAGCTCACAGAACGGGACCACCTAGTGCTGAAGCGCATAGGGGGGACCAACTCCATATTAATGCCCATGAATTTGGAATGAGATGTTCAACGAGCAGGTGTCCACATACATTTGGTCATGTAGTGTATCTGGAGCTCTATTGGAGGGATGCGACGCCATTCTTCCACAAGGAATTCCATCTTCTGGTGATTTGTCGATGGTGGCCGGAAACGCTGTCTCAGGCGCCGCTCCAGAATAAGTGTTCAATTGGGTTGAGATCCTGTCAAGACTTAGAAGTGCCAAGATATGTGGGAGCTTGACAGTGCTCAAAGTGGAACAGTACCAAGCCAATATAAACCAAGCCAATATTCTTTCATTTTTATTTGGACTTGCGTGTATTGTTTTGCATTGTTAGGTATTACTGCACCGTTGGAGCTAAGAACATCAGAATTTAGCTACACCCATGACAACATCTGCAAAATATGTGTATGCAATCAATAAAATTTGATTTGATTAATATTAAGATATTTCCTTAATAGTTTTAGAAGAAGCACCTTCACAAATCTTAACCCTTCTGGTCCAGTCACCTCCTTTTGAAGTTTGAGAATTATTGGCTTCTTTGACCTCAAGAAATGCACATGTATTCAGTGGCAAAAAAAGTGAAAGAAAGATCAATTACAATGGAAGTGGCAAATGTCATTTCAGACTTGATAAATTACCCTTTAAATTAAAAGGATAAATTACCCTTTAGCAAATGAGTGGGAAATTGATGAGGCTACTCACGGAGACATGACCAACTGAAATGTGAGAACCTGGTCTAGTTTTTTTGCCTTATGGCAGCTCACAGTAAGTCTGCTTAAGACTCATACCTCTTTGGGTATCTGAGGAAATATGGGAGAGAAAAGCAAGCTGCCTCCTTAAGCACGAAACACATTGAGTATCCCATTGCCGATAGACAGCCTATAGGTACTTTTCACAGTGGGAGGCCGTTCCTTCTCTTACCAGAACAAAAGCGGCACCTGCTTCATACCGACCTGTTAGCAACAAACCTATCGATTATACTTGTAGAATCACAATGCTCGTCAGCGGCCAACAACGACTTTGAGACAACCAGAGAGCATGAACCCCCCCCCCCAAAAGGGGGCATTTTCTCCATCCATCCACGGATGAGCCAGTCACACTTCATGTGCAATGCAGGCTATGGGATGGTAACTAGCTCAGATGCAATGCACACAACACTAAATACTTATTCCAAGCTAGCTACCACTGTAGCTAGTATTGACGTTATAATTAAATCACAATGGATTAGCTAGTTTCAATGAAACAGCTGCCTGTGTTAGCTGCCGAGTGTTGTGCAAACCTGGGAATATGCTATGCTAATGTTGGAGTATTTTCCCCTGATAAGTCTCTCCATCATGGCTAAATGTTTGATCACACACACACACACACACACACACACACACACACACACACACACACACACACACACACACACACACACACACACACACACACACACACACACACACACACACACACACACACACACACACACACACACACACACACACACACACACACACACACACACACACACACACACACACACACACACACACACACACACACACACACGATGGAGGATAAGACACCGGTCTTTGCTGACTTAATTTAAACAAGAGCCAGATGACAGGTGTTTTCTTCATTGTCTAAAATGTGTGGCATTGCTGGTGGGGACGACAGGAGTTGGTTAGTCCCAGGGAAAGTGCTGATAGCGCTTCCCCCCAGGAGGTGCTTGTTGTCAGATGCTTCCCTTCCCATCCACAGCTTGTGAGCAAATGTTTGGAGCACTCCCTGAATGGCATGCTGGAACCCCCGGGCGAGTCACATACAACTTGACATTTTAGTGTAGAGAGAGTAAATGGCAGGGAAAAAGAGAAAAACGAATAGCAAGCAGAGAGGAGTGGCTGCCCAGCAAGCACAGAGAGTTAAGAGTTATTCCCAACAGACAAAGCAGTTGTGTGAGAATGGTAGACCCACTGTCCGTTTAAACTAGCACGGTAGCCCATGTCCTGTAATTAGGCTTGCAGCTCTAGCCTACATTTCTAGTTTGCTTGTAAATACGTTTGCAGTTAATCTATCCTGAGGTTAGGTTTTGACAACAATTTGAATTGACATTTTGAATAATGTATTATGCACGATTAATGCAGATTCATCTCAGCATTTAGAAGTTACACTGAAGTTAGAGCTAATCATTGACCAACAACAAGCCCACAATACTAGTTATCTACAGTACCTTCTGAAAGTATTCAGACCCCTTGACCTTTTCCACATTTTGTTAGGTTACAGCCTTATTCTAAAATTGATTAAATTGTTTCAATCAATCTACACACACAATACCCCATAATAACAAAGTAAATTTATAAAAAATGACAAATGGAAATATCACATTTACAGAAGTATTCATATCTTTACTAAGTACTTTGTTGAAGCACCTTTGGCAGAGATTACAGCCTTGAGTCTTCTTGGGTATAATGCTACAAGCTTGGCACACCTGTATTTGGGGAGTTTCTCTCATTCTTCTCTGCAGATCCTCTCAAGCTCTGTCAGGTTGGATGGGGAGCGTTGCTGCACAGCTATTTTCAGGTCTCTCCAGAGATCGGGTTCAAGTCCGGGCTCTGGCTGGGCCACTCAAGGAAATTGAGAGACTTGTCCCGAAGCCCCTCATGCGCTGTCTTGGCTGTGTGCTTAGGGTCGTTGTCCTATTGGGTCGTTGTCCTTCACCCCAGTTTGGAGCAGGTTTTCATCAAGGATCTCTTTGTACTTTGCTCCATTCATCTTTCCCTTGATCCTGAATAGTTTCCTAGTCTTTGCCACTGAAAAACATCCCCACAGCATGATGCTACCACCATCATGCTTCACCGTAGGGATGGTTCCAGGTTTACTCCAGACGTGACGATTGGCATTCAGGACAAAGAGTTCAATCTTGGTTTCATTAGACCAGAGAATCTTGTTTCTCATGGTTTGAGAGTCTTTAGGTGCCTTCTGGCAAACTCCAACCGGGCTGTCATGTGCCTTTTACCGAGGAGTGCCTTCCGCCTGGTCACTCTACCATAACGGCTTAATTGGTGGAGCGCTTCAGAGATGGTTGTCTTTCTGAAAGGTTCTACCATCTCCACAGAAGAACTGTAGAGCTCTGTTAGAGTGACCATCAGGTTTTTGGTCACCTCCCTGACTAAGGCCCTTCTCCCACAATTGCTCAGTTTGGCCAGGCAGCCAGCTCTAGGAAGAGTCTTGGTGGTTCCAAACCTCTCCCATTTAAGAATGATGGAGGCCACTGTGTTCTTGGGGACCTTCAATGCTGCAGAAATGTTTTGGTACCCTTCCCCCAGATCTGTGTGTTGACACAATATTGTCTCTGAACTGTACAGACAATTCCTTTGACCTCATGGCTTGTTTTTTGCTCTGACATGCACTGTCAACTGTGGGACCTTATATAGACAGGTGTGTGCCTTTCCAAATCATGTCCAATCAATTGAATTTGCCACAGGTCGACTCCAATCAAGTTGTAGAAACATCTCGAAGGTTGATCAATGGAAACAGGATGCACCTGAGCTCAATTTCGAGTCTCATAGCAAAGGGTCTGAATACTTATATAAATAAGCTATTTCTGTTTTGTATTTGTAATACATTTGCAAAAAAATCTAAAAATCAGTTTTTCCTTTGTCATTATGTGGTATTGTGTGTAAATTGATGAGGAAAAAAAACACATTTAATAAATTTCAAGGCTGTAACGCAACATAATAAGACTGTAGTGTAACAACATATGGAAAAATGGGTCTGAATACTTTCCAAATGCACTGTACCTTGGATAACCGCGCCACAAAGGACCATGCATGGGATAAAGGCAGCGAAGCACATGATTCCAACAATGGAATGGCCCGAAACAGCTGAGCAGGAGTGGGTGGATGGGTTTGGGGAGAAGGCACGAGTGACTAGAAATATCTATGGTGTCCCTCCCAAACCCCAGACACTGTTTGTTAGCAGCAAATGCAGCATTGTGAATAAAAAGCATACGGAGGAAAAAAACTTCTAATGTACTGTGAATTACTTCACCCCTCCCACTCACCTGTTTTAAGTTGGTCTTAAAGAGAATGAAAGGGCAGTTGACTTAGAAAATAAGGCATAACATAAAAGCTGGATTTGAATGGTCTTTCATGAGATAGAAATCCACTTGAACTTCGCAGCAAGAACTTGAAAGGTTATTGAAGTAGGCACTACCCTGCTTTTATATATTTTTTCTCCTTTTGGTAAGCAGTAGCAGATGCTGAGGGGAAAGTTGAAAATGGACATGCTTATGTTCCAGGAATGGAAAGCACGTGCATTCTTCAAATGGTAATAAGACTATCGTGTGGAAGAGGCATTGATAAAAAAATAAAAATAGGTCTAGAGCCTGGCTGCTAGGCTGAAGGTAGTTGGCCAAAACCCCCCATGAAAATATAACATCAGCTTTGGGTCGTCTCAGATTTGTTGTTGTTGTTGCCCATCTGTAGGCCTTGGTGGAATTTTGGGGAATTTTGATCGAGGACAATAATGATTTATATTTCTCACAGATCTCACTTTTTTCTGTTGTGAGATATGGCATAATAAGTCTGGAAGTGATATTTCACCTTGTCAGTAGCAGTTGAAATCCGCTGTTTGTAATGCCAAGACATTATCATAAGATGTTTTTTCTGTGTCGTCTCCGGGATCATCTTTGAAATGCTCATCAATTGGCTGTCTGAGTTTAGGGCAGTGTTTTGGTGATTTCCTGTTTGCCGATCTTTATCTGTAGTCACGTGATCCCTAGGGGAAGAACGCCGGAGTGGTTTTCCTCCCTGTGTTCATTTAATAGATTCAGACAGAGCCAGCACATCAATAGGTCAGGAGGAACCGCCATCAATCACACATTGGGATGCTGTCAATATAGGGAAATAATTACAGATTCATTAATGGCAGGGCACAGATAATAGAGTGAATGCTGCTGAAGCACTGCCTGTCTGAAAAGGCAAGGGAAGTCTGGGCTACATGCTAGGAGTCATAGCCAGATAATCGCTTTGGATTCTTCCTCTGTTTACCATACTGTCACAAAGGCAATTACTCTCTCTATAAATAGCCAGATGGCAGAATCATATGACAGCCTCAGGTGTTTGAACGCTGTTCATTCCAAAGCATTGGGCTTGTATTCAAGCAACTCTAAATATATGATTCGAGATTAAACATATTCATATCTAAAGCATAGTAAAATAGAAGCTATTGGCATTATCTGAAAATGCATTTGTTCATCTTAAATCTTCTCTCCAATTAAAAAAAAAATCAAATACACATTGACAACAACTGGCTAGTTCCAGCACCATCAACACTGCTTTTCTGCCCTTCTGAAAAGGCAATTTGGCGTTTTCAGCAAAAACACTTTTAGTTCCGAAAACACGTCTATCACCAACAGCCCAACTGACAGTCAAAATACTCTCCTTCCTGTGATCTGCAGAACTGACAATGACTCCAATCCCTCGTAGCAGCCAGCTGAGTTCTGAAGTGTCTTCTACAGTATGAAGGGCAGATGACACCAGCCTTGTGATAAAAAAAGACATCCCAATCATTTTGTTGACCATAACTAATCTCTTGATGTAGGGCCTTGCGAAAGAGACCGGTATGCAAGAGCCGTGTATGTGGTTGTACGGCCTCCGGGTAGTGTTGTGCGATTCTTGCGGTAAGACCTGACAAAAATGTTGGTGGTCATCCAAAGGAAGTTTTTATTTATTTATATATTTTTATTGAACCTTTATTTAAACTAGGCAAGTCAGTTAAGAACAAATTCTTATTTACAATGACGGCCTACCCCGGCAAAACCCTAACACGAACAACGTTGGGCCAATTGTGCTCCGCCCTATGGGACTCCCAATCACGGCCGGTTGTGATACAGCCTCGAATCGAACCAGGGTCTATAGTGACGCCTGTAGCACTGAGATGCAGTGCCTTAGGCCGCTGCGTCACTCAGAACCCATTGAGTAGCATTGCGGTGTTAGGTTCTAAATGAACAGTGTAAAAACTCACGGACGATTTGTAAAGCTCAAACCAAGTTTATTCACCCAAAGGGTCAGACAGCTGATGAGACAAAGACATGTTTCCACCAGCACAAGTATATATACCCCAATTTGGATGAAGTCTCCTCCTTCCCTCTAAACATTACGTCTTTATTGCTAGGCAAGAAGTTAAGTGATGCAGGTAATTAACTGTTCCTTAATGTGACCTGACCTCGGCCCCCATTCCTCACTAATACACAGCTCTCCACCCTTATCAGTGACTGCAACTATGTGATCACCTTTCCTTTACTCAGTACATTCCAAGCTTAATTGACTCCACCATATACATTCCTCCTACAGATAACAATTATCTTTTGGTGTAGGAACCAGACTGTGGCATTCCTCATTTTCATAGGATACCAGATGATTAACAATATTTGCAAGATGGCGCCGACAGAGATGGTCGCCTCGCTACTAGTCCTTAGGAAACTATGCTGTATTTAGTTTTTTTTATGGATTATTTCTTACATTGTTACCCCAGGAAATCTTAAGTCTTATTACATACAGCCGGGAAGAACTATTAGAAATAAGAGTGACGTCAACTTACCAACATTACGATCAGGAATACGACTTTCCCGAAGACGATCCACTGTTTGGACCACCACCCAGGACAATGGACCTAATCCCAGAAGCTGACCCAAAACAACGGCGCAGCAGAAGGGGCAGATGGAGCGGCCTCCTGGTCAGGCTTCGTAGACATGCACCTTGCCCACCGCTCCCGAGTATACTACTCGCCAATGTCCAGTCTCTTGACAACAAGGTAGATGAACTTTGAGCAAGGGTTGCCTTCCAGAGAGACATCAGAGATTGTAACATCCTCTGTTTCACAGAAACATGGCTCTCTCGGGATATGTTGTCGGAATCGGTTCAGCCACCGGGCTTCTCCATGCATCGCGCCGATAGAGATAAACTCCTCTCTGGGTAGAGGAAGGGCGGGGGTGTATGCTTCATGATTAATGACTCATGGTGTAATCATAACAACATACAGGAACTTAAGTCCTTCTGTTCACCCAACCTAGAATCCCTTACAATCAATGTCGGCCATATTATCTCCCAATTTTGGATAACTAGTCACTTTAAACAATGCCACTTTAAATAATGCCACTTTAATAATGTTTACATATCTTACATTACTCATACCATATGTAAATACTGTATTTTATACCATCTATTGCACCTTGCCTATGCCGCTCGGCCATCGCTCATCCATATATTTATATGTACTTATTCTCATTCACTCCTTTAGATTTGTGTGTATTAGGTAGTTGTTGGGAAATTGTTAGATTACTTGTTAGATATTACTGCACTGTCGGAACTAAAAGCACAAGCATTTTGCGACACTCACATTAATCTACTCACCATGTGTGTGACCAATAAAATTTAATTTGATTTTGATTTGATTTATTTCTAGTTTAGAAGTCAGCAGTGAGCAGTGAGAAAGGGGGGTGGAGTAGGGGTTTGGTGCACCCTAAAATTAACTATCTGACTATCTATGTGCCAAATAAATTATCACCAGCTCAGGGCTACAGTTATGCATTTGGTTTGCTAGCTTGCTAGTTAAGTGGCTAGCTTGCTCGATCAAGCTTCTTGGTTACAGCAGAGAATCAATCCGCTCCTGGATCAAGATCCCTGCTGCCAACATTTTTTTCCATTCAGAAAGAAATAGTGGCCCTTGTGTGCACTGCCAGTAATACTGTATGGCACAAGAATATTATGAAGGTATGAAAATCTGGAGTTCATCGTGACTTCTCACTGTAGTGTTTCTCACGTTTCTACCCAAGGTAATCGTCCCAGATGCTTTATCAGCCCAGTGTCCATATGCCAGAAATGATCCATCATCAGGCAGAATCTCAGCATCAAATCAAGCTAAATCATTCTTATAACTATCTCAAGCTCAGGAAATGTAGTTGGCCTCTGTGAAGGGATGTGCGAGTCTTGTGCTAAGGCCTGACAAAAATGTTGGCAGTCAGACAAAGGGAGTTTTTGTTGAGTAGCATTGCGGTGAGTAAGGGGGGTGGAGTAGGGGTGTTTGGGAGTTCTCTGTGACTTCGCACTGCAGTGTCTCTCACGTTTCTACCCGAGGTAATCGGCCCAGATGCTTTATCAGCCCAGTGACACAAATGCCACAAATGATTCATCATCAGGCAGAAACTCGGCATCAAATCATGCTAAATCATTCTTATGACCATCTCAAGCTCAGGAAATGTAGTCCATTCAAGACTGCCATGCCATCCCAAATAATCCATCAAAGTAGGACATGTTTGGTAATACAGTTTCAGTAATTTTGTCCAGAGCTTCTTATTTGGGTAGCTGATAGGTAGTCCTACAACCTACAACTACAGTTTCAAATTGAATGTATTTCACAATAAAGCCTCTCTCTTCAAACAAGGTATGTAGGAGTTAGCAAGTTCACTGAACGTCAGAATTATGGTGACTAGGCGATAGAGAACAGACAGAGCTACAATAAATTATTATTGATTTGTGTCAAACAAAGGAAGGTCTTAGTAGAATAGATATCCTGTTTACTTTTGAAAAGCCAGTATGTTATTTCCCTGGCACTTACTTAGAAATGACATGGTGAAATGGTAATCACTCAATAATTACTTAACTTAACTATTTGTTTAGTTTATTTGGGATTCATTGAAACAAGAAGCAGCAGTAATGTTGCTATATTTGAAGGACCAAAAAATATCAATTGTTATCACATAATTTGACTAGTTCATACCAAGTAATTATAAGCAGAGACAAGACTAAGTATAGCTAGACATAAGAACATATCTTCATGATAGCTTTCAGCTGACCTAGTCTGGAGCACTTCCATTAAAACTTCATCATCAGTTAAACCTGAGAAAGTGTCGGACCAAGCATGTATAAAATACTCAGTGAGCGCTAAAATGTTTGATATCGAGCGACATTAATGGCATTTCCTAATCCTGTCAGAATGTATCACAGGGACGTGGGCAACCCTAGGTTTTTGGTTTGCCATGAGTCGTGCCTGAGAACACGGTAGAAGCCCAGATACAGCATGTACACAGTACAGTTGCCACACGTGTGTGAGTGCATACCCTGGGTAAGTGCCTGAGATATTTGTCGGCATGCCAGACATTGGTGGCGAGTTTGTAACATGGTGGCCCTAGACTGAGCTTCGTAAGAGGGTGTACTGCCTGTAGTACTTGCTTGTCAACCATGTTACAGCAAGCTGTAGAAAAAGGAAAACAATTTGAGTCATTTTTATTGTGACTCAGAGGTTTGGCGGGCATTTGTCACCACTGTAACCGGACGCTAGACAAGGCCACAGCCTCAGAGCTGTAGAGGGAGTTTAGGCATCCGTGTGCTTAAGAGTCCATTTTAGTAGCAGAGCCTATCGGGGCTGATAAGGGTGCTTGCCTGAACTGGTGACGTTAGCAGGTAAAAAAGAAAAAGAAAAGGCCAACGCGTGGAAGGTCACAGAACTTTGTATAGATTTTCATAAACACTGCCGTGTCAGCCACTGGAAAGAAAAAGCGAATAGGACAGAAACAAAGATGTGGAAGAACTCATCAAATTTGTCACATCTATCTAATTTCTAAGGCAGGAAGGTTGCAATTAAACTAAATTGTCAGTTTCTCAACATTCTAGTCCTATTCTAATGTGAAATGCAGCAGAGACATCCCAAAATGACCACACTATCTCATCTGCCATTTCCTCCTAGATAGTCCGACTTCCCGAGTTGAACATGTTTACACAATGGTCATTATCAGGTCTTACAAGATAACCTTAAAAGGAGCCAACAATACCTTGGAGAGGTTTTACACAGGCAGAATAATCAGACATTATTATTGAGGATGATTGTGTGAGGCTTAAAAGAGATTCTCACAATGTGGAAAGACATCACAACAAAGATACTAGTACATTCACCATAGCCATATAGAAGAGGTTCATTGTAACGCTGGAATGAATTCAAGACCACTCTAGATGGTATAGAGATATAGAAATTACGACTTGTGAACAAAGCAAATGTATCGTGGCAACATGGGAATGAGAAAAAAACAGATTAAACTTGTCATTTTAAAACCTATTTAATCCCAATAGAAGCAACAATAATACGTTTGAAGTCAGGATTATAATAGATTGTGATAGAAAATGACATGTTTTCTTTGTTATTCATCCATTTTGTCATGGCAGAAGCTCGAAGGATGAATTTGAAGCACTAGGCCTAGATGCAGAATTTGTGGCGTCTCCCCTGGACTAACATTCCTTTCTAAAAACAGTGCTCTATCATTGATTGATAAGACCCTCTATGCATATACGTTTCACACAGTCACAATTAACAGAAAGCTGTACAGCCTCATCCTTTCATATCCCCCTCCCCCATTTACATTTTAAGGCCCTCACTGTAAAAACCCAGATCTTAAAACATAGGCTGCTTGCATACCCATGTAGAATGTTGAATACAAACCATGAAAAGAAATTGTTTTGAGAGGTATATCCAGACAGCCCCGCACATTTTAGATGAAAGTACAACGACCCTGGTGGAACAATCTGGTCAGGCGGCACCATAAGAAGATTTGCTACGCTTGACCTGTGTTCTTCATTTCCAGTATGCACTGCTGGTACGATGAAGACATGTCTTATAGTCTTTCTGAAAGAACAATGAGAGCACAGATGTGCGGCTCTTGAAATATTGAACGCATAAAACAGCGGAGTTACAGAATAAAGCCAACAAATAATTTATTGAGAAAATAAATAAGAATGGTAGAAAACATAAGAACAAAAGCCTTTTAGTAGGCAGGACAAGTTATTTTACGGTGCTCACACAGGGTCTTGGAGTGTGCCCTTTGGATGAGGAGAGGAAAAACACAAAAGTTTACCCCCAGCATCCTCAGACCCATCCATTCCGATTGTATCCGGTTTGAGCCAGAACAATGATCTTATGGGTTTGTGCATTTTCACCACACTTTCAGAGGGAATCTATATCTCTGGGCTGATGAGTCCCTCTAAATAGCCTCCGCCGATTCTCAGTGTAATTAATTCCCCGCTCTGAGGGTCATTCATGCGGAACTGGCCAACCATGCAGTTTTATTTCAGATCATCAACACTCAGGATCATCCTGCATTTGACTTTGGGCAGCATCCTGTGGTTTCAGGGCATAGGTTAGCCCAATGTTCCGAGACAGACCTGGGAATGAAGGGACTCGGACTGTCTCGTGATCAAATGAACAGATCTACAAGTGGCCCCAGATGTGAGCAATGAAGGTAGCGTAGAGTACTGTATGTACGTTAAACCTACCGATGTCCACTCAATTTGACGGTTTCCCCCCAGAGTTTAGCTGGATGCTTGTTTAGACATCAGACAGCAGTTGGCCAATCGGTTGGAGACATCACTTATCAGGGGTGGGGTCACTATAATTGCTATGTGCAGCTGCAAAGATTCCATCGGAGTCTGGACATTCCATACTGGGAGCAATATGCAGACCAGTGACACTCCCCAGTAATTGACGGGATATTCTCCTTAGTGTGACTAATGAGTTTGGCCATAATTATTTCCCATTTAAAGGGCCATTTAAAAAAAAATCTTGGTTAGCTGAGTTATGCTAGAATTACTCAGCTAGGACTGTAATAATACTGTTAACCTGTATCATTAAAGTGCATCTTCCAATGAATTCTCCATTGCATGATATACAGAAGATGAGAACAAACATAGCAAGAGACCATAAGACAGAGACTGGTGATCATTCTCTTTGGTTTGGAGATTTGGTTATGAACACATCTCAGCGGTGCACTACACTTCTGTCTAGTGAAAAAAGAATAAGGATTACACCCGGATCTGGAATTCTCTCTCTGGATCAAGATCCAGATGCGAACATGTTTCTTTTTTGTGACTCCGTCTTGACATGTAAACAGTGTGTAATCTGCCATGTAAACCATTGTCTTTCAGAGCTTCAGAGAAAGGCAAACGGTATATTGAAAAAAGTCCCTGCCAATTTCATGTTTGTATGCAACCCTTAAATCTTGATGTGTCCCCCCTTTTTCCAATTTTAAGTTTGAGGCAAAAAAATGGAGGGCAATCGAAGGTGGAGCACTTTTGCTTTATCAAACAGAACACCACAGAGCACTTAGGTTTGACTTAAGGAAAAACAGGCAGGTGACAAAGGTCAACAGCTGTCCTCTATTTTTTGCCATGAACTCACTTCTGTGACTCACCATTGTGTCCAACCACCAGGTTGCATTGTAACATTGAACAGTATGTCTTACTTCCTGTGATGGCATGAGTGTGACTACATTGCTAGCGTTAAATCCGGCCACGGAATGGGCTGCATGGAGCCGCTCAGCAGTTTTGCTATGCGGCGCGTTTGTCCGGCATTTCCCATGGAAACCCGTGGGGGATTCCTCCCGAGCAGGTGATGGAAGCAGGGGTCCTTTGGGGTTGTCAGTGGTAGCATGAGGCTCAGATGGTTATCCCCTTTTCTCCCACCTGTTGCTCAGCAACATTCTTTGCCCTGCTCCTCAGACTGCCTATGCTAACTATTTGAGTCTGGAATATGCTTTTGTACACATGTTGTTCTAAAGGCCTGCTCACTGGGTCAGTCGCTGGGATCGCTCACCAGGGAACTGCACACTTTGATGTCGCAATCCTTCAAAGTACACAATTTTTGATATAGGAGAGCAATCCTTTTCGGTATAGTAGAGCAATTGTGTTAGTATCTAGTCTGGAAATGGTTATGAATTAGTCCTGATTTATTCCGTTATATATCCTAGGTTGTGGAATTTAGCAGTCTTTAGAGTTGGGATAGTGGGTGGTAAGAATGCGTCTTCCATCAGAAAAGTCAGAACACAGTCATTTTGTGATGCCAAACATTAAAATACAAACCATACTGTAGTAAACACTTTAATTGACATTTACTACATAGACTATATCTTAACAGAACAATATAATTGCCTCTGAGCACGGCACTTTTTAAAATATAATTTGGACAAGGGTATTCACACCAACAAGCAAGGATTATCAAAATGGACAGTAAATAAATGAACAGGGAAAGTTATGACTGTTAGTTAGTTGACCTCAAATGTGGTTCCGTTTGGAAACGGACCCTTTTCCCTGTCCACGCTTATCAAACCTCTGCATCACCTGTGACCAGTTGTTAGTGCTGAGTGATTAACAGAAATGTCGGTTCTTTTTAATTTTTAAACAACTAATTGACCGATTATTTGAATTCTATTTAGTTCAGCTTTTTCTGTGCTGTGAGCTCAGTGCGCACATTGCACGTTTTCTCTAGAGATAAATCAGTTCAATCCCGAACTGTGCTATGTAGTAGCAATTGTAGTTTCCAACAGGCCAATATTCTACATAGTTTAGCGCAGAAAACGTGGTAATTAGCTACAATGACCATACATGCCTACAATCCATTGCGTGCCTACTTGTCCAGTCTGTGTTTCTTTTAGCATGCTCCTTAAAAGAGAGAAGACTGAAGAATGCGTTATTGAGAGGGATAGAGAGCAGTTGCTTCAGGTGGTATCTCTCTACCTGAAAATACATGATCTAAGTGATTGATAGTTGGTATTCAGCAGTCATAAAAGTATGTCTTATTTACTTAGAAGCTCTACTAAAATAATTGTCAAAGCATAGGCAGCAGCTCTATAGAGATGAGATGATGACTTGGAATGAAAATAAAGGAATCAAATAAAACTAATGTAATATACACAACAACTGAAATATTTTATTAAAATAATGTGAATAACTGTTGGTTAAATAAGTGAAGTAATGGGCAGTCACTACTATCATGGGACTTTTATCAATTGTTTTATTCTGATTATTAACAGAAACTGAACCAACCTCAAAAAGCACTAATCGATCAGCACTACCGGTTGGTTGTCCCCACTATGTCAAAACCTTTGGGTGACCTCACATTCTACACTTCCCCGCACTAACTGCTTACTAACTAACAATTAAACAGGCCAGAACTGCTGCCCACAGCATTTAACAAAATATAGAGCCATATTTACTTCAAATCTGGTCAAAATAAATATTTTGTTCAAGTATGGATCTTTTAGGTGGAGCAGGATATGGTCTGAACCCAGACTCCCTCATTCGATAGTAATGATTTTGGACAGCTCTACACCGGAATAAAATGTAGATACTACTATTTTGTCAGTAAATAAGTACAAAATAAAACAAGTCTAGTTTGAATAGTCTGTATGAATGCCGCACACCATGTTTAGTTAGTCTACATGTTCAAACCTCACCCCATGTTATTTGTTTTCTGAATCCAGTCTTGCGTAACTGCCTATCATTTTCAAGAGTCTATTCATGGAGTAATGGCGGCCTTGATTTAAAGGCCCTACCCCGTTGACATTTATCATTGCTACCGAATCACAGTGAAAAAAAGTGGAGAGGACACATTTTTCATTGGGTTGCCATAGTGCACTTCCTGCATGGCCAGTATATGCAAAATAATGACTTTTATGGAAAGAAAGACATAACTGAGGTTAATTTTACCTACCAATATATATATATGTCTAGAGGTGTGAACCTTCATCTTTGAGTCAGCAAAGATGCTAGTTAATTCTGCCTACAGTTTCTGTTAATGCCAGTAAGAATTACATTATTAAAGGAATACCTTGCAACAGAATCATGGGTGATAAAAAAATGCAACAAATCATATGCCTGTTAACAACCAGGACGTCATGAAACCACAGTATGAAACCAGAGTATTTTATGTAAAAATAACCAGCTTCACAGAGCTTAAGTGTCCAGAATAGAGAGATGAATATGGGGATGTATAGGCTATTTATGCATTCAACTGGGCTAACTGTCCAGGCATTCGGAGTTGCTGCCCCACTGCACAAGATGCCTTTGTTCAGGAGTGCAAACAAAAGGCAATTAATGAGATCGGCTATGGGGGGCCACTGCTGGAGAGGAAAACAATGGGAGCACTGGGATTTGTGCTTGGCCTGCTGTTCTATGGCCGATAGGATCTCAATGAGTGGTCTGAATGCTACTGGGAGGCCCATGATGGAGACTTTATGAGCTCCCGGCTGCCTTCTCACACACTCTGCCCTGTGAACACCACAATTGTGTTGCTAAAGAGTAAGTGACCATCTCTGGCTGTGCTACAATGTGTTTCAGCCATTATCACATCACACATCCAATAGAAAATTGGCATGTTCCAATCAGTTCCAACAGGATCTAAGGCTATGTAGTAGATGACTCCCATTGGGAAACACAGACGTGAAAAGATAAAGCCAAATCACTTTGTTAAGATTTAGATATATAGGTTGTGAAAAGGCTCAGTTTTGTGAAACACTAGTGAGGGAAAGCTCAAGTGAGCCAATGAAGTCTGGCCAATGGCCTCGTCTCCAGGGGCAGTGTCACAGGGGACTCCCTTTCAACTCAGCTCTTTTCAGCGCACAGCGAGCATCCTTTGGACCAGGAAGTGAGGCGGATTAAGGCTTTTGGCCTCACTAAGTCAACACGTCTCTGCTATCAGTGTGACATTATTATTCAGCTGTCAGGCAAGCCTTAGCTCACCGGTATCTGCTACACACATTGGCTGGCACTAACAACAATGGCTGCTTATCAATGTAGGCCAGGCCAACTTGGCTGAGCCTAGTGTATCGGTTCAACGTGGCTGAGTCTAATCGAATCAAATTTCAAATAGAGTTGTATTTGTCACATGCGCAGAGTACAACAGGTGAAATGCTTACCGGTACTTACAATCCTTTAACCAACAATGCAGTTCAAGAAAAAGAATTAAGAAAATATTTACTAAATAAACTAAAGTAAAGAATACGATAAAAAGTACAGAGGTTATACACAGGGGTTACTGGTACCGAGTCAATGGACGGGGTACAGGTTAGTCAAGGTAATTTGTACATGTAGGTAGGGGTAAAGTGACTATGCATAGATAATAAACAGCAAATAGCAGCAGTGTAAAAACAAAGGGGGGGGGGGGGGTTTCAATGTAAATAGTGTGGCCATTTGATTAATTGTTCAGCAGTCTTATGGCTTGGGGATAGAAGGTGTTAAGGAGCCTTTTGGACCTAGACTTGACGCTCCGGTACCACTTGCTGTGTGATAGCAGAGAAAACAGTCTATGACTTGGGTGACTGGAGTCCTTGACAATGTTTTGGGCCTTCTGCTGACATCTATATAGGTCCTGGATGGCAGGAAACCTGACCCCAGTGATGTACTGTGCCGTATGCAGTACCCTCTGTAGCGCCTTACATGCTGACCAAAATAAATGTACACATACATGTTATTCAATCATTGCGCCCACACTGCTCGCGCGCGTCAAAGAGCACCTAGAACTTGGTTCCCACCTCTCCCATCTCCTCATTGATTTTTAGTAGCATATACCCACGTGCCATCTCCTCATTGGTTTTTAGGAGCATATACCCATGTGGGTGTTTGAAAGATAAACTGAGGAACACAATCCAGTCCAGTTGATAGTGGTAATGCAAATTAATGTTGGTTGCCAACTGCCATATAAAGTCTTAAGAAGAAGAAGCCTGAAGGAGGAGAGATTACTAGAAACAAACTCGGTTTACCCTTTTACCTGTGGATGAATTGTTGGAGTTTACCTTTTGCATTTCAGGTAAAATAACAACCCAATGTTTTTTAGCTAGCAACAGCAAGCTAGCTAGCTAGCTAAATTGCCATAAATGTTTAATGCTTTCGACCTGTCACCAAATTAATATTGTTTGTTCAGAGTTCATTTTGATATTTCAACCTGCGTTTTCTGATTGTTCTAGTGTAGGTGTACAAAATCAACATGTGCACGATGGTGCACACGTACATACGGCTTTGGCCTGGTCAGCATGTTAAGGTCGGATGCCGAGCAGTTGCCATACCAGGCGGTGATGCAACCGGTTGGATGCTCTCGATGGTGCAGCCTTAGAACTTTTTGAGGATCTAGGGACCAATGCCAAATCTTTTCAGTCTCCTGAGGAGGAAAAGGTATAGTCGTGCCCTCTTCACGACGGTCTTGGTGTATTTGAACCATAATGGTTGGTGCTGTGGACACCAAGGAACTTGAAACTCTCTACCCACTCCACTACCGCTCCGTTGATGTGAACGGGGCCATGTTCTGCCCTCCTTTGGACTGTAGTCCATGTTCATCTCCTTTGTCTTGCTCACATTGAGGAAGAGGTTGTTGTCCTGTCACCATACTGACCTCCTCCCTACAGGCTGTCTCATCGTTGTCGGTGATCAGGTCTACCACTGTTGTGTCATCAGCAAACTTAACGATGGTGTTGGAGTTGTGCTTGGCCACTCAGTCGTGGGTGAACAGGGAGTACAGGAGGGGACTAAACAACCACCCCTGAAGGGCCCCCGTGTTGAGGATCAGCGTGGCAGATGTGTTGTTGCCTATCCTTACCACCTGGGGGCGGCCCGTCAGGAAGTCCATGATCCAGGTGCCGACAGAGGTGTTTAGTCCCAGTGTCCTTAGCTCAGTGATGAGCTTTGTTGGCACTATGGTGTTGAACGCTGAGCTGTGGTCAATGAACAGCATTCTCACATAAGTGTTCCTTTTGTCCAGGTGTGAAAGGGTAGTGTGGAGTGCGAATGAGATTGCATCATCTGTGGATTTGTTGGAGCGGTATGCGAATTGGATTGGGTCTTGGGTTTCCGGGATGATGGTGTTGATGTGAGCCATGACCAGCCTTTCAAAGCACTTCACGTAGTGAGTGCTACGTGGTGGTTGTGATTTAGGAAGGTTACCTTCGATTTCCTGCTTGAAACATGCAGTTATTACAGACTCGGTCAGGGAGAGGTTGAAAATGTCAGTGAAGACAATTGCCAGTTTGTCCGAGAAGCACTGAGTACACGTACTGGTAATCCGCCTGGCCCTGCGGCCTTGTGAATTTTGACCTGTTTAAAGGTCTTGGTCACATCGGCTATGGCGAGCGTGATCACACAGTCATGCATGCTTCAGTGTTGCTTGCCTCAAAGCAAGCATAAAAGGCATTTAGCTCGTCTGGTAGGGTTGTGTCACTGGGCAGCTCACGTTTGGGTTTCCCTTTGTAGTCCCTTTGTAATAGTTTGCAAGCCCTGCCACACACGACGAGCGTCAGAGCTGGTGTATTAGGATTAAATTTTAGTCCTTGCCTGTTTGATGTTTTGTCTGAGGGCATTGCGGGATTTGTTATAACCGTCTGGATTAGTGTCCCGCTCCTTGAAAGTGTCAGCTCTAGCCTTTAGCTCGGTGCGGATGTTGCATGTAATCTATGGCTACTGGTTGTGATATATACGTACGGTCACTGTGGGAACGACGTCATCAATGCACTTATTGATGAAGCCAGTGACTGAGGTGGTATACTCCTCAATGTCATTGGATGAAACAAAACAGTTCTGTAGGGTAGCATCCAAATCATCTGACCACTTCTGTATTGAGCGAGTCACTAGTACTTCCTGCTTTAGTTTTTACTTGTAAGCAGGAATTTAGAGGATAGAAGTATGGTCAGATTTGCTAAATGGAGGGTGAGGGAGAGCTTTGTATGTGTCTCTGTGTGTGGATAAATGTGGTCTAGAGTTATGTTTTCCTCTGGTTGCACATATGACATGCTGGTAGAAATAAGGTAAAACAGATTTAAGTTTGCTTGCATTAAAGGCTCCGGCCACTAGGAGTGCCATTTCTGGATGAGCATTTACTTGTTTGCTTATGGCCTTATACAGCTCATTGAGTGCGGTTTTAGTGTCAGCATCGGTTTGTGGTGATAAATAGACGGCTATATCTACCACACTTGGTAGATAGTGTGGTCTACAGTTTATCATGAGGTACTCTACCTCAGGCAAGCAATATCGCGAGACCTCTTTAATATTAGACATCGCGCACAAGCTGTTATTGACAAATAGACACACACCACCACCCCTAGTCTTACCAGACGTAGCTGTTCTGTCCTGCCGATGCATGGGAAAACCCAGAAAACTGTATATTATCGTTGTCGTCATTCAGCCACGACTCGGTGAAACATACGCTATTACAGTTATTAATGTCCCATTGGCAGGATAGTCTTGAGCAGAGATCATCCAGTTTATTTTCCAGTGATTGCACGTTGGCCAATACAACGGTTGGTAGAAGCGGGTTACCAACTCGCCGACAAATTCTCACAAGGAAACCTGATCTTTTTCTTAATGCGAATGACGGGGATTTGGGCCTGATCTCGGGGAAGCAGTATATCCTTCACGTCGGACTCATTAAAGAAGAAATCTTTGTCCAGTTCGAGGTGAGTAATTGCTGTTCTGATATCCAGAAGCTCTTATCGGTCATAAGAGATGGTAGGAGCAAAATTATGTTCAAAATAAGTTACAAACAATACATAGGAGCCCATAAAATGGCAGCCATCCACTCCGGCGTCATTCTATGACTTCTAGCCTAGTGTATTGGGCCAATGTGGCTGAGTCTAGTCTAGTGTTTTTGGCCAACGTGGCCAAGCCTAGTGTATCGGGCCAAGATAAGGCATTACAGTCAGGTTTGTAGACGACCTTGCTTGCACATGCTTTTTCAGTTCTGCCCACAGAGTTTCTATAGGAATGAGGTCAGGGTTTTGTAATGACCACTCCAATACCTTAAATTTGTTTTCCTTAAGCCATTTTGACACAACTTTGGAAGTATGCTTGGGGTCATTGTCCATTTGGAAGACCCATTTGCGACCAAGCTTTAACTTCCTGACTGATGTCTTGAGATGTTGCTTCAATATATCCACATAATTTTCTTCCCTCATGATGCCATCTATTTTGTGATGTGCACCAGTCTCTCCTGCAGCAAAGCACACCCACAATGTCGATATAAATCAAATCAAATCAAATTTTATTTGTCACATACACATGGTTAGCAGATGTTAATGCGAGTGTAGCGAAATGCTTGTGCTTCTAGTTCCGACAATGCAGTGATAACCAACAAGTAATCTAACTAACAATTCCAAAACTACTGTCTTATACACAGTGTAAGGGGATAAGGAACATGTACATAAGGATATATGAATGAGTGATGGTACAGAGCAGCATACAGTAGATGGTATCGAGTACAGTATATACATATGAGATGAGTGTGTAGACAAAGTAAACAAAGTGGCATAGTTAAAGTGGCTAGTGATACATGTGTTACATAAGGATGCAGTCGATGTTGTAGAGTACAGTATATACATATGCATATGAGATGAATAATGTAGGGTAAGTAACATTATATAAGGTAGCATTGTTTAAAGTGGCTAGTGATATATTTACATCATTTCCCATCAATTCCCATTATTAAAATGGCTGGAGTTGGGTCAGTGTCAATGACAGTGTGTTGGCAGCAGCCACTCAATGTTAGTGGTGGCTATTTATCAGTCTGATGGCCTTGAGATAGAAGCTGTTTTTCAGTCTCTCGGTCCCAGCTTTGATGCACCTGTACTGACCTCGCCTTCTGGATGATAGCGGGGTGAACAGGCAGTGGTTCGGGTGGTTGATGTCCTTGATGATCTTTATGGCCTTCCTGTAACAACGGGTGGTGTAGGTGTCCTGGAGGGCAGGTAGTTTGCCCCCGGTGATGCATTGTGCAGTCCTCACTACCCTCTGGAGAGCCTTACGGTTGAGGGCGGAGCAGTTGCCATACCAGGCGGTGATACAGCCCGCCAGGATGCTCTCGATTGTGCATCTGTAGAAGTTTGTGAGTGCTTTTGGTGACAAGCCGAATTTCTTCAGCCTCCTGAGGTTGAATAGGCGCTGCTGCGCCTTCTTCACGACGCTGTCAGTGTGAGTGGACCAATTCAGTTTGTCTGTGATGTGTATGCCGAGGAACTTAAAACTAGCTACCCTCTCCACTACTGTTCCATCGATGTGGATAGGGGTGTTCCCTCTGCTGTTTCCTGAAGTCCACAATCATCTCCTTAGTTTTGTTGACGTTGAGTGTGAGGTTATTTTCCTGACACCACACTCCAAGGGCCCTCACCTCCTCCCTGTAGGCCGTCTCGTCGTTGTTGGTAATCAAGCCTACCACTGTTGTGTCGTCCGCAAACTTGATGATTGAGTTGGAGGCGTGCGTGGCCACGCAGTCGTGGGTGAACAGGGAGTACAGGAGAGGGCTCAGAACGCACCCTTGTGGGGCCCCCGTGTTGAGGATCAGCGGGGAGGAGATGTTGTTGCCTACCCTCACCACCTGGGGGCGGCCCGTCAGGAAGTCCAGTACCCAGTTGCACAGGGCGGGGTCGAGACCCAGGGTCTCGAGCTTGATGACGAGCTTGGAGGGTACTATGGTGTTGAATGCCGAGCTGTAGTCGATGAACAGCATTCTCACATAGGTATTCCTCTTGTCCAGGTGGGTTAGGGCAGTGTGCAGTGTGGTTGAGATTGCATCGTCTGTGGACCTATTTGGGCGGTAAGCAAATTGGAGTGGGTCTAGGGTGTCAGGTAGGGTGGAGGTGATATGGTCCTTGACTAGTCTCTCAAAGCACTTCATGATGACGGAAGTGAGTGCTACGGGTGCTATAGGACTTGTTTTACTGTGGATATAGATAATTTTGTACCTGTTCCCTCCAGCATCTTCACAAGGTCCTTTGCTGCTGTTCTGGGATTGATTTGCACTTTTCGCACCAAAGTACGTTCATCTCTAGGAGACAGAATGTGTCTCCTCCCAGAGCGGTGTGACGGCAGCGTGGTCCCATGGTGTTTACACTTGCGTACTATTGTTTGTACAGATGAACGTGGTACCTTCAGGTGTTTGGAAATTGCTCCCAAGGATGAACCAGACTTGTGAAGGTCTACCATTTTTTTCTGAGGTCTTTAATGATTACTTTTGATTTTCCCATGATGTCAAGCAAAGAGGCACTGAGTTTGAAGGTAGGCCTTGAAATACATCCACAGGTACACCTCCAATTGACTCAAATTATGTCAATTAGCCTATCAGAATCTTTTAAAGCCATGAAATTATTTTCTGGAATTTTCCAAGCTGTTCAAGGCACAGTCATCTTAGTGTATGTAAACTTCTGACCCACTGGAATTGTGATACATTGAATTATAAGTGAAATGATCTGTCTGTAAACAATTGTTGGAAAAATGACTTGTGTCATGCACAAAGTAGATGTCCTAACCAACTTGCCAAAACTATAGTTTGTCAACAAGAAATTTGTGGAGTGGTTGAAAAACAAGTTTCAATGACTCCAACCTAAGTGTATGTAAACTTCTGACTTCAACTGTATCTGTGTACTATTATGAACACACTGGCAAGAGTTATGGAGTGCACAAGCAATGCCCATGTTTAAACCCCATTGCTTGAGTTTATATTTCAAAATGTCATCACAATCAGAATTTCTTGCCCATCTCTTGACCATAATATTTCACACAGAAACCAATTACAACCCACAAAAGGATATTTTCCCTTTCTCGACACAAAGACATTTATTTTAATTGCACTTGGTAAGGCTGGGGTGGAAATTACATTCCTAATTAGGATTAAGGAAGAGGTCAGTCTGCCTGGACTAGAATGCGAGGTATTTGCAGCGAGAAGAGCCAATGCCATCTGTGCAGAGAGCAGCTAATTCTGGCACCCATTTTTCCTGGTAGATTTTCGTGGTAGGAGCTTCGCTACGAGCATAGGATTGACTCTGTCCCCTGCCCCAAAAACGCTGTGTTTGGCTGAATTAGGCCCCTGGATCGCTTAAGCCCCCACCACGGTCTCGGAGAGCTCCCCAATTTATTTTGTCGTCCGAAATGTGTGGCATGTTTGCACTGGAGTGCCATGTCAGGGGCACCATCCCCTCTGCTTTATGCCTCGATTTGCCTTGACAGGAGGCGTTTACAGCATCTCACTGGGGCCAGTCTGGGGTTGAAAAATGAGCCACCAATTGATGTTATTAAGGGATGATGGCCAAGGCTTCCCCAGCTGCCTGTGAAATGGTAGGAGATGCAGTGCTGCTACACTTACCTGCAACCAATTAGAAAACTGTGGGGGCCCAGCCTGGCGTTGACAGCCACTATAAATAGCCGCAAGGCTTCTCAAAAGCTAACCTATTCTTACTTACTGAGAAATAACTCACAGACCTGCTGCCTCCGATTATCTACTACATCATCACTAACATGCACTGACACTGGCTCATATTACAGAATTGACTCAAAAACTGGCTAAACACAACCCATAGCAGGGCAGCTTCACTTTATGCACAGCAGCATGTTGAACTGGCGCACCACTCATCTCCACTCTCACTTTCATACCCCCGTATAATGCTTCCTGTGTAAATATTGTGCCTGGATATAAATATTTGTATTAGCAGCTCCAAGCTTAGGTTATTTTACCTGTCATCAGATCACCCTCTCATAGTTTTATTGATGTACAAATTACCTCGACTAACCTGTACCCCCGCATATTGATTTGGTACCGGTACCCCAAGTATATAGCCTCGTTACTGTTATTTTATTGTGTTACTTTTTCTATTTTTTTACTTGAGTTTATTTGGTAAATATTTTCTTAACTCTTTCTTGAACTGCACTGTTGGTTAAGGGCTTGTAAGTAATCATTTCACGGTAAGGTCTACAAATGTTGTATTCAGCGTATGTGACAAATAAAGTTTGATTTGATTTTAATTTGATGTTATCAGGATTCCCTGAATTTCACGTTGCCCTTGGCAATGATTAGGTAGGTGCTTACTTAGACCGAATACGGAGAGATTACCTAAGAGGCAGTTATATAAACAGTATGCTTGCCATTTAATACAAGACAGGCAATAGCCTACATACTGCAAATGTAGGCCTGTGTTTTTGAGTTTAGCTCAGCAGAATAGTTTATGGAGAAAAGTAACAATAAATGCTTGAAATTGTGAGGAGAGATGTCTAACTGTCAAGTCTATGTATACAGAGGGTCTGTTGAGTGAAGATACACTACCAAAAGTATGTGGACACCTGCTCGTCGAACATTTAATTCCAAAATCATGGGTATTAATATGGAGTTGGTCCCACCTTTGATGCTATAACAGCCTCCACTCTTCTGGGAAGGCTTTCCACTAGATGTTGGAACATTGCTGCCGGGAATTGCTTCCATTCAGCCACAAGCATTAGTGAAGTTGGGCACTGATGTTGCACGATTAGGCGTTCCAATTCATCCCAAAGATGTTCAATGGTATTGAGGTTAGGGGGTCTGTACAGGCCAGTCAAGTTCTTCCACACCAATCTCGACAAACCATTTCTGTATGGACATTGCTTTGTGCAAAGGGGGCATTGTCATACTGAAACAGGAAAGGGCGCATGACTCGAATGTGGGTGGCAATATTCTCCTCAAAGACCATTCAGAAAATGTTTGCACTCAATTGAATAGCACATTTTAGAGCACTTGACACATCTTATTCTAAAGTTAAGCAAGATTAGATCCCGTCCAAAGCTGGCAGAGCGAAAGTTCCATCCACCATTCCGTGGACCAGTCTTGTGAGTTAGTAAATACTCCGCTGGAGGACAAAGTGAGAGTGGACCAGATGCAGACGTTAATGCTGAAACAAAGTGACAGCTTCCAAGGCATTCAGTGACACCTTCACCCCCACTACCCCCTTCACTCTCTCAGTGGTTCTAGTCAGGCCTAGTCTTTGACCTGTGTAGATCAAGAGGGCTCCATCCCTGCCATAAAGGGACAGGGGGCTGCCCTGGAATAGCAGGCATCACAGAGTGGGGCCTATTGCAGCCACACAAATGAAGAATAAATGAATACACAAAGAGCCCTTCCCGGTAACACTGAACTGTGTCAGAGTCGACGTGGAAAAGATGGAATGCAAATGAGCTCTCTCCAGATACACAGCCACAACTTCTAATCAGGTACCATTAGACACATACACAGTGCAGTTTCTCAGCAGTAGGTCTCTTACACAAGCATTTCACTACACTCGCATTAACATCTGCTAACCATGTGTATGTGACAAATACATTTGATTTGATATCGTTTGATTTCGCATGATATTTGACATACAATTGAAGTTTGCTGCTCTCTTGCACTGTCACTACACTCAGCCCTCCTCTCTAAGATCAAGCCTGGTGACATTTGCTCGGCAGCTGAAGGAGTATCTGAGGCATTTTCTTTGAGGCTTGTGTTATCTTTGCTTGAACTGCACTATATTTAGTCACACTGGAATGGGGGAAGACTACAAAGCTCCTCCTGTACATTTCAAAACTTGAATTTGATTGCCTGTACGCATTTTCAGCAGATGTGTCATCCTTTCACAACAGTTGACAATCATCCAGACTGTTTCAATCATCATATAGATGGAGCCAATGTGACGGAATTCCAAGCTCTGGTATCCACTAGCAACACCAGCCTTCTGGATACAAAATGACTTTCTGCCGGTGCCATCTGTAGCCTGTTCAGCTATTATGCAATTATGATAAGAGAGAGAAAAACAGCAACGGCAAGGCAAGTCTAGCATCAAACTGTGATTCGGGATAATAAGGCACAAAGATATGAGAATCTTAGGGCACTATCACAGCATATTGTGATATCACAGCATATCACTGCAATAGTCAAATTGTTTTAGTTGCCTAGGGTTACTTATTTGATTGCCGCCTACTCAGATGCTGTTACTGCTCCTTGGGTTTCATATCTGTGACAGCAGACAAACCTTTCATTTCAGAATATCTGGTCAGAGCTCCAGCTTGGTGGATGAACAGATGGATTCAGTGTTTTATTGAAACCAGAGGTTATTAGTGTCATTCAATAAGAACAGAAGTGGCACTTTTCGATAGGCCAAAGAAAAGAGATGAAAATTCAACGTAAGACTTCTGGTATGGTAATAGTGGGCCCACAGTGGTAATCTTCAGTGCTTATGTAAAGAGGCTTCAGTGTGCCCTCGCCACTATGTATCCCCCCATCCCATAATGTTAAACTGTGGGTGGAAGGGTAAAAATAGGGGTGAGGGGGGACAAGAAAGTTGACCAGACAAGTCAGCTGGCGAGAGTGACCGCCACTGCCGGATGACCACAGCTGTGACCACACAACCTGCGGTCACTTGGTCTGCGAGCTTAGCCCTAAAACCAGTCCCTCCTATTGTTGTTGTTAGAGGTTGTTATTTTCACAGAGGACTTGAGGTCAGTTCAGCCACTTTCTCCCCAGCTCACACAAACAGGTGGGTCACCACCAGAGCTTCTGTTTACTGGTGGGGTAAGGGAAGAAAGTCTAGGAATTTGGATGTTTAGGTACAGAAACTGTGGAAAATGGAGCATGATTTGTTTGGAATCGGTGCAAAATATTTTCTTAGCAAGGAGCTTGTGCTGTATGGAATGTAAATGTCAATTTATTAATTCATTAGTCTGGCTTTGCATCCAGATAGAGATTAGCAACTAAGCTAATTGACAATTGGCATCGCCCAGGGGTAAAATGTAAAAAAAAATTTTTTTTGAAAACTATCCTGTCTGACAGTCTTGTGAAAGCATTTGGATTTTCTGGGATAAACGTAACTCAAACCACAATCTGGTTTAGCATGCACATTTCATGAGGGGCCTGCCAGTTAATTTCTTGTAGCACCGACCAAAGAAAACTGTGTGTTCAAGTATGTGGTGACAATAACTGTAACCTAGTTTTGCTTGCAAAGATAAATATTTACTCTCTTTGAAGGAATTCCAAGTGTTCACATAGACTCCCTCAGCTACAAGTAAAACACTCTCCAGGCCAAGATACTGTGGAGGTACAGGAGGGCAGTTACCCGGGTGGTTGAATTGGAGAATGTGTGACCCACTACACACCATGGCCGACATGCAGCATTGCAGAGCCTTTTAGGGCAGTGGAGGAAGAAGAGTTCTTAAGTCTTGCGGAGTGTTATACTGGACTATATATGTCTTAGCACTGGGATAGAGCCTAGTTTAACATAATCCACATACGGAGTGGAAGTTACAGAGCACAAAAACACATCCCATCCAATTGCCGTCGCTGACTGAGGAGGATAATGCATTGTTCCGTGGGCACCACTTGCTCAGCGGACAAACAGCCCTTCTCTTGAGGGTATTAAATCAATGCAGCAGTTAAAAAATAACAATGAATATTATCTGCTTCATGCGCTGCTGAATGAACGGGATGTGCTCAATGTTCACTGACGAGACGTGTCAAAGCAGATTCTGCCCATTTTCCAAGTCCCATGTGATCGCTAATCACGTGTGTGTTCCAAAGGGGTGTAGCCTCACATGAACAAAGCTTCGAAAAACAGCAACTAGCAGATCATTTGCAAAACAAGGTACTTTGATGTCTGGGTTTTTAAAGGGACGTGGGTGTATCTCGCGGAGGTGCTAGGCAGAATTGTTACTTTGGGGATTTCACTGGGAAGCTTAATGAACCCCTCCATGTATGACATCACACTCCTCTATAACTTTATTTTACTAGCAGAAGGGGAAATCTTGTTGATTTTTCCAATAGTAACACCACAGAAAGCTAGGAGCCAATTCACATGCAGGCATCCATTCTCTCGTCCTTCAATTACCATCGTTCCATGTCATCTGTGTATAATTCTAAACGAAGCCAAGGGATAGCTTTTGTCTCCAGTCCCTCATCTATTGTTTTATTCAGCATCGCAAAGCCTGGGGTTTTATCAGGGCATTACACTAAGATTACCAAGAAGAACCAGCCGTCCCTCTTGAGAAGGGCGAGGGAGATTAAAATACTTCCATGCAGATTGCCAGATCGCACACAGCTGTGCCCTGCCAGGAAGACGAGAAAGAGAGAAGGAAAGGGTAATGTAGGTCAAGGAGCACCTGCATGGTTTGAGGGCTTAAACTACACACACAGGCACACACACACCGCAAATACCTGGCCATCTACTGTATATGAAGACAGTGGGAAACACTACAGCAGCCTCTCAGACGCAGGTGTTAGGGGATGCATCATGGCACTGGGAAGCGGTCAAGACCTTAGAATCTTTCTCAGGGAGGGCAGAGAGAGAGAGAGAACAGACAGGAGGGGTCATAGGTCATAATGAGGCAGACAGGGAAGGGAAGAGAGACAGGAGACACCTGTCCCACAGTGCACAGTCATCACTTCCTTATTGCCGCTTAGTCCTCGAACACTTTCCTGGCCACTGCCGCCTCTCTGCTAATGCCCCCATCAGGAAAGCTCCATCTGTTGCCGTGCAGATGCTCAGGAGGATGTAATTGTTAAGAGGATGTATGTTCAACCAAGGTCCCGGCCTGCTGGATCTGCTCCATTTCTTGTTTTGTTCATCTAGCCTCACCTGCCAACCCTGGGAAATGATTAAGAATTCAGCCATCCTGCTTGCATACAAGACTGTGTGTAAATTACCAACCATCGGGACTTGTCAGGGACAGTATATTTTCACAGTATTATTTAGTGTGTTGTTTAAAAAGCTGCCTTCTGCACTCACCAAGAGAGTTTGGACTTTAATATTGTGGTCTGGATGTAGGGACTTTAAAGTTATTCATTTTGACTAGGGTTTTTTCACCCTTTTTCCTGGACAGCTGCTTCTAAGGCAAACCTCACAAACTTTTATCGGAGTATCAAGCTCACTTAAGCACCAAACCTGCACCTAATACTGTCTTGAGTTATCAAGGAAGATGGAACAGGGGCTTGCCTAAGCTAGTCCATTAGCTGGTCAAAACAAAAAGAAAGCTGTTTGGTGAAATCAAAGACAAAATACTATTGTGCAAAGTGATATATTTAGGTAAGCTTTTGTGGCTTTGTTTGAATGAGCACACAATCAACAGGTTTGTTTTATTTTATCATGCTGTACCATGAGATACTTGGCCTATATAATTCTCTCATTAACATACACTCCTACATACATGCATAATTGAACTCTGAGGGGGGAAGAAATGTCTGCAGCTGTGCAAATAAGATTGCATATAGCTAGAAATATATAGGAAAGTGGTGATTGATATTCATCTTTATTCTGCACCAATTCTACTATAGAATTGATTTTCTCAGTTGAGAATCTCTCCCTCTGTGACTATTCCAATCAAGGAGTTGACATTTCAAAAATACATTTTGCCACATAACCATGGCTGCAAAGGCTTGTCAGAGGAATTAGCGAGTTACCAAACAAGCAAATGCGTTTTTTCTATGTGGAGCTATTCTGTTATTTCCGCCAAAACACTTTCAACTTTTCCCTCAATATTGTGGAATATGTGAATGACATGCAGGCTTTGACAAAACTATTTGATGTTTCAGTTTACAAATACAGTAGCTAATTTGACAGCTAATTGTGCAATGCTGGTGCCTACAATTTGTATATTTCTGTCTTTTAATCAGTGAATTTAATCAGTGAAGTATTGTTAGAGAATACTGTTTCATACTGCATTTATGCCATGTCACTTTTAATGCTTTATATATATATATATAAACTATAGAAACGTCCTCTCACTGTCAACTGCGTTTATTTTCAGCAAACTTAACGTGTAAATATTTGTATGAACATAACAAGATTCAACAACTGAGACATAAACTGAACAAGTTCCACAGACATGTGACTAACAGAAATGAAATAATGTGTCCCTGAACAAAGGGGGAGTCAAAATCAAAAGTAACAGTCAGTATCTGGTGCGGCCAACAGCTGCATTATGTACTGCAGTGCATTTCCTCCTCATGGACGGCACCAGATTTGCCGGTTCTTGCTGTGAGATGTTACCCCACTCTTCCACCAAGGCACCTGCAAGTTCCTGGACATTTCTGGGGGGAATGGCCCTAGCCCTCACCCTCTGATCCAACAGGTCCCATACGTGCTCAATGGAATTGAGATCCGGGCTCGTCGCTGGCCATGGCAGAACACTGACATTCCTGTCTTGCAGGAAATCACGCACAGAACGAGCAGTATGGCTGGTGGCATAGTCATGCTGGAGGGTCATGTCAGGATGAGCTGACAGGAAGGGTACCACATGAGGTAGGAGGATGTCTTCCCTGTAACGCACAGCGTTGAGATTGCCTGCAATGACAACAAGCTCATTCTGATGATACTGTGACACACCGCCCCAGGCCATGACCGACCATCCACCTGCAAATTGATCTCGCTCCAGAGAACAGGCCTCGGTGTAACACTCATTCCTTCGATGATAAACGCAAATCCGACCATCACCCCTGGTGAGACAAAACCACGACTCGTCAGTGAAGAGCACTTTTTGCCAGTCCTGTTTGGTCCAGCGACGGTGGTGGGTTTGTGCCCATAGGCGATGTTGTTACTGGTGATGTCTGGTGAGGACCTGCCTTACAACAGGCCTACAAGCCCTCAGTCCAGCCTCTCAGCCTATTGTGGACAGTCTGAGCACTGATTGAGGGATTGTGCATTCCTGGTGTAACTCGGGCAGTTGTTGTTGCCATCCTGTACCTGTCCCGCAGGTGTGATGGTCGGATGTACCGATCATGTGCAGGTGTTGTTACACGTGGTCTGCCACTGCAAGGACGATCAACTGTCCATCCTGTCTCCCTGTAACACTGTCTTAGGCATCTCACAGTATGGACATTGCAATTTATTGCCCTGGCCACATCTGCAGTCCTCATGCCTCCTTGCAGCATGCGTAAGGTATGTTCACGCAGATGAGCAGGGACCCTGGGCATCTTTCTTTTGGTGATTTTCAGAGTCAGTAGAAATGCCTCTTTAGTGTCCTAAGTTTTCATAACTGTGACCTTAATTGCCTACCGTCTGTAAGCTGTTAGTGTCTTAATGACCATTCCACAGGTGCATGTTCATTGAACAAGAATGGGAAACAGTGTTTAAACCCTTTACAATGAAGATCTGTGAAGTTATTTGGATTTTTACTAATTATTCTGGAAAGACAGGGTCCTGAAAAAGGGACATTTATTTTTTTTCCTGAGTTTGTATAGTGTCAAGAAAAAGTATGTGAACCATTTGGAAATACTTGGATTTCTGCATAAATTGGTCAAAAATGTGATTTGATCTTCATCTAGGTCACAACAACAGACAAACACAGTCTGCTTAAACTAATAACACACAAACAATTTTAAGTTCACAATGCAGGGTGGAGAAAGTATGTGAACCCTTGGATTTAATAACTGGTTGACCCTCATTTGGCAGCAATAACCTCAACCAAGCGTTTTCTGTAGTTGTGGCTCAGACCTGCACAAATGTCAGGAGGAATTTTGGACCATTCCTCTTTACAAAACTGTTTCAGCTCAGCAATATTCTTGGGATGTTCTCTCTTGAGGTCATGCCACAGCATCTCAATCTGGTTGAGGTCAGGACTCTGACTGGGCCACTCCAGAAGGCGTATTTTCTTCTGTTGAAGCCAATCTGTGTTTCTTCTGTGTTTTGGGTCGTTCTCCTGTTGCGTCACCCAACTTCTGTTGAGCTTAAATTGGCGGTCAGGTAGCCTAACATTCTCCCGCAAAAATTATTGATAAACTTGGGAATTAATTTTTCCGTAGATGATAGCAAGCTGTTCAGGCCCTGAGGCAGCAAAGCAGCCCCAAACCATGATGCTCCCTCCACCATACTTTACAGTTGAGATGAGGTTTTGATGTTGGTGTGCTGTGCCTTTTTTCTCCACACAATGTTGTGTGTTCCTTCCAAACAACTAAACTGTAGTTTCATCTTCCCACAGAATATTTTGCCAGTAGCGCTGTGGAACATCCAGGTGCACTTTTGCGAACTTCAGACATGCAGCAGTTTTCTTTTGGACAGCAGTGGCTTCTTCCATGGTGTCCTCTCATGAACACCATTCCTGTTTAGTGTTTTACGTATCGTAGACTCGTCAACAGAGATGTTAGCATGTTCCAGAGATTTCTATAATTCTTTAGCTGACACTAGGATTCTTATTAACCTCATTGAGCATTCTGAACCGTGCTCTTGCAGTCATCTTTGTTGGACGGCCACTCCTAGGGAGAGTAGCAACAGTGCTGAACTTTCTACATTTATAGACAATTTGTCTTACAGTGGACTGATGAACATCAAGGCATTTAGAGATACTTTTGTAACCCTTTCCAGCTTTATGCAAGTCAACAATTCTTAATCTTCGGAGATATCTTTTGATCGAGGCATGGTTCACATCAGGAAATGCTTCTTGTGAATAGCAAATTCAAATTTGTGTTTTTTATAGGGCAAGGCAGCTCTAACCAACATCTCCAGCCTCGTCTCATTGATTGGACTCCAGGTTAGCTGACTTCTGACTCCAATTAGCTTTTGGAGATGTCATTAGCCTAGGGGTTCACATGCTTTTTCCAACCTAGTGTGAATGTTTAAATGATGTATTCAATATAGACAAGAAAAATAAAATAATTTGTATGTTATTAAGTTTAAGCACACTATGTGTGTCTATTGTTGTGACTTAGATGAAGATCAGATCAAATTTGATGACCAATTTATGCAGAAATCCAGGTAATTCCAAAGGGTTCACATAGTTTTTCTTGCCACTGTATATACATATATAAATGTAGAACTTTTTACTCTCAGGAACCTAACTTGTGTTGTCTTTGTTTAACTAGAACTGTATGAAATGGATCACATCTCGAGAGACAAAACCCAAAATATTGCTATTAAAGATTCATAGCAATTAACATTAGCAATGGGGGAACATTAAAGCTTTGAAGGCCTACACTAAAGAGTTACTTATAGTCCTTCCTTTCCATCACTCCCACTCCTGAACTTTACATTTCATTAAATGTTTCATCTTATAATTAAGTTAAGCGGGTGAATATTCACCTTTTTCAGCCCATGGGACAATGTATAGCCTGTTGTTTAAACTGACGACATAAGGTAAACAAGCTGTGGTCTAGTAATGATCTCAGAGACCTTAGGGTAAGCAGCTTACCCAGTCTGCTTTAGAGGGCGACCCCAAACAGCTCCCACACCCATGCGTGCTTTGGATAGTTAGCAGGGAACTGGGATGAGACTGATATTGACTTATCAGGACCAGGGTGAGGGGGACAGGAAATACACCTACTAATGCCTGGGTGTGAGGAGAGTTTCCTGGGGAAAGGTCTACCAAAGGATCTGTAACCTTATGCTTTCAGACAGACTTGTCTGTTCAGGTCGCAGACTCGCCTTATTGTGTGAAAGAACTGTGTGGTGTCTTGCTAATTCATTGTGTCAGCAGAGGCCCGGTGAACTCAGCCGGTAAAAGGCTCTAAATGTGCTCCTGTCTTTTTAATGGACAGGGGCACTTAGGCCTCTTTCTTTAGACAGGGATGGGGAGCTGGGACGCAATGGGGCGCCAAGCCGGGTTACTGGATCAGTAAGGTTCCTGGAGGTAACCACTTAATGAAAACGCCCACAGAGTTGGAGTTGGTTATTGGTTTCAGTCAGGTGAAGTAGCCACTGGCCTCAGTCAAAGTGCGTCACCAGGAGAAACAATCTAATAGAGTGGAACAGTAAAGTTAGGGGTTGGCAGTGGGGAGTGGCACACAATGCAGGAAATAAAAAGGGATAGTTCACACAGATTACACATTGGTTTCCTTACCCTGTAAGCAGTCTATGGACAGGGTATGACAGAAATCCATTATTAGGTTTAGTTTCTCTAGCACTGTTTTTCCCATTCAAGTCATGGTACCGATATTAGCATATTTGGTGCATCATGTCCAAATCATCCGAAAGCATCTAAAATTGATAGTAAGCTCCACAATTTTTTTGAATACGATGCGTGAAAAATACTAATATCGGTACCATGTCCTGAATGGAATTTGGAAACAGTGCCAGGGAAACTAAACCAAAGCATGGATTGCTGGCATACCTTGTCCATAGACTGCTTACTAGGGCCGGGACAATACCAGTATCGCGATACTCGTTAGTATCGTGGCAAGGAAATAAAACACGAAGCAGATTAGGGCTGTTTTTCAAAAAAAAGTTCAATGTTGAAAACAAGCATTATGTTGTCATCCAGAGTCACATGTATTTATTTTCCAAGCTATAGCACACAATATTATTCATATAGGAGGTTTTTAACAGACCAAAGAGTACGGTCTGCTTCATGTTTGCATTTTTTTCCATGGAAAAAATATAGCAATACTGGTATCGTCCCGGCCCTACAGGTTAAGGAAACCAATATGTCCATTTGTAATTTGGGTTAACTATCCCTAGTAGGACATTCATTCACACTGACATGCAGTTCACTCGAGCTAACTGACCAAGCCTCTGTGACCCTGACCAGCAGCTACTTGAGCCTAAGCATCATCTGAGTCTCAGGGAGACTATTCATGGTTGTGTGACTGGGTTGGTATGCATGTGTGGAGGAATGGCCTGTCGGGATGATTCAGCAGTACCCACTCCCATGGCCCATTACTGCCACATGGGCACTCGCGTCAGGCCCAGAGAGGGAGAGAGATGGGCCGGGCAGGCTGCTAGGCTGCCACTGGCATGGGAGAGCTCGCGCCGAGAAGGGCATGCGCCTCCCTGCACAATTACTCACAGTGCGTAGAAACTGTGCCCCCCCTTAAGTCCACGTCGGTTCGCCCCGCCAGACTAAAAATGGAAGGTAACAGATCCAGGCCATGGTACACAGGGAAGAATGAAGAATGCGTCTGGGTGGGGTGGTAGACTGGGAGCAAGGGGATTGATGTTCATTTAGTTTCTGGAATTTTGGATGAGCTAACTGGTTAGAAACAACCTTAATGGGGGCGTAACAGCGAGCTCACCAACCATAGCCCGGCAAACAGGCACAGCTCGCACGTAGTTTGTGAGATCATCAGTGTGATGGCAAAGTTCGTGTGACTGTGAGACTTATGTTTCTTCCTCCTCTTTCCTGTTTTGCAGGTTACTTCAACGTGTTGGCAGTGATTCTGAAAACAACGAATGATGCGCCATGGGCCAACGAGTTTGAATGTAAGAGCCAATCGAGATGTCTTAATGAATACAACGATGTGCTTGACTTTGACTTGACACTAAAGAACCAGAACCACCAAACAACATCAATCCTTTGGTTCTTCATTTTGAAAGCCTTGCATCTAATTTCCTCTCTTCTCGTCTGGTAGCTATCGAATTGTCCTGTTTGATAGAGTCCATCTCCACAAACGACCCCAGAATCGAATGGAAGAAAATTAAGGATGGGGAGCCCAGTTATGTCTACTTTGAGAAGAAGATCTCAGGTAACAGACTCAACTGAGTGCTTTGTCAATGTCATCTTCACTAATATCAATATCAAAGTGACAAAAAAAATATCTGATCATCTTACAGAAACAAATAATTCCTGCTTTACAAACAGCAGCTCTGACTAATAAGGGAATTACATTCTGTTCTATACTCATCAATTATGTCTGTATTAAATCAGCGGGAACTTAGTGTTTTTTTTCTCCTGCAGGAGATTTGGAGGGCAGAGCAAGGATCAGAGAGCCTGCAACATTAGTGATAACCAATGCTACAAGATCAGATTCAGCCAGTTATCGTTGCGAAGTCACCGCCCCAATTGACCAGAAAACCTTTGATGAGATTTTGATCAACCTTGTCATAAGAGGTAGGTATATCAGCCGCTTCAACTCACATCTACTCAACACACCACTAGCTTTTTGCACCATAATCACAGTATTAGTTGTATTACCAAAGTAAACTGGTATAATATTGAAGCCAGAACAAATTTAAGACTTTACACCAACACAAAGATACATCACCCTGTGGCTATGACTGAAATTGCATGTTTGGGGAAGGAAGATTTGCCACTACCTAGCTGAAATTGCATGTTTGCCAAGTCATTTGCGATGCAGTTCTTTAATGCATCTCATAATTTCACTGCCAAAATATTTGCTCTTAAGTCTTAAACCTTGTTGCTTTTGGAAGTTATGCTTCATAACATACAAAACACAATGAACACTCATTGTCCCGACAAACAGCCTCAGAGGTTACTACTTTCAATGCTGTAAGCTGAAACTTTTTTGTAGGTCAGGCCAACTCTTTGGCACACGTATGAGGATGCGTTGTGACTGGCCTGTCCCTGCCGCAAAGGCGTGTTCTGGGCTATATAGGGAAACCTCTGAAACTGCATCCCCGCTAAATAGCATCGCTAAAGATGGAAAGTGCCGTGTGTTTAGTTGACAGGGTTTGGCACGGGGCAAAAGACGCGTACCCATTCTCAGAGGTCATTCATTGGCCTAGTAACTATAACCGAATGTGTATCATGGGTTGTGCTAATTTGACACGTTCAGATGCTGAATGTTGCCATTGCTGAATATGTGTTTGTGTCCACAGTGAAGCCAGTGGTGCCGAAATGTGCTGTCCCCAAATCGGTGCCTGTGGGGAAGGCGGCGGAGCTCCGCTGTGTGGAGGATGAAGGTTTCCCCAAGTCTCAATACCAGTGGTTCCGCAACAAGGAAGAGATCCCCGATGACCCCAAGACCAGCCCCAAGTTCTTCAACTCCTCCTACATGCTCAACGCCGAAACTGGAACCCTGGTAAGTGTGTGTTTTTGTGTGAGGACTGGGAGGGAAGGGGACTCTAGGGCAGGGCGAGGCTGTTGGGTTAGGTGTGGATATTTTGGGGAAACAGTTGATGGTGCACAGGGGATTGAGGCATGAGGGGAATTTGCAGTCCTCGTTGGCACATTCCTGAACTCCCTCTCCCCTGCTCAGCCAGACACAGTCAATGGCTCGCCCCCAGGCTCTCCACTCAACCTTCACACTAGCCTCTAAAGGTTGGCCTGGCTGTCACTGACATACTTCCAGGGAGTCACACCCTATTACATGCTACACCGGCCCCTTTTACTTGAAGACCACCAGTTTACGCAGCCAAATCTGCATTTCGTATCCAACAAACCAAAAGCCAACTAACTATCAACAGGACTAGAATTAGAGGACAAGACATCATTAGCCTGGGTTCAAATGTGATGGGAGACAGCATACGAAAACTGAAGGAATATCTGTTGAACATCAAAGCTCATCACAACTCATTTTGGTGACAGTTCCACTTAATCCCAATTGGACCTCGTTATAAACTGGCACTTTACCACATGCAGTAAATTATATTGGCACACTTGCAGGATTTACTATTTCTTCGAAAATAAGTTGACATTTGAAAAACTGTATGTTTTTACATGTGCATTTGTTTGATTTACAACTGCATAGGACCAAAACAACTAATAATTTAAACTAAAATGTTTCACTACAAAGTCCAAAAATAGCATGGACAACATTTTTCTAAATTCTAATTAATTTGGTTGGAGGCAATGATTTGCATTTACTGTGTAATTTCTCAACTGTGGTGAGTTTGCAGGTGCCTACAGGTTGAACATAGCCAGTCAACCAGTTTTTAAAAGAAAAAAACTGAACATTCTGAACACTGCACTCCATTGTAATGTGCCACGGGTGCCAATATATTTATAGCATCTGTACATACACCAGAACAAAAGGACACCGGTTATACTGTTGTTGGGTTTTCCTCTTCAGAAATTCAGTGCTGTCAGAAAGGACGACTCAGGAGAATACTTCTGCCGAGCAAAGAACGACGCGGGTCACTCAGAATGTGGACCGCAGACGATGGAAGTCTGTAAGTCTGTTTGACAGCTGACACAGTTGTATACAAGTTACACAACACACTAGGGTTGGGCGGTATATAGATTTTCATACCGTTTCTGTACCATACTGGGGCATACGGTATTAATGAATTTGCACACACAGGGGTTGACATAAATAAAAACAAGCACAAAACAATTTAGTCAACAGAGATCTTGATCCAGGAGGGGATTGAATGTCTCTGCTGTAACCAAGAAGCTTGATCTTGACATCTAGCCACTAGCAAACCAAATGCATAGCTGGAGACCTGAGCTGGATACAATTTATTTGACACATCTTAGATTTCATATAGTTATACTTAACTTAGTTATAAGCAATGGGTTAAAAACAGTATTGAAAATCACTGTCGGTATTTCTAAATACCCCAGTATACAGTATATCGCCCAAACCTACATGTTGAAGCATGTTATTCCAGTAGTCCAGTATTTCCTTCATAAAGAGCCAGTTGAAGATACCTCAACATAAATTCTTCATTCTTCCTGTTGTTTCTCCCCAGATAACATCAATATTGCCGGGATCATCCTGGGAGTGCTGGTGGTGGTGGTGGTGCTATTGTGTATAACAGTGGGCATCTGCTGTGCGTACAAGCGAGGCTACTTCGTCAGCCAGAAACAGACAGGAAACAAGTGAGTGAGATTTCCTCTTGAGCGGTGCGGCAATGGGTCATGGCTCATTGAGGTTTAACATTTGCCGGTTTAGACCTTATGAACAGCCTTGACTTCACAACTTGACCTGGTCAACTCACAGCATATGGTTTTATAACATGCATGGAACAATTCTTACTAGAAATGTTTTGTTTTTGCAAAAACATAAGTCTTCTGATCATGTCTCCATTGTGTCTGACAGTTACAAAGCCCCAGCGAAAGGAGACGGAGTGGACTACGTCAGGACAGAGGACGAGGTGCGAAAAGAAAAAAATAAAATATTTTAAACAAGGCAGTCCAACTTTTTCTTACTTGCTCTTCCCTTTTTATTCTAGGGCGACTTCCGACACAAATCTTCATTTGTCATCTGAAGACGAAGGGCATGGAAGGGAAAGGTGTGATACTTTGGACTGAACTCACTAAGTGTGTGAGATGACCAGTGAGCTGCCACAGTATGTGCCTTGAGCTCTCTGCACGTCTGAAACAATTCAAGTTTGCCAAAGGTGACAAGTTTTCACAAATCTATATAGAACTATTAACCATCGTTACAGACACCGATAAGTATTGAAACCCACTTGTTGACCTTTTTATCACCAAACAACTTATTTTTGCTAAATTATGGAGATTTTTACGTTAAAGTTATAGCATGTTTCAATAAGGTTAACACTATCTGCTGGGGAAAAGCATTTATGTAAGATGTTCTGCCAGGAGGGGAAAAACATCTAGCTAAGTTCTGAAGAAAATCTATCATGACATATTTCTACCTTAAACATGTGCTTCAAACCTTTGTCATTTATATAACTTTTTTTTTTCTATCAGCAAAATTTGTCAGACTATTTTTGATGGAATATATTTTGAAATGCCTATAAAGGTTTACTTTTTTAAATATTTGTAAAATACTAGCATACTTTTTTTATTTGGTTGTGGGAAAAATACATTTCAACCACTCAGAATTCAGCTGTAAAATTTCACCTTTCCTACCCTCCTCCCCCACCAAATCACAAAATGACTTGTTTTACCATAAAGGTTTGGTTCTAGAATAGTCTTACATATTTGATTTACTGTTGGGATTTCAATGTTAATATTAAAAGTTTGTAGATAGTGTCTTGGACAGTAAAAGGCTTCAATGAGTACCAGCCAAAAGCTGGGAAATACTGTATACAATCAGTGCTGCATATCCTTGATTTTAAGTGTCCTTCTATGCTTTAGTTTATCTTGTATATATTGAATATATTGTCCAGTTTTTTTGTTGTTGCTGTATGTCAGGAATACATTGAGTATTTGTAATACAGGGTTTATGTTGGCTAAAAATTGTATATAGATAACTGTTTGTGTGTGTGTGTGTGTGTGTCCAAGGAGGCAATATGAAACTCTTCCCATGGTTTGAAAAATACATTGTCATGGTAGAGACGATCTGCCTAATGTTTGCACATAGGACATTTTACACTGAACAATCTTCTCTACACCAGGCAAAAAAACATTGAATTTCAAATTCAAGTAAATGACCTAAGATGTTGTATTTGACATTTTCCCAAATGAATTTATATCCAAGAGTTACAAAACATTACAAGATAGAGTAATTGCTAGGTGAAACCAATTAATGCAGATGCAAAACATTTTTTACAAAACAGGTACTTAAGGTTCATTTGTACTTTGATAAAGCTCATTCCTCTTAAGTGCCTTCTGCCATTACAACAGTAGATCAGCTTTATGCCATCGAACACATTTTATTTTAAAAGGGTATTTCTCAATCACAATACTACAAAATGCACAAAAACCTGAATTGCATGTTTAATACTCTACGAACGGCGTTTGAGAGGAATGACATTAACAAGATTGGAACATTTTCCCACCCAAATCATTTTTACATATCTGCTTTGTTCTGTAAATAGATTATTTTCTTTTAGCAATGTTTTAAAGGATTACACTTTTTTTTCTCCATTGGAGTAGAAATAGAGATTTATTATGCAATCGTGCCTAAATAGTAGGAATTATTTTTGGTAGAGTAAAGACAAATAAGAAAATATACAAAGTTTGTTAGCGGATTAAATAGATGGAGAAACACTAAAGCATGCCGCCTACATTTACCATAAAGGCCAGAAAACACTGGCAACTTCCAAGGCATTGAAAATAAGATATTTTTATAATTAAACAGCCCTCTTCAAAACCGGCAATATGTAGTTTTAAATACACAGTAAAAGAAATTACAATACATGTTCTATGGTTGAGGCTAGCTAAGCCAAATACTGACTGCCAATCACGCCTTTCCTCCAATCCAAGGTTGATGAGGTTCCAGCTATCCAGTATTGATAATCTGCCTCTAATTTCTCCAATACTTGAGGTTGGCGTTGAAATCATGTGAAGGTTCAAGCGTTCACACGTTTATTTGATTGGTTCAGAAAAATCATGTTCTCAAACTAATGTAACGCCCATCTCGGGCCTGGTACAAATCCTCTGAGAATTCTTGTTAATGATTAATAAAACTCACTTCTAATATTTCTGACATGGGTGCTGGATTTTCATTTACAAAAATAAAGAAAATATCAATACAATTTTACATGGGACATCAAGTGTGTTCAGTATAGACAGAAGAGAAGATGAAGAAATAGCTACTGATGTATTTGTCTCGTTCTTTTTTGATTGAGTGGGGACTGCACGTTCCACTGCCTTGGCACTGGAGTTCTGAAAACACAAGAAATTAATTAGGTAAAACATTCCGACCATTGTATGGTTTAAAGCTTACTTTGATCAAAACAATAAGTACTTACTGCTGATCAGGTGAGATCAATTGAAGGACACGTCCTTCTCCAGTATTTGACCCTATGAAGAAGAAAGAACTAGTCAGACCAAACACATCATCAGTGTCATCTTGTGGTGAAATGGCATCTGTCTAAAAGGTCAAAATGTTGCATACCTGTTCTCCGGTCACTGAAGATGGCGCTAACTCCATCCCCGAATGTAACTTCATGTATATTACCTGAGTAACATGTAATAGGTATATTATGTTGGGCAATTAGATTTTTTATATTTAATGTAAAGCATAAGGTTAGTAGTTTGGTTAAAGGGCAATTCAACCACTTTTCAACCACATCTTCAGCACCAAACCAGTGTCTACATACACTACATATACAAAAGTATGTGGATTTGGCTATTTCAGCCACAGCCGTTGCTATCAGGTGTATAAAATAGAACACAGTCATGCAATCTACATAGACAAACATTGGCAGTGGAATGGCCTTACTGAAGAGCTCAATGACTTTCAACGTGGCACAGTCATTGGATGCCACCTTTCCAACAAGTCAGTTTGTCATATTTCTGCCCTGCTAGAGCTGCCCCAGTCAACTGTAAGTGCTGATATTTAAGAAGATGGTAGAACATCCAGCTTTGCCAGTTAGTGCCAATTGATGAATGACGTCAGTGAGTGCGAAATGACCACCTCGGGACAACTTTTATTTTGTTGGGGTTAATCATGGGGCTGCCAGCCATCGACTTGTGGCCCAAAAGCAGCTCTTTTTGCTCTACATGAAGCTTTCATTGAGTCAGTAAATTGTTGACAGTACCAGAAAACACTACCCACAGTGATATTCAGAAGGCTCCTTCCCCAACCACAAGGTTTCTTAAGACCCCAAATACAAAGCTCTCCAATGAGGGAACTCTAGCAGCATCAGCATTATTGGGCACAATGGATGGTAACCACTGCATATAGAGATTGAATGTCTAGAGCAGTGTGATCCATGCAGTTCCACATGATACTCCTCATTCAATGTTAGCTGCTCTTGGGACATGCACACAGCCCATACACTTGGCATGCAGGAGGGTGTCTGACTCCTGAAGGAGGAGGATTCAAATCCGGGTTTGTCCAACTTACCCTGCGGGGTGCTTATAGCTCGATCACAGACGCCTCCTTTCGGCTTCACTGTAATAGTGGAACAAGAAAAAGGAAAGAAATCAAAAATGGAATCACATCAAGTCGGAGTTGGCTATTTCCATCTAGATCTGTCTAGTCAGCGGTGTGGTCATGAAAGGCGGCCATACCTGATCCATCCAGAGGTGTGAAGTTTCTGTCGCCGGTCACCATGACCCAGCTCCTGTGTGGCCCGCTCCTCTGCTTCGCTGGCTGACGCCTGGTGTTGGAGCACAACACCCAGTCAGAGATACAAATCTTAATTACGCTCTCCCATTCCACATAGCAGCCAGGTGTGCCCATAGTGGTGGTTGTAATAGAATGTTGTTGTAGGTGTAGCTGAAGTGACAATGGGAGTAATGCCTCTAGTGCCAGATCAAAAGGCGCAGTGCAGTCAAAAACATGATTTCCTGTGTTTTATATACATTTCCAGACTAGGAGTCTGGCATAATACTATGAAAATTATGATTTTGAAACCGCCTGAAGTTTCTGCCTGTTTTGGTGGGATGGAGTTTTGGCCTGCCTAGTGACATCATCAGGTAGTAAATTAGTTAATTAACAAATAAAAGAGTTCCAAACCTCTGCCAATAACAGCTAGTTCATGTTTCCCCTCCCCACTTAGACCCTTCCTAGCTAAACTCTTGCTTAAGAAATTGCTCTTTGCTAAAAATCTATTTGTTTTTCAACCATTTTAATTGAAAACAATCACAGTAATGTACTTAGATAAATTGTTACCCAGAAAAAAAAGAAAGGATAGATAAATAAAATAAAAACCTGCATTGGACCTAAGATTTAGGCATTTAATAGGACCATTTGAGATTGCTCAATCTGGGACTGGAATGTGTCTAGACATATCCACCCCACCTTGTAGTACAGAGGATTCAAGGTGACGTAAAATGGGTGTAATATTTTCACACCAAGTATAAGTAGACTTAAGGCGGTAGGTAGGTACGGTGCATCCGTAGATCCTCTCACGCGCTGTCAGGTTGGATAGGGAGCGTCGCTGCACAGCTATTTCAAAGTCTCTCTAGAGACGTTCGATTGGGTTCAAGTCCGGGCTCTGGCTGGGCCACTGAAGGACATTCAGAGACTTGTTCCAAAGCCACTCCTCCATTCCTGACTGTGTGCTTAGTGTCATTATCTTGTTGGAAGGTGAACCTTTGCCCAAGTCTGAGGTCGTGAGAGCTCTGGAACAGGTTTTCATCAAGGATCTCTCTGTACTTTGCTCCACTCATCTTTTCCTTGATCCTGACTAGTCTCCCAGTCCCAGACACTGAAAAACATACCCACAGCATGATGCTGCCACCATGCTTTACCATGGGGATGGTGCCAGGTTTCCTCCAGAAGTGATGCTTGGCATTCAGGCCAGAGTGTTCAATCTTGGTTTCATCAGACCAGAAAATCTTGTTTCTCATGATCTGAGATTCCTTTGGGTGCCTTTTGGCAAACTCCAACTGGGCTGTCATGAAGACTGGCTTTCGTCTGGCCACTACCATAAAGGCCTGATTGGGAGAGTGCTTCAGAGATGGGAGAATCTTCCAGAAAAACGACCATCTCCACAAAGGAACTCTGGAGCTCTGTCAAAGAGACCAACAGGTTCCTGGTCACCTTCTTGACCAAGGCCCTTATCCCTTGATTGCTCAGTTCGGCAGGGCGGCCAGCTCTGGAAAGCGTCTTGGTGGTTCCAGACCACTTTTCGCTACCATTCCCCAGATCTGTGCTTCGCCACAATCCTGTCTTGGAGCTCTACGGACAATTCCTTCGACCTCATGGCTTGGTTTTGCGCTGACATGCACTGTCAACTGTTGGACCTTATATAGACAGGTGTGCACCTTTCCAAATCATGTCCAATCTATTGAATTTACTCCAATCAAGTTGTAGAAACATCAAGGATGATCAATGGAAACATGATGCACCTGAGCTCAATTTTGAGTCTCATAGAAAAGGGTCTGAATACTTATGTAAATAATTTAACACATTTGCAAAAACATTCTTAAAACCTGTTTTTGTTTAGTCATTATGGGGTATTATGTAGATTGATGAGGGAAAATTTGAATTTAATACAATGTAGAATAAGGCTACTGTTGCAAAACATGGAACAAGTCAAGGTCTGAATACTTTCCAAATGCACAGTATAGGTAGGTAGCAGGGTTTCCATTAGCCGGTAATTGCTGGCTTTTGGCCAACAAAATAAATCATGCACACCCCGACTGTTGTGTGCTGCCTTACGTGCCTGCCCCTACTGGTGAGGAGAGAGTGTACGAGAGAGGCGCTTTGGGCTACTGTTGATTACAAAGATGGAGGCCTTTTTCATTTAAGTCAAATGAATGTTAGAGTATGCCAGGGTTTGCGTTAGGCAGTAACAGCAGTCTTTCACAGATGGAGACTGAGTGTAAAATCTGTCTGACAGTGCAAGAGTTGCTGTTGCAGCAGCATCTTGTGGTGCTTTCAAGACAACTATGAACTCTGAAAAATCGAGGTCAAATAATGACTTCAGTGATCTTCAGGTTGCAGATTTAGAAAGAAGCCCGAGTTGGATGTTTTTTGCTTGTTTTCCCCCGCCAGTTGTCTTGAAGCACTGAAGTTGGAAGTCAGTTCCCAACTGAGTTCCCAGTTGTTTTGAACACGGCATCAAAAGGCAACGGAAGGCAGGCTTTATCAGCGCGTCACACACCACTTTGCAATGAGCAGAAGTCAGTATGCATTTTGAAAACATATACTTAATGGTTTGAAACCTGAACGTTTTAGTACACATGACGCATGTCTTACCTTGCTTCAAGGTAGACCATTAGATCGTCCCTTTCTAAATTTTTAACAGATCATTTCATTGGTCACATGAAACCACTAGCATGTGCAGTGCCCTTTTGCATTATGAAATGAACATTCACGCGTAGCCTGCTGCGCTTATAATGTGAAGAAATAGTTAATCAACTAAACGTTTTGAGCTGTTGGATCAGACTCATGTAGCCTAGGCCTACTCGCTGTATGAATTTGGGATCCGTCGTCTCACAACTGTCCCAGAGTCTGTTTGGAATAGGCCATGTCTTTCTCATAAACTTAAACTTTTAAACTATAGTAGATTGACATAGGCTAGTGATTTTGCTGTTTGTTACTGGTCTTGTTGGCTGAGGAAAAGTAAATGTGGACAGTTATAACATGTTCAAAGCACACAACAGAATTCGGAAAGGACCGCACATCGTTGCATCCACAACTTGCATGTTCTAGTAATATCAATGAACATATTCTAAATGTGATTTGCACCGTGCGTGGACACCCTAATCAGGTTACGCACCCAATGCATATGGATCAGGTACATAAATGTCCAGCTCCACATTTTCCTAATGGAAACCCTGTAGTATGCCTATAGTAAAGAGAGATGTCATCCATATGGCAAAATATTTAGCTCGTCTATTCTCAGCGCGCCTCTCAAGGGTGCTGTTGGAGAGACGCATCTCTGCAGCACTCCCAACATTCCATCAAAAACATAATCAAATGCGCCTCCCGAGTGGGGCAGCGGTCTAAGGCACTGCATCGCAGTGTTGCGTCATCACTACAGCCTGGGGTTCGATCCTCGATAAATAACAATTTTCCTAACAGAAATCCTAGTAGGTAGGTATGAAAACATTGTGCTTATATGCAGCTAAAAGATGTACCTGTCTGACTGGACAAGTCTTTGGGTGAGCAGGTGGCTGGGGCCGAAGGGCTGGGGTGTGGCAAAGCCCGTTTGGAGGAGCCTGTGGGCAGAAGCAGGGGAGCCCAGGATCTGAGAGACAGGGAGGGGGACAATTATGAGAGTATGTATGGGATGTAGCCTGTAGACATTTAGACAATTGACATTGAGTCAGACATTTCTTCATATTCTCTACTTTACAGCCAGATATAGTAACTTTTAAAATTAATTTCCACTTAAATAGAATTTTCACCTACTGACATCAATGCAAGAGAGATTTCCACTTAAGTGGAAGTTAGGCATCAAGGGGCAATTACTTCATTGCCAGCAGGGCTCCTGATGGATTGCTATTCAGGCTGTTCGCAGCAAAGAGTAATGGCTGTAAGAAAGTACACCTATCTAAAAAAGACAAGACTTCCCTCCATTACTAGGCCTAGTGCTCACCGGTGTGCCCCCAGAGGCAGCATCGCCTCCCAGGGAGCAGTGGGCCATCTGGGCTTCCATCTCCTTCTCATACATCTTCAGGTTGTACTCCATTTCTACCGCCAGCTGCTCGTCCGCTGCAAAGAACTCCTTCACCTCACTGCGGTAGTCCTGCATGGTCAGCTAGACAGCAGGGAGAAGAGTTATATCCCCTTAGGAGTTGGCCTTAGGAACAGATCTAGGATCAGACTAGCTTGACAACCCAAGGGCCATACAGCCATTTGGTTTCATTCGAACCATTGACTCCAGCGCAGCCAATGTGCCAACAGCCCCGACACCCTGTCTAACCCTTGATAATCAGTGTGCAATATGCTTTTGGAAACTTCATATCCACACCCCATTTTTATTTTTATTTGAACAAATACAGAAGATCCACTTACTGTGGGCTTCTTTAACTTCTTCGATATAGGGGGCGCTCTTTTAATTTTAGGATGAAAAACGTTCCCGTTTTAAACAAGATATTTTGTCACGAAAAGATGCTCGACTATGCATATAATTGACAGCTTTGGAAAGAAAACACTGACGTTTCCAAAACTGCAAAGATATTGTCTGTGAGTGCCACAGAACTGATGTTACAGAAAAACCCCAGATAAAAATACAATCAGGAAGGGCCGCATTTTTTGAAACCATCTCATGGCAATGACTTCTTATATGGCTGTGGAGGAGCTAGGAGTCAGCTTACCCTTTCCACGTTTTCCCCAAGGTGTCTGCAGCATTGTGACGTATTTGTAGGCATATCATTGGAAGATTGACCCTAAGACTACATTTACCAGGTGGTCGCTTGGTGTCCTCCGTTGCAATTATTGCGTAATCTCCAGCTGCAAGTACTTTTCCGTTTGCTACTGAGGAGTAACCAAACTACCACGAAGGATTTATCATCGAATAGATATGTGAAAAACACCTGGAGGATGATTCTAAACAACGTTTGCCATGTTTCTGTCGATATTATAGAGTTAATTTTGAAAAAAGTTTAGCATTGTAGTGAATGAATTTTCGTTTTTTTTTCTTAGCCAGAGCGATTTCTCCTACACAAATAATATTTTGGGAAAAAAAATGAACATTTGCTATCTAACCGAGTCTCCTCATTGAAAATATCCTTAGTTCTTCAAAGGTAAATTATTTTTATTTGAATGCTTTTGTTTTTGTGAAAATGTTGCCCGCTGAATGCTAGGCTTAATGCTATGCTAGGCTATCAATACTCTTACACAAATGCTTGTGTAGCTTTTGTTGAAAAGCATATTTTGAAAATCTGAGATGCCAGTGTTGTTAACAAAAGGCTAAGCTTGTGTTTCAATATTTATTTCATTTCAATTGCGATTTTCATGAATAGAAAAAGTTGCGTTATGCTAATGCATTATAGTTGAAGTATTTTTCTGTCGATTTCTCAGCCAAGCAGGATGAACAAACATGACGTTTTTCGCCTACAGAAATATTATTTTTGGAAAAAAGGAACATTTGCCATCTAACTGGGAGTCTCCTGAGTGAAAGCATCTGAAGTTCTTCAAAGGTAAATTATTTAATTTGGTTGCTTTTATTTTTGTGAAAATGTTGCCTGCTGCCAGCACAGCCTAGCATAGCATTATGCCATGCTAAACTTATGCAAATGCTTGTCTAGTGTTGGCTGTAACGCATATTTTGAAAATCTGAGATGACAGTGTTGTTAACAAAAGGCTAAGATTGTGTTTGAATATATTCATTTCATTTGCGATTTTCATGAATAGGAAACATTGCGTTATGGTAATGTGCTTTTGAGGCTGTGATTACGCTCCCGGATATGGGATTGCTCGTCGCTAGAGGTTAACACAGATTTCCACGAGGTGTTTTGCGTTGCACATAAGGATGCACATTTTAGTAAATTTGGCTGAGGACTAACAGACCCTCATTAACCAGTCAACAAAACTGCTTCCAAACAGTAAAATGACGTGACCAATAGGAAATACTATGCATGGCATGCATACACGGGTGGGATGTTTTTCATCAAGATGCAACAATAGAAAGCCTATCATCTTAAAGTCGAAAAGCTATTATTGAACACGCAACTGCAATTAGTGGAAAAACACTGGTCTAAACAGCGCACTTAATGCGAGCGGTTCCATATGTGACGAAAATCCGTTAGAAACAACTAGGATGGGTTGCTAATATAACTACGACTGTGCCTTTAGCTTCTGGACAATGAAAGAAACTTGTTATGAAAGCAAATGTCCGTCTTCTCTAGTTTACCTCAGCCCTGTGACCAGCCTCTGCTTCACAATGGCTTTATGGTAGGCGGGAGCAAATTGTTAGGTTCTGCACCAGAGTCCCTCTCTGAAGTTGAAGAGCTACAGATGGTACTCTCCTCGGTGGCCTGTGTTTGCATGCTTGCTAACTGCTAGCACAGGCAGACTCCTGTGTCAGCACCTTTCAATGTTTGCTGCAAACTTTTGGGGTAAGCGTCGCATTCAGAGGCAATAGTAGTTGGGCATGTTTTTCCTATCCTGATTGTTTGAAGTGAAGTAAAATGTTCAGGTTTCAAACAATGATACTGCCTCAAATCCACATTGCAAAGTGACGGGTGACGCACTGATAGCATGCCTACCATTCACTATCGCCTATGCACTCCAATGGGAGGCGTGCTTTAACTTTGAGTTGAAAGAAGAAAATTATAGCTCTTTAAAATCATGGACATCAAAACCGTTAACAATTCTAAATGCAATTCTACGTTATTTGTTGCGTAATGACTGTGCTTATAAAAAGAACATGTCGCTCCAGTACCAGCTTTTTGAGGAGCTGCTCTTGCCCTGTGACCAGCGGCAATAAGCTATTCCGCTCCTCAAACTAGGCTCTGTATGCGTGATAAATAAGATGCATGACGACTACCCAAAATACACTCACTGATTTAATTCCACTAAATTATGCTAATTAACCTATAGACGAATAAGCATGACCAGTCATGTGTCTTTTCAGTAGCTTACCGATTAACATCCCTAGTTGCACATTTACCTGAACTATGACACTTCCTGAGCTAATGGAAACTCCATCGAGAACACAAAACATTGGCTCAGTTAAGTTGAGTGTTCAAGGTTTCCAAAACTGTTTCGAAAAACAAAGAAAATGTTTCCAAATAAGAGTGTTTCAAACTTGACCAAATCACCTCAGCTAATCAAAAGGAACATTGAATGACTCCAATGTAGCGTTGGAATCAGAAGAGCCCTACTCCACTGTATTCACTATCCTGGTGGATAGAAACATTGTTATGGGATACATTTTTAACTGCAAACCATGCTCAGTCCTAAGTTCTTTCTTTTAATGTATTTTCAATATATTTTATTTTTTCTAATTTCGCTATCATACATTATACTTGACAATGCATGACGATGTCATGATGATGGCCATGTTCCCGCTCTGCCTTACCTGGAGGTAGCCCATGAGGTCCTTCAGGACTGGCGAGCGCTTCTGTTCCAGCATGCTCTTCAGATTAATGATGATAGGAATCATGCTCTCGATGAACACTTTCTTCTGGACCTGTGGGTGGATGGATGAACAGAGGTTTGTTAGTTAGCCGTTGGCCCCCTCTAGTGGCTTGGAACACAACATTCTTTGGTTTAAGTAGTGCTGGACAAATACAATAAACATGTAAGTCACTTTGGATATAAATGACTGCTAAATAGTAATATTAATCATTACTACTACTTGTTTTAGAATACAAAATTGTGTGTCCTATTAAGACGTGTTGCATATAAAATAATTAAAGAAAGCTTAAATTGCAACCAAATCTGAGTCCTGGCCCCACTTTTCATTATACTAAAATTGTCATAATTAATTATTACAACTACCGCCGCCATTATTCAAAGCTCAACATACCTGTGAGACCACCTTCTTCTGAGCCACCTGCATGACGGCCTTAGCCATGGCCATCTGCTCGTCCTCATGCGGCTCGTCACCACCAGCCCCCTCCGCTCCGCTCAGTGCTGACAGCTTGATCTCCTTGAGGCTGAGGATACCAAATGTCTCAGCCAGCACTGCCGCCCCGTCACCATCCAGAGGCAGCTCCCCGTCCACGAAGCACGCTGAAGGGAATGGGGTGGAGGCAGAGACACAGCGAAAGAGCGGGAGAGGCAAAGAAAGCATATGAGTGAGAGAGACAAAGGTGCATACATTCGATAAGCGCTCACCAATACATATTTGAAGAGTACATATAATTTAAAATGTAGCCGTTTTCTTGGAGCGCTTACCGAGGATGTTCTGGCTGATCTTGATGGTGATGTTAAAGCGCTGGGCGTCTGTGAAGTGCACCAGCAGGAACCTATAGATCGTGAACCTCCTCTCTTTGTTCTGGGCTCCTTTAAGGGAGAACTTAGCCTTCTCACTGGGGGACAAACAGACATGTTTCCCAACCTGTCATTGAATAGGGACTGGCAAACTACATAATTGCTATCGAATAGAATGACACCCGTAAGTCCATTGTAACACATTTCCATTTTGCACAATTGCTCAAATAGAATTGCCAGTTCAAAAGTCTAGCTAGTTCACAATTACACTACAACAGCAAAGAAAAAATGCCATACTACTCATCCACTGATTAGAAATGATTTTTTTTACTGTGAAAATATATTTTTTGTGACCATCAGCCACTCCGATGGTGAGACCAGCAATATCTCAAGAGTGCAAGTTCAGAATCACCAAATTAGAATAGTCCTCATCATCCTTGTAAACTCAGCAAAAAAAGGATCTTCATTGTAAAGGGTTTAAACAGTTTCCCATGCCTGTTCAGTGAACCATAAACAATTAAATGAACATGCACCTGTGGAACGGTCGTTAAGACACTAACAGCTTACAGACAGTAGGCAAGGACACTAAAGAGGCCTTTATTGCAATGTCCGTACAAAGATGCCTAAGACAGCGCTACAGAGAGACAGGACTGACAGCTGATCGTCGTCCTCGCCGTGGCAGACCACGTGTAACACTGGCACAGGATCGGTACATCCTAACATCACACCTGCGGGACAGGAAAAGGATGGCAACAACTGCCCAAGTTACACCAGGAACACACAATCCCTCCATCAGTGCTCAGATTCTCAGCCTATTGTGGACAGAGGCTGGACTAAGGGCTTGTAGGCCTGTTGTAAGGCAGGTCCTCAGCAGACATCACTGGCAACAACGTCGCCTATGGGCACAAACCCACCTCCGCTAGACCAGACAGGACTGGCAAAAAGTGCTCTTCACTGATGAGTCGTGGTTTTGTCTCACCAGGGGAGATGGTCGGATTCGGCATTTATCGCCGAAGGAATGAGCGTTACACCGAGGCCTGTTCTCTGGAACAGTGTGGAGGTGGAGGGTCCATCATGGTCTGGGGCGGTATGTCACAGAATCATCGGACTGAGCTTGATGTCATTGCAGGCAATCTCAACGCTGTGCTTTACAGGGAAGACATCCTCCTCCCTCATGTGGTATCCTTCCTGCCGGGTCATCCTTACATGACCCTCCAGCGTGACAATGCCACCAGCCATACTGCTCATTCTATATGTGATTTCCTGCAAGACAGGAATGTCAGTGTTCTGCCATGGCCAGCGAAGAGCACGGATCTCAATCCCATTAACACGTCTGGGACCTGTTGGATCAGAGGGTGAGGGCTAGGGCCATTCCCCCAAAATGTCTGGGAACTTGCAGGTGCCTTGGTGGAAGAGTTGGGTAACATCTCACAGCAATAACTGGCAAATCTGGTGCAGTCCACGAAGAGGAAATGCACTGCAGTACTTAAAGCAGCTGATGGCCACACCAGATACTGACTGTTACTTTTGATTTTGACCAACTTTGTTGAGGGACACATTATTCCATTTCTGTTAGTCACTTCTGTGGAACTTGTTCAGTTTGTCTCAGTTGTTGAAGCCTGTTATGTTCCTAAAAATATTTACACGTTAAGTTCGCTGAAAATAAACAGTTAATTGAGAGGACGTTTCAGAAAGCAATTGATAGCTAATATAAAACTACTTTTAGCCAAAAATAGGAGCATAATTGTACCTGGCCGCTTGAGGGAATTTGTTGTAGGTCTTGTGTTTCTCATAGGAGTTGAAGTGGAAGATGCACTCAATGAAGTGCTGTGAGAACATCACTGGGTTCTTCTTGAGCAGGAGGTGAACCAGGTAGTACTCACACAGACTGGAATGGAAATAACTGTGATTAATTTACTAGTTCCCTCAGTTATGTTCATTTTTTGCCTTTTGTACTGAGTGCATTGGAACTGGTGACAGCGTACATAATGATGACCACTTACCTAGCAATGGTAGGGTCAGAATCCACCAGCACTGCAATGAAACGGAAGAACAGCGAGCCCTTCCATTTGACAAACTCTTCCTACAAACAGCAACAATTCTTTACCCTCTTCCTGACAGTGACAGGTTTATTGGAAAAAACATTTACATTGTGGCTTTAGCAAGCTGAATTCAGGAATAACAAGTATATATAATTCCAGGATTACAGCGACTGAGAATAACACTTAAGAGGGCATAGTCGTTTATGAAGATTGATTTACATTTTAAATCAATCAAGCCATAGTAACACTTAATTTTCTGTCAGTTTATTGTCCTCTAACCATAACCGGTACAGCAGAGGGCGCTGTCTATCGTTTGAATCCTACCTGCAGCAGGTTAGTGAGCATGGTGAGGGTCTGCTTGCGGATGAGCGGCTCCTTATCGCGGAGACAGGCCGACACGTTGGGAACGTAGCGGTCAACCATGTTGGTGTAGCGCACGCACAGGTCACACATGACCACAACCACGTTGCTGCGCACCGCCAACTCACTGCACAGTTCCAGTTCGCGGGCGAACGCCGGCAGGTATTTGCGGGTCAGCTCCTCGTGCTGCAGGCACAGCTTACCTGGAGGGAGACGGGAGGGGTGGAGAGTTCGCGATCCATTAATTTTTGGAGCAGAGTGCTTATGGTATGCTACTCTTCCTGGGGTCCAGCAAAATTAAGGCAGTTATACAATTCTAAAAACATTGTGTGTGTGCACTCAGGGCCCAACTCCACTACCATATAGCTATAGCACAATGGTGTAGGGGCTAGGGGTTGTTTCTGGACAGTGTCTCAGCCAAAAATACATTCATTTCCAGGAAGGTGGTCTGAGGTGAGGTCATACCTAGAGTGATGACAGCATGAGCCCGGACGCTGCTGGGCATGGAGGAAGCCTTAAACTGAGACAGAGGCTGGGAGCAGGCCAGTTCCTCTGACCCCTCTGTTAGAACACGAAACACACAAAACATGTATAGTAGGAAAAAAAACATTCGACATAGCTGTGAATGGACCAGAAGAACAATGCATAAGACTGATAAATTTAACGTGACCAAAGATACTGAACAGCTGATTTTACAAAAAGGTTTTCCCCCTGTAGCACTTAAGAGCTCCATAACATTCTAATATTCTCTGAATAATGTATTAAAATACCTGACTGTTGTTCCACACTGGAGGTGAGGACAGACTGGACCAGGAGCACAATGCGCTTGCCCACTTTGGAGGGACAATGCAGCGACGCCACACCTAGTGTGTACAGGTGCTTTACCTGGCCGGGGGGAAAAAATTGAGTAGGTAGATTGATGGGCAAGATGACCTCAATGAAGCCCAATTAATACACAAAAGATCCAGTTTACACTTGCTTTGCAATAGTATTCAAAGGACCTGTCAATGAGTGATTCTGTTAATATGTTAATTTCTCTCACCACCAAATCCTCATTCAAATTCTGTGCTCCGTTTTCATTCAGGATGACGCCGGAAAGATACGCCTCACAGACCGAGACTAGTTCTCCACAGTGTTGGTTAAGGAATGTCTGCAAAGCATAATTTAACTTCTGGTTAGCGAACACAGTCCACATTAAGTGAGTGAGTTATTGGGATTTATTCTAATATTTGAGGCTCGCACACAAAAACTACCTGTGTGTCACTGACTGCCTCTGCCTTGCCCAGTCGACACAGAGTCTCCACACTGGCACTGATCACCTCCAGAGGCATTTCAAAGCTCTTCAGCCAGGTAATAATGTCCTCTGCCATTAAAAAATATAAAATAAGTTAGATTCACAAACAAGAAGGATAGCTAGGGTCAGGGCTATTTCCAGACCACATGATGCAACCAGGAATAAATCTGGACCCTAGTTATAGTCAAGGGCACAGAATTTCTGCCAATCAAGAAAAACTCCTACAATAGAGGGGAGGGAACCAGGGCCTACATTTATTTTATTTTATATAAAATAAATCTACCAGCCACTCTGATTTCTTTACCAGCCAAAATGTAATAGTAAGAATTAATGTGGTATATTGCTAAATTTCATTCCAGTTTAACCAAAATAACAGAGACAATATTCAGCTGCCCCTTTAAGAACAGGTTGTTACCATAGTAACATGGCCACTCCAGTCATATGAGAGATTTGGGTTCTGACTAGGGCACCTCTTCACTGAAGCAGCAAACTCAAACTAACATTGAAAAACAACCGAGCTTGTGAACAAAACAATGTAAATAGCCAAGAAACACAAGGACAAAGTCTCAATTTGTAAACTTGAGTAAATTAGACACTTTTATGCTTGTGCGCAGCACCTCATACTAAATCATTCCGCACTTCACTCAGTATGCACGGCTCCTCTCCTCTGCTGCTTGAGGCAAGATATAGGATGCATATTTCTTTGTACAATTAGCAGATACGAAACCACGTGGCTGGTGATATACACATTCTTTGCTATAGCTAACTCTAGAAACATTTGGTAGGTGTTAATTTTATGCCTTGGAAGGAGCCATCTTGACAACTCATCCTGTGTCATCCAATTCAAAGCAACTTGGACACCCACCGACAATCCTGCTCTTGGTGTCTTCGTTCAGATGCTCGCCAATGTCCCCGATCACGCACAGGATATGGCAGGATGTTGTCACTGTGACGTTCTTTGACCTAGAAAATAAAACATTCAGTAAAATATTTGACAAGCACAGGAGATTGGCTGTTTGAAAATACGCAGCGTCCCTTTCTTGACGTAATGACCAGTCTGTATAGTGACTGGACTGGTGAAAGCCATGTGAAACCTCTGCTTTCACCAATCACGTTGTCTAAGGTCAGGAAACACTTAAAGGAACGGAGGAAGAAAGGATGCATTGCCTTAGTATTAAGACAAGGCCAGAGAGCGAGCCGGATACAGTATTTCTTTTTTGTAAATAACTGTAAGATATTTATCAATAGTCTAATGTACACTGACCTGACCAGGTCGTCCCAGGCGTCCAAGATCTTTCCGTAGTCGAGTCGGGGGCAGGAGCTGGCCACCTTGGAGAGCAGCAGCCACGCCCCGGCCGCGTGCTCTGCCTCCGTGTGAGAGATGAGGTTGTTGATGAAGGCTGCAGTGAATTTGTTCTGCTTGGACCACACCGTGAAGGCCCTGCTGAAGTACCGGCTGTAGAGGAGGAACGTAAAGGTAAAAAAAAAATGTTTGGTCCCCACTTACACTATGGAAGTTAATTGTTTAGGTCAAATTTTTGTTTGAATACGATTCATACATATTTAGTAGAATATTGTCTGTTGGGAGGTGTTCCTCACTTCTGTCCAATTAAATTATTTCTGGACATTTAGCGGACCACTTTTGGCTGAATAGCACCCCCCTTAATTAACATGAAGTCTCTGAAAGCAGCATGAATGTGCACCTACTCAAGGTCTTGGCAGTGGTCACACAGCAGGCCCAGCAGGTCCCAGGTCAGTGTCTGCTGGGCATCCCTGTAGCTGTAGGAGCCGTGGCTCTTCACCTGGCTGAGGATGGTCTGCTGTAGGCACTCCAGGGCTTTCTCCTGGACCGAGCTCTCTGCGTCCACCACTGCCGGCACCACGCCCCGCAGCCACGCCTTCTGTACCAGGCTGTTCTCTGGGTGGGCCTGAATAGAGGGTTAGCCCCAGAGATATAGGAAACATATGGAGGAAAGAAAAGAGTGTGCTTGTGAATGACTGAAGTTGACTATACAGGCCAGAGATCTACAAGGCTCCTAGACCTTATGAGCCGGTTTCCTGGACCATGGAAACTCCATAGGTGAATAGGATGGAAGTGTTGATCTGCTCATGAACAATATGGCAGAAGCTCAACTAGACTAAGGCAGTGTTTCCCAACTCCAGTCCTCAAGTACCCCCAACAGTACCCTGGACTAGAGGGTAGTAGAAGGAGAGACAGTGAGCAGTGCCACCCAGACAGACCGAGCTAGCTACTCACAGCGAGGAGATCAATGAGACACTGCAGGGCCTTCTTCTTGACAGACAGGGCAGGGTCACGGGTGCGTTCCGACAGCACAGTCAAATTCCCCTCACTGAGCATGATCACGTTGTGCTTCAGCAGGCCCATCATCGCCTGGACACAATGAGGGTTAGTGAGATTTTAAAGAGTGGGTTGGTCATATTCACACACCTTATATTGCCCCAGCAGGTAGAATGAGTAACAAGCCAGAAATGTGCATTGCACAATCTGTGTTTGAACCATTTTTGGGGGGCGGGGTTCCTAATAAGCTAACATATGGAATTATTTAAGGATGGTCATACAAAGAATCAATTAGATACTTCATTTTGAATGCTAGGACCCCTTTAGGCATTTATTATTTGATTAAACATTGCATTTGGTCTTACTGCCAGTTGCCCATAGAAACACATTGAATAACAAGGTCATACATGGAAAAACTGTCTCCCCAAAAATCTAGAAGGAAGTTTGTTTTGAGGTGCCTGTCCTATATCTGAGATAAGAAAGGTCAGGAAATGCATTTATTTTTGACATATTTAACCACTTTTCATTTTAGGTACTAAACTACTTCCATTTACAGTACTGTGCAAAAGTTTTAGGCAGGTGTGAAAATATGCTGTAAAGTAAGAATGATTATATTTATCAATTAACTAAATGCAAAGTGAGTGAACAGAAGAAAAATCTCATTCAAATCCATATTTGGTTTGACCACCCTTTGCCTTCAAAACAGTATCAAATATTGTAGGTACACTTGCAAAGTCAGGGATTTTGTAGGCATATAGTCAGGTGTATGATTAAACAATTACACCAAACAGGTATAAATTCAAATTCAATATGTAGGTTGAAACACAATCATTAACTGAAACAGCTGTGTAGGAGGAATAAAACTGGGTGAGGAACAGCCAAACTCAGCTAACAAGCAGAGTTCCTTCAAGAAACATGTGCAAGTGTACCTATAAGAATTGATGCTCTTTTGAAGGCAAAGGGTGGTCACATCAAATATTGATTTGATGTAGATTTTTTTTCAGCTCACTCACTTTGCATTTTGTTAATTGATAAATATAATCTCTTACTTTACAGCATTTTTTCACACCTGCCTAAAAGTTTTGCACAGTACTGTATACTTCCTTTCAGCCCAAAAATATTTTAAAAACCTGGTACCAGAGTCCCTACAGACGAGTCTTGTGAGCGTCCTAGAGTGTGTTCGTGAGTCTCACCTTTCCATAAAAGGGTCTGAAAAAGTGGGCAGGCCAAACTGGCTGATTTTTACATTATGCTAATTGACTCAAGATGGTTAATGGCATACAACCATGCAAGAGAAGCCTACAACTCTTTAAGTCATGTCAACTACTGACACACTGTACAGTACACACATTAAACAAAGACAGAAGTACGTACCTGCAGTGCACACTTCCTCACGTTGGTCTTTGGGTCACTCACACGGCGCTTCAGTAAAGCCATCGTGTCCTTTGCTAAAAAAAACACAAGCATCACATTACCATCAAATACTGAAATCAAGTCCCAAACAAAGTTTTAAATAAAGACCTAAAAAGCCTGCAAAAAAAAATATATACTTACACTCAAAACTTGCATGGTCACTGTTTGTGATCTCAATAGTCTTGAAAGGTAAAGTCTTGAAAGTTTTTGGGGTTGTCTGTGAATTTAAAGTGCCTAAAAAAGGAGCAGGGCACATTGAGTAAACAAACAAAAATATCCAAATATATTACTGGATTTAAAGCTGCTGTAGAGCTTACCCTCAGAACTGTGACCATCCAAGACAGTCTGCGCAGATGCTAAAATTGATAGAAATGACAAATTAGTTTAGTATGCAACTAGTATTTGGTGCTTTGCGCATGTGTACATGCATATGTAAATGTGTGTGTGTGAGACGCACTGGTGGAGAAGAGCTCTTTGATGCTGCGTGTGGCATTCATGGAGGGCAGCTCCAGGCACTGGGCCAGGCAGGTAAGGGCGTGGCCTCTGACTGTAGGCGAAGCGTCTGAGCGACGGCCAAACACCATGTTGTGGACCAGGAACCTGTGAGACAGGAAGGAGACTAGTTCTGCATCCAAATTTTCATTTGCTTCCCTCTCTGGCTGTTCCAGCAGAGCCATGGTCACGTCCAGCGCAAACATCCGGTATGCCACCTAGGGGCAGAAAGTTCAGTTCAGATTCAGTTCAAAGCCAACAGCTCAAATCCCAACTAATTCAAATGTGACAGCGCTTACCTTTGATTGTCTGGAGTAATCAAACAGCCACTTTATGAATGACGCGTAGTCTCCACAGGGCATTTTGGCCAGCAGCTTGGCAACGGCCTGGGCTCCATGCGTACGGTAGTCTGTCTTGTCCACCATCTGAAAAAAATCATGCCAGGACAAAGCTATTATCTAATGTGATCCAACGTCTTTATTTTTATTTTCTGTTCTAACATTTCTCTCCCTTTTTAGGATTCCGATCTGGTCTCATTGCTGCAACTCCCCGATGGGCTAGGGAGAGGCGAAGGTAGAGTCATGCATCCTGTGAAACATGAACCGCCAATCCGCGCTTCTTAACACCTGCTTGCTTAACCCGGAAGCCAGCTGCACCAATGTGTCGGAGGAAACACTGTTCAACTGACAACTGAAGTCAACCTGCAGGCGCCCAACCCACCACAAGGAGTCGCTAGAGAGCGATGAGCAAAGTAAAGCCCCCCCGGACAAACTCTCCCCAACCCGGATGACGCTGGGCCAATTGTGCGACGCCCTACGGGACTCCTGGTCACGGCTGGTTGTGACAGTCTGGGATTAAACCCCAGGCTGTAGTGACGACGCAAAACTGCAATGCAGTGCCTTAGACTACTGCTCCACTCAGGAAGCACCCAACATCTTTTCTAGGAGTAAATTCTCTTTTAGACAGAGTTGGATTAGTTCAGAATTTACAAAAAAAATTATGGATTGCATTTTAAAGTAAATGTAGTTTTACCCGGAAGGATATGTGCTGCAGGAGGATCCGTAGAAAGGGCAGTGCAGGCTCTTTCAGTTCATCAACAACGTGACTATGATGAGACACACAGGGTGACATTAATTTCAAACTGCAAACAAAATAATTCAAGGGTTCTTACAAGTCCATACAGTTAGTTTTTTTAAAACACTGAGGGGGCTTTTTAAAGAAGATTCGACATACAAACAGGTAAAGGGTAAAACAAACTATCCCCTACCGCAGGTGTTCCCAAACAGCGGGTTACGGGATCGTCCCCCCTCAAAAAAGTAAAAGTAAAATATTCTATACATCTTTTGGGAGGGGCTCTTTCCGGCTTTCAACTAATTCTTGAAAAAGTTGTAAAAGTAGAATGCACAAGTGCATCATAAGTTTTCCTTGGCATGTCAGTCATTGCATACCTTAGAGGGCCATTTCTAGATCAACTAGCCCATGTCAGCTGAAGTTTTTTTATCCCATATATTGTTGTAATGTTTGAGTGACTCAAATATCACATGAATACAAAATGTATATAATTCCAAGAATTTGAACTTTAAAACTGCTAGATTTTAAAACTGCTAGCGGTCAGAGCGTTGGGCCAGTAACCGAAAGGTCAGCTCGGGGATTCGATCAAGCAACAAGGTAAAAATCTCTCATTCTGCCCCTGAACAAGGTAGTTAACCCACTGTTCCCCAGTAGGCCATCATTGTAAATAAGAATTTGTTATTAATAGACTTGCATAAAAAATGTAAATAATGAAGTGTAGAATTACAGGAAATAGGTTTTATGCTGGAAGGGGGGCTACGAGTGAAAAAGTTTAAGAAGCCCTGCCTTACTGCATCAGATGAAATTCTATATATAACATACACAGTTGAAGTCGGAAGTTTACATACACCTTATCCAAATTAATTTAAAAACTGTTTCACAATTTCTGACATTTAATCCTAGTAATAATTCCCTGTCTTAAGTCAGTTAGGATCACCACATTATTTTAAGAATGTGAAATATCAGAATAATAGTGTATAGAGAATTATTTATTTCAGCGTTTATTTCTTTCATTACATTCCTAGTGGGTCAAAAGTTGACATGCACTCAATTAGTATTTCGTAGCATTGCCTTTAAATTGTTTAACTTGGGTCAAATGTTTTGGGTAGCCTTCCACAACAAGTTGGGTGAATTTTGGCCCATTCCTCCTGACAGAGCTGGTGTAACCGAGTCAGGTTTGTAAGCCTCTGTGCTCGCACATGCTTTTTCAGTTCTGCCCACAAATTTTCCATAGGATTGAGGTCAGGGATTTGTGATGGCCACTCAATACCTTGACTTTGTTGTCGTTAAGCCATTTCTCCACAACTTGGGAAGTATGCTTGGGGTCATTGTCCATTTGGAAGACCCATTTGCGACCAAGCATGAACTTCCTGACTGATGTCTTGAGATGTTGCTTCAATATATCCACATCATTTTCTTCCCTCATGATGCCATCTATTTTGTGAAATGCACCAGTCCCTCCTGCTGCAAAGCACCCCCACAACATGATACTGCCACCCCCGTGCTTCACGTTTGGGATGGTGTTCTTCGGCTTGCAAGCCTCCCCCTTCTTCCTCCAAACATAATGGTCATTATTGCCAAACAGTTCTATTTTTTTTGTTTCATCACGCCAGACATTTCTCCAAAAAGTAAGATCTTTGTCCCCAATTGCAGTTGCAAACCGTAGTCTGGCTTTTTTATGGCAGTTTGGAGCAGTGGTTTCTTCCTTGCTGAGCGGCCTTTCAGGATATATCAATATAAGACTTGTAATACTGTGGATATACCGTAATTGCTGGACTATAAGCCGCTACTTTATTCCCACGCTTTGAACCTCGCAGTTTATACAATGACGCGGCTAATTTATGGATTTTTCCCGCTTTCACAAGATTCATGCCGCCAAAAAACTGAGCACAGTCACATGTGACGTAAAATCGAGCGCACTCAAATTTCCCATCATTCTGATTACGGTAGTAATTGTCACCCTCATCATGGCAAAGACACAGAGAAATGCATATGATGCAGCTTTCAAGTTGAAGGCGATCAATCTGGCTGTTGGAAAAGGAAAGAGAGCTGCTGCACGGGAGCTTGGCCTTAATGAGTCGATGATAAGACGTTGGAAACAGCAGCGTGAGGAACTGACTCAGTGCAAAAAGACAAAGGCTTTCAGAGGGAAGAAAAGCAGATGGCCCAAAGTATTTACAGCCACTCGACATCAGTGTAAATCGTGCATTTAAGGTGGCGCTCCTTGTTCAGTGGGAGTCTTGGATGACAAGTGGGGAGAAATCCTTGACTAAAACGGGCTGCATGCGATGAGCAACTTATGGTCAAGTCTGCCAGTGGGTCCTGACAGCGTGGAGCATTGTCAAAAAATCCACTATCATCAACGGGTTTCGAAAGGCTGGACTGCTGCGTGTTGAAGGGGCAGCATGAGCTCAGCGGGGTATTTGCCTCCGGATGAAAGTGACGAGAGCGACAATGAAAACGATCCAACATCGGATGAAGCAATTCTGAGGCTATTCATCTCCGACACCGAAGGAGATGACTTCAGTGGTTTCAGTGCACAGGAGGAGGAAGATAGTGACCAAGTTCATTTGTTTCTATGGACCGGTAGGCACCTGCGGCTTATAGACATGTGCGGCGTATTTATGTACAAAATACATATTTTTTAAATAATTCAGTGGGTGCGGTTTATATTCAGGTGCGTTTAGTCCTGCAATTACGGTAGATACTTTTTGTACCGGTTTCCTCCAGAATCTTCACACGGTCCTTTGTTGTTGTTCTGGGATTGATTTGAACTTTTCGCACCAAAGTACGTTCGTCTCTAGGAGACAGAACACATCTACTTCCTAAGCGGTATGACGGCTGCGTGGTCCCATGGTGTTTATACTTGCATACCATTGTTTGTACAGATGAACGTGGTACCTGCTCCCAAGGATGAACATTAACAGGTACACCTCCTGCTGCCCAGCAACAGCCCCAAAACATCACTGCTCTATCTGAAACAAAGAGATCTTCTGTTGAATCTGACAATTAATCTTAATGGTTGTACAGTCATCTCAAATAAAACTGTGAAGGACCTCGGCGTTACTCTGGACCCTGATCTCTCTTTTGAAGAACATATCAAGACCATTTCAAGGACAGCTTTCTTCCATCTACGTAACATTGCAAAAATCAGAAACTTTCTGTCCAAAAATGCAGAAAAATTAATCCATGCTTTTGTCACTTCTAGGTTAGACTACTGCAATGCTCCAATTTCCGGCTACCCGGATAAAGCACCAAATAAACTTCAGTTGGTGCCAAATACAGCTGCTAGAATCCTGACTAGAACCAAAAAATTTGATCATATTACTCCAGTGCTAGCCTCTCTACACTGGCTTCCTGTCAAAGCAAGGGCTGATTTCAAGGTTTTACTGCTAACCTACAAAGCATTACATGGGCGTGCTTCTACCCATCTCTCTGATTTGGTCCTGCCGTACATACCTACACGTACGCTACGGTCACAAGATACAGGCCTCCTAATTGTCCCTAGAATTTCTAAGCAAACAGGCTTTCTCCTATAGAGGTCCATTTTTATGGAACGGTCTGCCTACCCATGTCAGAGACGCAAACTCGGTCTCAACCTTTAAGTATTTCCTGAAGACTCATCTCTTCAGTGGGTCATATGATTGAGTGTAGTCTGGCCCAGGAGTGGGAAGGTGAACGGAAAGGCTCTGGAGCAACGAACCGCCCTTGCTGTCTCTGCCTGGCCGGTTCCCCTCTTTCCACTGGGATTCTCTGCCTCTAACCCTATTACAGGGGCTGAGTCACTGGCTTACTGGGGCTCTCATGCCGTCCCTGGAAGGGGTGCGTCACCTGAGTGGGTTGATTCACTGATGTGGTCATCCTGTCTGGGTTGGCGCCCCCCCCTTGGGTTGTGCCATGGCAGAGATCTTTGTGGGCTATACTCAGCCTGGTCTCAGGATGGTAGTTGGTGGTTGAAGTTATCCCTCTAGTGGTGTGGGGGCTGTGCTTTGGCAAAGTGGGTGGGGTTATATCCGTCCTGTTTGGCCCTGTCCGGGGGTGTCCTCGGATGGGGCCACAGTGTCTCCTGACCCCTCCTGTCTCAGCCTCCAGTATTTATGCTGCAGTAGTTTGTGTCGGGGGACTAGGGTCAGTTTGTTATATCTGGAGTACTTCTCCTGTCCTATTCGGTGTCCTGTGTGAATCTAAGTGTGCTTTCTCTAATTCTCTCCTTCTCTTTCTTTCTCTCTCGGAGGACCTGAGCCCTGGGACCATGCCCCAGGACGACCTGACATGACTCCTTGCTGTCCCCAGTCCACCTGACCGTGCTGCTGCTCCAGTTTCAACTTCTGCATTATTATTATTATTATACGACCATGCTGGTCATTTATGAACATTTGAACATCTTGGCCATGTTCTGTTATAATCTCCACCTGGCACAGCCAGAAGAGGACTGGCCACCCCACATAGCCTGGTTCCTCTCTAGGTTTCTTCCTAGGTTTTGGCCTTTCTAGGGAGTTTTTCCTAGCCACCGTGCTTCTACACCTTGCATTGCTTGCCGTTTGGGGATTTAGGCTGGGTTTCTGTACAGCACTTTGAAATATCAGCTGATGTACAAAGGGCTATATAAATAAATTTGATTTGATTTGCATGGAGGAATGGGCCAAAACACCAGCAACAGTGTGTGGAAACCTTGTGAAGACTTACAGAAAATGTTTGACCTCTGTCATTGCCAACAAAGGGTATATAACAAAGTATTGAGATAAACTTTTGTTATTGACCAAATACTTATTTTCCACCATAATTTGCAAATAAATTCATTAAAAATCCTACAATGTGATTTTCTGGATTTTTCTCCTCATTTTGTCTGTCATAGTTGAAGTGTACGTATGATGAAAATTACAGGCTTCTCATCTTTTTAAGTGGGGGAACTTGCACAATTGGTGGCTGACTAAATACTTTTTTTGCCCCACTGTATACTTCTGTGTATTGATTTTAAGAAAGGCATTGGTGTTCATGGTTAGGTACACATTGGAGCAACGACTAAGCAACATTGAACACGCTAGTTAAACTAGTAATATCAACCATGTGTAGTTAACTAGTGCTTATGATTGATTGTTTTTTTTAAATAAGATAAGTTTAATGCTAGCTAGCAACTTATCGTGGCATTTTACTGCATTTGTGTAACAGGCAGGCTCCTCGTGCAGTGCAATGTAATCAGGTGGTTAGAGCGTTGGACTAGTTAACTGTAAGGTTGCAAAATTGCATCCCCCGAGCTGACACGGTGAAAATCTGTTGTTCTGCCCCTGAACGAGGCAGTTAACCCACCGTTCCTAGGCTTTCATTGAAAATAAGAATGTGACTTGCCTAGTTAAATAAAGATTAAATATAGAGGTGTGTAAAAAAATTAAAGTATATATATATATTTTTAAATTGTCCAAAATCGGTGTCCAAAATTAGATTTCCAATTGTTATGAACACTTGAAAATCGGCCCTAATTAAAATGGGTCATTCCGATTAATCGGTCGACCTCTAGTATGTATATACACAGACACACGTGTATATATAAATGACTACTCCATGGTAGCACTCACATCGATAGCCATGAAATGCTTTGAAAGACAAAATAAATTGAATGTTCTATTTTATAAAAAAGTTGTAAAAAATAAATTTAAAAAAAACTGAACCATGCATGATAGCACCAGCTGTTCCGAACAATCTGTTCCATCAGCCTTATTAACCGATGTGAATAAGGCCTTTAAACAGGTTAACATTCGCAAGGCCAAATGGGAAAATGAGTCTGTACTACATTTAAAAAAAACGTTCTGTACTTCTGTCAAATGTGTCTTACGTCATCGTCTACTGCTTGAGAGGATAGTCTCAGTGCAGCAGATGTCCCAATAATTATAGCGCGAGAAAACTGAGCCTCCTCACAATCTGCTCCACTTACTCATTGCTAGCTCTAGCCTGTCCTGATGATTACCATTATGTTATGTAGTACATTTCTCATTTTTTTTCATCCCCAAAGTCTAATTGATTGTATGATTTTATAATGCATACATAATAAAATATCAAATGTAATGATATTGTACTCAAAAGATCTGTCTGGATCAAGTGCCATTCTGTGACTACGGCTAATATGCCCCCAGATATCATTTTGGTATTGTGATGGTTCCGAATTTTGTGATACTAAACTTGGTATCAAAATCCAAACACTAGTCTCAGTCAACTTACCTGGTAAAATAACAGATAAATAAATAAAAAAATTAAAAAGCATGTGACAAATTGTTTTTTTGGACATATCCTCCTGTTTCCTGATCATTGCAGATGGACATGGAGTGAAGGAGAGGAAGCATGTTTATTGATCACGTTGTGAACTGCCATTCCTTACCTGACAAAGCCAATGGCCTGATCCCGGGCAGCGAGGACAGCTTGGGTGGCCATCATGAGGGAGGGCTTGCCACTTTCCCCTTTGCTCATCATGAGGATCACATACAGGACTCTGTGGAAAACCCGGCGCAGAGACTGGAGAGACAAGTCAATTCAACAACAAAGAACCAGAGCTTAAACTCATTACGGTAGTAAGTCTCTAGTAATGTTTTGACCAAGGAAGATGTGTTGTATATGTATTTTCCTCAATACCACTTTCTCATCCCCATGATTTGAAGAGCAGAGCAACCACAATCCGTAATAGGCCAACTCAGGCATTGTCCTCATGTCATCGATATCCCTGGGCACAGATCAATTCAATTTTTACAAAATAAATAATTGTTGAAAATATTTAAGTTCAAAGGATAATGAAGTGTATGCATGTCTGTGTACTTACTGTCCAGCACCAAAGTTCAATTCTCCAATAACAGGCTCAAAGTTAGTCAGCTTGGCAAACATCTAAAGTTGACAAAGAAGATCCAGCTTTTAATGGTGTAACTGCTCAACATTTTAATGGACGAAGTCAAAACCACCTAGCCTATAGATACTGGCACTATCCAGAATCACCTGTACACAGTTGTCTGCACTCTGTGGCTCATCCTTCAACGGAAATTTGAGGAGGAGCCGGAGGAGGCTTTTCACCAGGAGGACGACTCCCTCTCTGATTTTTAGGAGGTCCTGTGGAGACAAATGGACCTCCTCGTCCTGTTCCTCATCCTCATCTACGTCCATCTGTTGAGTGAGAGACAAGACAAAGACACTATTAGAATGAACAAGGTGAGTAACCGTGGCAAAATTAAAAGATCATTGAGATTTGATCAGTGTCATTATACAATAGTGTGTAAAGTAAGACAGCCCCAAGTATGAAAACAGGAACATGCCTGGACATAAAGGCAATGTAGTATTTCCAGTATATCTGTGACAAACCTCGTCATTGTCTTTCCTGTGTGGTTTGGACCGTTTGCCGTCAGCCTGAGAGCTCTTCAAAGTGTCTTTCTTGCGCTTCTTGACCAAGCTCTGGGGCCAACAGTTACTCACGGTGTTCAAGCAAGTGTCGAAGAGGATTTGGTGGAACATTTTGTTGACCACACTACCTGTGGAAGACAGACAGAAAGGCAAGACCAAGAGACAGACCAGAGTAAACACACATTCACAGGGTAACCTCCAGCCCAAAGGAAATTATTTTCACCCGTCCACATTAGAAGTCCTAATCAAACATGCTTCAGAATTTTACTTAGTACAGTACAGAAAATACCTGGGATTCCCAGTAGCAGTAAGTAGAGGGAGGATGCCTGTAGAGCGCTTATCCTTTGCTGAACGCTGGCTGTTTTGGACTTCCCTCCCAAGACAAAGTACGACAGCACCGCCACAAGTGACTTGACAGAGACCCCATTGTCACCGAACACTGTCCAGACACTCTAAAAATACAATCACGAATCAAGGGAATGATAAAATCAGAGTACATTCTATGGATTGCTTCTCTGTAACAGAAAGGTTCCCAACTTTCTAGTCAAACCCATCTGTAAATTATTCAGTGTTTCCCCTATATGCATGTAGCAGTGGCGCAAATGTGGTACATATTCTGATGTTCTTTCACATGTGCAATGATGTGTCAGTGTTGGTTGCATTAACTTCTTTGTTATTGTAATATCCTAAACGGACCTGGCAGTTTCAACATTACAATTCCAGCTTTAAAAAGGGTATGCTACAAGTACTTGAGGTTAAGGACAGCCAAACAGAAAAGACCATCAATTTTCAAACTAAACTCTTTACTAAAACAGTTCTTACTTGTGATGCGCCATCAGTTCCTAAAGGGGACACCTCAGTGTCAGTCATATAGGGTAGCAGGTGACTGTACAACGTTTTGAATTCCTTGGATCCATTTTTTATGACAATGGCAGCATCCAGTGGTTCAGTTTCAGTGAATTCCAAATCCCACACAGCATCAACCCAACCTGCACAAAAAACACCAATGAATATTAGTTTCAACTCCTTACTTGATCCCAAACTCTGAACAATGAATGAAAGACTGACTTGACATGATAATAAATCAGCTAGCTATCATAGGTCAATTCCTTGCCAGCTGGAGCAGAAAATATTTTTGGCATCTCAGATTGAAGTTTCTATGTGAGAATTGCCAGAACAATGGTATTCAGTATTGTAGGAATACTCACATAGGAACTTCAGTATTGTTGTAATTGTCATTATTACAAATACATTTCTAAAAATTAAAAATAAATAAATTGGCCAATTAATCGTTATTGGCTTTTTTGGTCCTCCAATAATTGGTATCGAAAAATCATAATCGGTCGACCTCTAAGGAGTATAATGATGACACCAAGATGTCTATCATGTACAGTCCGCAGATCATAGGATGCAGTGGTGGAAAAAGTACCTAAATTGTCATACTTGAGTAACAGTAAAGATACCTTAATAGAAAATGTAAAAGTCAGACAGTAAAATACTACTTGAGCAAGTCATAAGTATATTTAAAACCAAATATTTTAAGTATAAAAAGTGTAAATAATTTCAAATGCATTATATTACCCAAACCCTAAAAAAAATGTTATATACACTGCTCAAAAAAATAAAGGGAACACTTAAACAACACAATGTAACTCCAAGTCAATCACACTTCTGTGAAATCAACTGTCCACTTAGGAAGCAACACTGACAAATTTAACATGCTGTTGTGCAAATGGAATAGACAACAGGTGGAAATTATAGGCAATTTGCAAGACACCCCCAATAAAGGAGTGGTTCTGCAGGTGGTGACCACAGACCACTTCTCAGTTCCTATGCTTCCTGGCTGATGTTTTGGTCACTTTTGAATGCTGGCGGTGCTTTCACTCTAGTGGTAGCATGAGACGGAGTCTACAACCCACACAAGTGGCTCAGGTAGTGCAGCTCATCCAGGATGGCACATCAATGCGAGCTGTGGCAAGAAGGTTTGCGGTGTCTGTCAGCGTAGTGTCCAGAGCATGGAGGCGCTACCAGGAGACAGGCCAGTACATCAGGAGACGTGGAGGAGGCCGTAAGAGGGCAACAACCCAGCAGCAGGACCGTTACCTCAGCCTTTCTGCAAGGAGGAGCACTGCCAGAGCCCTGCAAAATGACCTCCTGCAGGCCACAAATGTGCATGTGTCTGCTCAAACGGTCAGAAACAGACTCCATGAGGGTGGAATGAGGGCCCGACATCCACAGGTGGGGGGTTGTGCTTACAGCCCAACACCGTGCAGGATGTTTGGCATTTGCCAGAGAACACAAAGATTGGCAAATTCGTCACTGGCGCCCTGTGCTCTTCACAGATGAAAGCAGGTTCACACTGAGCACATGTGACAGAGTCTGGAGACGCCATGGAGAACGTTCTGCTGCCTGCAACATCCTCCAGCCTGACCGGTTTGGCGGTGGGTCAGTCATGGTGTGGGGTGGCATTTCTTTGGGGGGGCCGCACAGCCCTCCATTTGCGTGCCAGAGGTAGCCTGACTGCCATTAGGTACCGAGATGAGATCCTCAGACCCTTTGTGAGACCATATGCTGGTGGTTCCTCCTAATGCAAGACCTCATGTGGCTGGAGTGTGTCAGCAGTTCCTGCAAGAGGAAGGCATTGATGCCATAGACTGGCCCGCCCGTTCCCCAGACCTGAATCCAATTGAGCACATATGGGACATCCACCAACGCCACAGACTGTCCAGGAGTTGGCAGATGCTTTAGTCCAGGTCTGGGAGGAGATCCCTCAGGAGACCATCCGCCACCTCATCAGGAGCATGCCCAGGCGTTGTAGGGAGGTCATACAGGCACGTGGAGGCCACACACACACTACTGAGCCTCATTTTGACTTGTTTTAAGGACATTACATCAAAGTTGGATCACCCTGTAGTGTGGTTTTCCACTTTAATTTTGAGTGTGACTCCAAATCCAGACCTCAATGGGTTGATAAATTTGATTTCCATTGATCATTTGTGTGATTTTGTGGTCAGCACATTCAACTATGTAAAGAAAAAAGTATTTAATAAGAATATTTAATTCATTCAGATCTAGGATGTGTTATTTTAGTGTTCCCTTTATTTTTTTGAGCAGTGTATATTTCAAGGGGCACGCTCCAACACTCAGACAACATTTACAAATGAAGCATGGTGTTTAGAGAGTACGCCAGATCAAAGGCAGTAGGGTTGACTAGGGATGTTCTCTTGATAAGTGTGTGATTTACACCATTTCCCTCTCCTGCTAAGCATTCAAAATGTAACGAGTACCTTTGGGTGTCATGGAAAATGTATGGAGTAAAAACAACATTTTCTTTAGGAATGTAGAAGTAAAAGTAGTCAAAAATATAAATAGTAAAGATACCAAAAAACTACTTTAGTATTTTTACACCACTGATAGGATCTTACAGGAGGCATGTACCATGTCTAAAAAGGGCCTCAATTAGTCACTCATAATTCCATTTTTTTTAAATACACATGCAAAAAGCATTTTAAACATAGTTCCTCCCAATTAAGTTTATATGTGAGAATTGCCAGAACAAGAATCTGAGATAGACACCTGGGATGGATTTTTTTTATTGGATTATCTCCCTATACTATTACCAAGTGAAATAGGTACTTGGAATCATCTAACAACTAGTATTACATTCAGAAGTATAACACATTAGTAACATTAACTATAAAACATCGATTTGGATGAGAAATTAGGAAAATGTTAGCCTTCGATCATCTCATATGTATATACTGTTTTCTATACTATTCTACTGTACCTTAGTCAATTCCATCCTGAAATCACTCGCAAATATGTATAGTCTTAATTCCTACTTAGATGTCTGTATTGGGTACATGTTATGTTAGATATTGTTATGTTATGTTAGATATTACTGCACTGTCGGAGCTAGAATCACAAGCACAACATCTGCGAACACGTGTATGTGACCAATTAAATTTGAGAAAGCCAAACACAGAACCCAAACCAGCTGCGCACATGCACAATCGTGCATAACTTAAATTTTGTCCCCCCCACTCCAAACGCGATTACGACACACAGGTTAAAATATCAAAACAAACTCATAATTGTTTCAAATAATTTGGTGATGGGCCGAAAAGCATGAAACATTTATGGCAATTTAGCTAGTTAGCTTGCTAGTAGAGGTCGGTCGACCGATTATGATTTTTCAACACCAATACCAATTATAGGAGGACCAGAAAAAGTCTAACGATTAATCGGCCAATTTTTATTTACTATCTATCTATTGTATATATACACACTGCGCAAAAAAAATAAAGGGAACACTAAAATAACATTACAACAATACTGAATTAACTTATTTTACCTTAATATAATACATCAATAAAATCAATTTAGAATCAAATAAATAAACATGTTCAATTTGGTTTAAATTATGCAAAAACAAAGTGTTGGAGAAAAAAGTAAAAGTGCAATATTTGCCATGTTAAAAAGCTAATGTTTACGTTCCTTGCTCAGAACATGAGAACATGTGAAAGTTGGTGATTCCATTCAACATGAGTCTTCAATATTCCCAGGTAAGAAGTTCTAGTTATTATAGGAATATTTCTCTATACCATTTGTATTTCACATACCTTTGACTATTTGATGTTCTTAAAGGCACTATAGTATTGCAAGCCTAATTTCGGGAGTTGATAGGCTTGAAGTCATAAACAGCGCAAGGCTTGAAGCACAGCAAAGAGCTGCTGGCAAATGCAGGAAAGTGCTGTTTGAATGAATGCTTACAAGCCTGATGCTGCCTAACATCGCTCAGTCAGACTGCTCTATCAAATCATAGACTTAATTATAATATAATAACACACAAAGACAAGCCTTAAATCATTAATATGGTCAAATCAGGACACTCATTTTGAAAACAAAACGTTTATTCTCTCAGTGAAATACGGAACAGTTCCGTATTTTATCTAACGGGTGGCATCCCTAAGTCTAAATATCACAGTTACATTGCACAACCTTCAATGTTATGTCATAATTATGTAAAATCCTGGTAAATTAATTGGTCTTTGTTAGGAAAAAATTGTCTTCAGTTCGCAACGAGCCAGGCAGCCCAAACTGCTGCATATACCCGACTCTGCTTGCACAGAATGCAAGAGAAGTGACAACTTCCCTAGTTAAAATAAATTAATATTACCAGGCAATATTAACTAAATATGCAGGTTTAAAAATATATACTTGTGTATTGATTTTAAGAATGGCATTGATGTTTATGGTTAGGTACACATCGGTGCAGTGTTTTTTTTCACGAATGCGCTTGTTAAATCATTACCTGTTTGGCGAAGTAGGCTGTGATTCAATGATAAATTAACAGGCACCGCATCAATTATATGCTACGCAGGACAAGCTAAATAAACTAGTAATATCATCAACCATGTGTAGTTGACTAGTGATTATGTGAAGACTGATTGTGTTTTATAAGATAAGTTTGATTGTGTTTTATAAGATAAGTTTAATCATAACTAGCAACTTTCCATGGCTCCTTCCTGTACTCACGTAACAGGTAGTCAGACTGCCATGTAATCAGCCATAATTGGTGTCCAGACATGCTGATTACCAATTGTTATGAAAACTTGAAATCGCCCCCAATTAAAAAAAATCGGCCATTCCAATTAAATCTGTCGACCTCTACTTATATTTAGCTAGCTTGCAGTTGCTAACTAATTTGTCCTGTGATAAAAATATTGAGTTGTTATTTTACAGGAAATGCACAAGGTCCTCTACGCTGCCAATTAATCCACACATAAAACGTTCAACGAATCGTTTCTAGTCATCACTCTTCCTTCCAGGCTTTTTCTTATCGACATTATATTACAATTGGCAACTCTCAAAATTAGGTGCATTACCTGACCTTGTTTGTCTTTGTCACCCACGTGGGTATAACCAATTAGGGGATGGCACGGGAGTACCTGCTTCTATAAACCAATGAGGAGGTGAGAGAGACGTTGCAGCACGATCTGAGTCAGCAACTCTGACGCTCGCAATAATCGACTAACATAGATTTCCACATTTATTTTGCAACGCACGCGAGCGGTGTAGTCAGCCTGTAACGTTACTGTATTCCAAACATCGATTCTTACGCCTACGTCATGATGATACTTTGTCAAGTCATTATTGTTGTAGGTAAATGTGAGAATTATTAGCTAAACCCTGACTATTTCTTTGTTAAGTACAGCGAAATTTACCATTTGTTCCTACGTTCTAGAATGTTCAGGTGAAGTTGGCAACTTACATTTAACAAGTGACAAATGGAACTGCATGACCAGTTACATTTTGTAACAATAAAATGTGACGTTAGCTTAGCTAAGTCGATAACCTGCCACAATAGTATTGGTAAAGTTTTAGATAAGTTCACATCACTGAAGTTGGTGACACAACATATTAGTACCTAACAGTAGCTAGCTGGCTAGCAAAAAAACTAGCAAATCAAAACAGGCATAACACGCCACGTCAGGCGTTCACGCTAGCTAGATAGCATCGGTTCTCTTGCAACTTGGCACGACTAATTCGTTAAAATATCAATATTATAAGCAGGCCAATTGTTATTTCCGTACTACTTAAATACACATATTTCAAATTAGGACTTACCTCCGGAGACGTCTTTCAAATTTAGAAAATCTAGCGCATGTATTAGCTCCATCTTTCTTTGAATAAACCCGCCAACTCCTCTACAGGCGCGCTTGATTTACGTAATCGTCGGTTATATTTACGCCAGAAATGTTGCGTCGAAATTGCGCAGAATCTGACGCCAACAGCTTTGGTTGACAATTTTTTTTTAAAGAAATCGGGTGGTTGGGAGCCCTGAATACTGATTGGCTGACAGCCGTGGTACGGATATAACAAAACAATATATTTTTATTCTCTAATTATGTTGGTAACCAGTTCATAATAGCAATATGGCACCTCTGGGGTTAGTGGTATATGGGCAATATACCACAGCTAAGGGCTGTATACATGCACTCCTTGTTGCTTATATATTGTTTCATTTTGTTTATATTGTTTCATTTTTCATTTTCTTGACGTAGGTGGTTCCTTTCTTCTAGCTATACTGGATAAGAAATACATTCATTGAGCAAGGGGGTCAGGAAAATTACAATAATTTAAATGAAAAATGAACACTTCAAAATTGCAATATTTCTCTGTGATCTGATATGGTGTCAGTGTGAAGTTGCCTATAGCTATCCAAAATGATTTGGCCATTTCTATCTGTAGAATATCTGCATTCAATGCACATTACACTGATCCCGAGCCTGCAGTTACACGCATGCGCATTTAACAAGGAAACGCAACAGTGGGCATTGCAATACTGCTATAATTGGAAACATTCAACAATCGCTCCAATTAGTTTCGTATCATAGGACAGACAGTACAATCTAAATTCCGGAGGAAATCACTCGTAAGAAGCATTTGGAATACAGTAACGTAAGAGTTTTGTTGTACATGCAAAATCTACAAAGGCTTGTTGAAAAAGGAATAGGCTCCGAAACAAGGTCCAGTGATGAGTTTCTTTAGTTTTGGTCAAAGTGCAGAAATCGATATAGTTTTGAAAGACGCTGAGACAAGAAAGAAAGTTGAACATAAGACTGAGGATGGGAAAAAGGACAAATATTTTCTGTTATATGATGGTGAGACAGTATCTGGAAACGTCAACGTAACACTTAAGAATCCAGGGAAAAGACTCGAGCATCAAGGCATCAAAATGGAGTTTATTGGGCAGATTGGTAAGTCTGTGACACAGCAGGGTTGTCACTGCCAAAATAACTTAATAAGCTACACAGTTATCAATGGCGAAAAACATGAATTTTCTTCAATTAAGAAGTCTCTATTCGTGATGTTGTCATCCTAATGAATTGTCAAGCTGATTAAATTAACTATCTGTGTTGATTGATTGATCAATGTTGCAACTGTAGCTCGATGACCCAAGTCATATGACATACATGTATGTGCCACGTGTGTTGCCCGTTGAGAGAGAAATATATGTTATCACCAGCTGGACTTTAGTTTGCTTTGAGTATGTTACAATTGATGTGCAACGTTTTAGTCGTATTAAGCCATGCCATGCTCATGAGTCTATTCACTGCACGCTGCATGGGCACGGGTTAAAACGTAGTGCCCTGTGGTTGGCTGTGATATAAGTGATAAACAGAAGCACTATTGTGCCACAGAAACTCTCCTACAGTAGATTAGTTACCTGCCTTGTCAGAAGTTCAGAGATGTGTGAGAATCATGATACTAATTTCACCTGTCAGTTACACTTGAACATAAATGTGGCCTATAGCATAGGTCCTGTATAGTTACATTGTAATAAACATTATTACACAGTTGTAAGATGCAGTAACCAGTTGTCATTTGTAGCATTACCTTTAATCTATTTACACTACATGTAATGCCTTTTAAAGGGATAGAAAGTAATCTGTAAACTCTTCTAGATTATTTTTCACCATTGAAAACTGGTGACTCTAACAACTATTTCTCTCTTGTCAGAGCTGTACTACGATAGGGGGAACCACCATGAGTTTGTGTCTCTGGTTAAAGACTTGGCCAGACCGGGAGAGCTAACGCAGTCCCAGACCTTTGACTTTGAGTTTACACACGTGGAGAAACCATACGAGTCCTACACAGGCCAGAATGTCAAATTACGGTAAGCAAGTATCTGGCAACAATCCATGCATGAACCATTTGTACAACATTATTGGTCAAAATCAATTACCCTCACACACAATTTGAGTTCCATCACTAAATGCGATTTCACTGTTATTTCATTCGCCTAATAATAGTGCATTCTAGTTGTTGTCTTTGGTAATGGGGAATTGTCAATGGATTGTATGTGATTCTAGGCCATTTAGTTAAATGTAATAATTTTAAGCATTGTAAAGCTGATTGTCTGTGATAAAAATGCCTTTGTCCAAAATAATGGACCTCTAGGGTGCCATTTAAAGAGTTCTGCAGTCAACAAAACAGAATTGTTGCCTTGGCAAAACAAGGAAATAGAAACAGAAATAATAGAATCTGAAAATAGAGAATTGCCATTTCCGATGTCTCCAGTACAGTGTATATCTACAGTAGCTTAACTTCTGTACATATGTCAAATATGTTAACGTGAGAGTATCATTTGTCTGTAGAGTGAAATGCAAATACAGTTATTCCAAAGCACAGACTTCACCTGATTTCTACTGTGTCTCACCAACTATTTGTGGTTTTTATGGGTAGAATGTGACTCCTATTGGAGACTTTCTGAATTGTTCTTTGTGCATCATGCATTTATACCCATTAAGTAGATGAGTTGATTTTCTGCCTCTTCTCTTTTATATTTCAGCTACTTTCTGAGGGCCACGGTAAGCCGGAGACTGAACGACATCAGTAAAGAGATGGACATTGTCGTGCACACGCTCAGCACATACCCAGAACTCAACTCGTCGATCAAGATGGAGGTGGGAATCGAAGACTGTCTACACATCGAGTTTGAGTACAACAAGTCCAAGTATGACTCTGTTACCATGGTTTATCATATTTGGGGAGTAAATCATGTTTTTGAATGATGAGATAGCAGAGCATTAGTGAAGTCAAACTTATGTCTCCCTGGTTCAACTTCCCTAAACTCCTATGCTAATAGCATGTTTATATTTGTATTTATTATGGATCCCCATTAGCTGCTACCAAGGCAGCAGCTACTCTTCCTGGGGTCCAGCAAAATGAAGGCAGTTATACAATTTTACAAACACTTTTTTATTTTATCTTTATTTTACTAGGCAAGTCAGTTAAGAACAAATTCTTATTTTCAATGACGGCCTAGGAACAGTAGGTTAACTGCCTGTTCAGGGGCAGAATGACAGATTTGTACCTTGTCAGCTCGGGGGTTTGAACTTGCAACCTTCCAGTTACTAATCCAACGCTCTAACCACTAGGCTACCCTGCCGCCCCGACATTACTATACATTCAAAGATTTCACAACACAGTTGTCTACAACACAGATATCTACAATACCAAATCCCAGTGTACGTGTGTGAATAGTGCGTATGTTAACGTGTGTGTGTATGCATGTGTCTGTGCCTATGTTTGTGTTGCTTCACAGTCCCGGCTGTTCCATAAGGTGTATTTTTATGTTTTTTATGTCAGTTACTTGATGTGGAGTAGAGTTCCATGTAGTCATGGCTCTATGTAGTATTGTGTGCCTCCCATAGTCTGTTCTGGACTTGGGGACTGTGAAGAGACCTCTTGTGGCATGTCTTGGGTGTTTGAGCTGTCGCAAGTAGTTCAAACAGACAGCTCGGTGCATTCAACATAAATATTTTTGGGGGCTCGCAAGTGGTCTAAGGCACTGCATCTCAGTGCAAGAAGCGTCACTACAGTCCCTGGTTCGAATCCAGGCTGTATCACATCTGGGCGTGATTGGGAGTCCCATAGGGCGGCACACAATTGGCCCAGCGTCGTCCTGGTTTGGCCGGGTAGGCTGTCATTGTAAATAAGAATTTGTTCTTAACTGACTTGCCTAGTTAAATAAAGGTTAAATAAAATATATATATAAAAAAATATATATTTATGTTAGCTCTCTGTGTACATCCAAGGGCCAGCCATGCTTCCCTGTTCTGAACCAATTTCAATTTTACTGAGTCCCTTTTTGTGGCACAAAATTATGGCCTGTAGGATCTGCCTTGTTGATAGTGCTATAGTGCTGTATCGTATGATTTTTGAGGAAAAAACATCTGAATGTAATAGGACATTTGACGTAGCTTATGTCGCAAATTAAACACTGATCAGTTTGAGGCGAGTGAAACATTGTCAATTACTTGTTATGACAACTTCTGTCATTACTATTTATTAGCATTGGATGGAAGTGGATAGTTAATCAAAACCAAAGTGTGGATTTCAGTCTCTCCTTGTCCATAGACTGCTTTCAAGGTAAGGAAACCATAACCTAAATATGCCATTAAAACTGTCCCTTTAATGCAGATACCACCTAAAAGATGTAATCGTGGGAAAGATTTACTTCCTCTTGGTACGGCTCAAGATCAGACACATGGAGATTGACATCATCAAGCGAGAAACGACAGGCACGGGCCCAAATGTGTACCATGAGAATGATACCTTAGCCAAGTATGAGATTATGGACGGAGCACCAGTGAGAGGTAAGTGGCACTGACAACCAGTGGAGGCTGGTGGAAGGAGAAACCAGAGGAAGGGCTCATTCTAATGGCTGGAATGGAACTGTATGTTTGATAGTTTTCCGTTAACTTTAGATCCATTACAATGAGCACATCCTGCGGATTCTCCTTTTACCAGCCTCCATGCTGGATTTACACAAAAGTTGGGCATGGGACTTGGATTGAAAACGTCTGACAAAAAACATATATTTTACAGTGAACTATCACTTTAATAGTATGGCTTTGTCTTTCAGGGGAGTCCATCCCTATCCGACTATTTCTGGCTGGCTATGAGATGACTCCTACAATGAGGGACATCAACAAGAAGTACTCTGTGCGGTACTACCTCAACCTGGTGCTCATAGACGAGGAAGAGAGGCGTTACTTCAAACAGCAGGTACATGCAGATACACAGTAGAAACAGTAAACACACAATAGAGATTGAATGGCAGGCAGGTAGCTGCTGTTGTTCTATTTGATCTGATTGGTGACTAATTGGTGGTTCATGTCAAGGGTCAAGGTCAGCACATTGTTCATTTCAACTCTGTGTATGGGTGCTGTGTAACAGTAGGCTGTAACAAAACATTTATTTGTATTTGGATGTAAAGGACATCAAATATAGATCCTATCATACCTGTATCACACAATAGCAAATTGTAACATGAGGTGTACATCAAATCAAATGTATTTAAATAGCCCTTCTTACATCAGCTGATATATCAAAGTGCTGTACAGAAACCCAGCCCAAATCCCCAAACAACAAGCAATGCAGGTGTAGAAGGTGGCACGGTGGCTAGGAAAAACTCCCTAGAAAGGTTTTGGCCTTTCTAGGGAGACCTAGAACCTAGAGAGGAACCAGGCTATGAGGGGTGGCCAGTCCTCTTCTGGCTGTACCGGGTGGAGATTATAACAACATGGCCAAGATGTTCAAATGTTCATAAATGACCAGCATGGTCAAATAAAAGTAATCACAGTGAACAGGTCAGGGTTCCATAGCCACAGGCAGAACAGTTGAAACTGGAGCAGCAGCACGGCCAGGTGGACTGGGGACAACTAGGAGCCATCATGCCTCAGGACTACCTGGCATGATGACTCCTAGTTGTCCCCAGTCCACCTGGCTGTGCTGCTGCTCCAGTTTCAACTGTTCTGCCTGTTCTGCCTCCTAGGGCTCAGGTCCTCCAAGAGAGAGAGAGAGAGAGAAAAAGAAAGAATTAGAGAGAGCATCCTAAAATTCACACAGGACACCGGATAAGACAGGATAAATTCTCCAGATATAACAGACCCTAGCCCCCCGACACAAACTACTGCAGCATAAATACTGGAGGCTGAGACAGGAGGGGTCAGGAGACACTGTGGCCCCATCCGATGATTCCCCCGGACAGGGCCAAACAGGCAGGATATAACCCCACCCACTTTGCCAAAGCACAGCCCCCACACCACTAGAGGGATATCTTCAACCACCAACTTACCATCCTGAGACAAGGCCGTAGTCTCTCCCTGTTTCATTCTGTTTTATTGCCTTGTTCTAGGAGATCACTCTGTGGAGGAAGGGGGACATAGTGAAAAAGAGCATGTCCCACCAAGCGGTCATCGCCTCACAACGCTTCGAGGGCTCATCCAGTGCAGAGAAAGCCCTTGCTCAGGCCCAGGCTAAGGAACAGGAACAGTAAAACTCCAGAATAGCCTACACTCCATCGCTTTGTACAGGTGTGTGTGTCTGTGTGCATGTACAGTATGTGTGCGTGTGCGATGTAGTGTACATGTCTGTGAATCTATGAATGTGAAAAAGAATGTATGTGTTTTTTCACTGCATCTATGAATGTGTGTGTGTTTGTCAGAGCATCTTTGAATGAGAGCATGTGTGTGTTGATGTTCAATATGTGAACATCAGCCATCTTAGGCATATATTTCTACCCTCACCCATTTCAATATCGCCATCTCACCACAAACACTGATGGCACTTTCTACAACAACTGCAGTTGAAAAGGGATGACAAATTTAATGTTTGAATAAATAAGTCATCCTCATGGTATATTTAATTAACTTTTAGCCAGGTTTTTCTGCCATATTGATTAGCATAATATGCTTTTTTATTTTCTTTGAAATAGTGATTTCTTAACTCGAAACAATGGTGAAAACAGCTGCTGTTGACATAGCTTCCTTTAGGCATCTCTTAATGAATACTTGTCTTTGGCAGTTGGACTCAATGGACATGCAAGACCTCTTAAGTCCTGTTTACACCTTGCATTAACATGTGGTTGTCATCTGATCAAGATTATCAAATCACTATCTGATCAAGGTCTGTTCCGTCGACACAAAAATGTGTGTCTCATCCATCCACTGTATGTGGACACTGGACACATGTTAGTGCCAGGTATAAACGTGGCTTTAGAATCAGAGAATATGCTAAATGTTTTTTTGTACGAAATGTCATGCAAATAGGGAACATTTTGGGAAAATTACGTTTCAATTGTCAGACATCAACTATCAGCATTGCATTCCATTCCATCATTGTGTCATTATCAGTAGATGTAAACAGCAATGTTTTATTTTTTAACATAATCTTTTTTTATGTATTTTATCTTTTAGTAGCATTATATATGTTCTGGGTTCATCTATCTGTTAGAAATGTAAGCTAGGTAGGTGGCTTATGTCCATTAACAATAGCCAAGTTCGTTTTGCATGGCCCAAGTGTGGTGACACTGATAGTTTTTTGGAACTAATGGCTTTCACGGTTGTGGCTTGATGGAGAATTAATGTAGCAGGTTAGGATAATTAACATGGCAGATAAGAATAATTAAAGTAGCAGGTTAGGAGAATTAAAGTAGCAGGTTAGGATAATTCATGTAGCATGTTAGGATAATTGGGTTAAGGTTAGGAAAAGGGTTAGGCTGAGATAAAATGTACTCCATCTTACCGTAGAAGCCATCAGTTCCGAGAAACCATCAGTATACCAAGCCGGTTCTTCTTATTTTAGACCATTCCATTGCTCCTACTGAAGTCTCCACCCACTCAAAACTAACTTACCCACTGCCACTGCTGCTAATTCGTGTGAAAGATTTTGGTGTAAACTTTCCAACCTATGAACCAGAAATAAGAAATTTAAACCATTCATTTTTATTTGCACTAGATCCAAATTATGTGAAATCAGTCTGTTTTCTGTCAGTAATTGGTTTGAAAAGTACCTTGAAGACATTGCCAGCATTGGATAACTTTCTGCCTAAGGGTTAATTGCTTAATGGCTCTAGTTAAATTCTAGAAACAACCTCACAGCTTGTTTTTCCTGTCATCTCCAACCATTTTACACCAGGCACATGACTTCCGGTGTGAATGCACTGAAGTCCTCGTAAATTGTGCCTTCACTGTAGGGCTCAGTGTAATTTTTATTGGAAATAATATGAAGAAACAGAGAATGTGTCAAGAGTAAATACATTTGTGTCAGAGCAAATAAATTTGCAAACATTAAAAAAAAACAGTTTTTGCTTTGTCATTATGCAGTATTGTGTATAGATTGATGAGGGGAATAAACTATTTATTCAATTTTAGAATAAGGCTTTAACGTAACAAAATCTGGAAAAGTGAAGGGATCTGAATACTTTCCGAAGGCACTGTATTATGGCCTTTAACTAGACTTTGGGCTAGATTAATTCAGATTGAACTAGCCGACTCCCACATAGCTGTTGTTTTGACGGTGTTGGGGGTGGAACTGGGTTAGAGCTGTCAAATCCACAAAAGGTTCCTGGCATTGTACCTGTCACGTATATTGTTATTGGCTGCATAGAGTCGCATTAGTATAAAGCCCATGCAGCCATGTTATGCTTCATTAATGCTAAACAAAGGTTCTTAAACGTATTAGAAAATGATGGATTTAATTCAAAATGACTCAAAACAAAGGTACATAAATCAAACGTAAATATATCAACATAAAGATATCATACAAACCTTTAAAACTACAGTCTGCAAATAAAAATAAATACAAAAAATGTCCATTCTGCCACTTATTTGAACATACAGCTGAGGGATGGGAAAATATTACACCACATAGACAGCGCTCCAGATGCAAGGACTGACCGGTTTGAAGCTATACAGTCATGGCCAAAGGTTTTGAGAATAACACAAATATTAATTTCCACAAAGTTTGCTGCTTCAGTGTCTTTAGATATTTTTGGCAGATGTTACTATGGAATACTGAAGTATAATTACAAGCATTTCATAAGTGTCAAAGGCTTTTATTGACAATTTTACATGAAGTTGATGCAAAGAGTCAATATTTGCAGTGTTGACCTTTCTTTTTCAAGACCTCTGCAATCCGCCCTGGCATGCTGTCAATTAACTTCTGGGCCACATCCTGACTGATGGCAGCCCTTTCTTGCATAATCAATGCTTGGAGTTTGTCAGAATTTGTGGGTTTTTGTTTGTCTACCCACCTCTTGAGGACCACAAGTTCTCAATGGGATTAAGGTCTGGGGAGTTTCCTGGCCATGGACCCAAAATATCAATGTTTTGTTCCCCAAGCCACTTAGTTGTCACTTTTGCCTTATGGCAAGGTGCTCCATCATACTGGAAAAGGCATTGTTCTTCGCCAAACTGTTCCTGGATGGTTGGGAGAAGTTGCTCTCGGAGGATGTGTATGTACCATTCTTTATTCATGGCTGTGTTCTTAGGCAAAATTGTGAGTGAGCCCACTCCCTTGGCTGAGAAGCAACCCCACACATGAATGGTCTCAGGATGCTTTACTGTTGGCATGGCACAGGACTGATGGTAGCGCTCACCTCGTCTTCCCCGGACAAGTTTTTCCGGATGCCCCAAACAATCGGAAAGGGGATTCATCAGAGAAAATTACTTTACCCCAGTCATCAGCAGTCCAATCCCTGTACCTTTTGCAGAATATCAGTCTGTCCCTGATGTTTTTCCTGGAGAGAAGTGGCTTCTTTGCTGCCCTTATTGACACCAGGCCATCCTCCAAAAGTGTTTGCCTCACTGTGCGTGCAGATGCACTCACCTGCCTGCTGCCATTCCTGAGCAAACTCTGTACTGGTGGTGCCCCGATTCCACAGCTGAATCAACTTTAGGAGACGGTTCTGGCACTTGCTGGACTTTCTTGGGCGCCCTGAAGCCTTCTTCGCAACAATTGAACCGCTCTCCTTGAAGTTCTTGATCTGATAAATGGTTGATTTAGGTGCAATCTTACTGGCAGCAATATCCTTGCCCTGTGAAGCCTTTTTTGTGTAAAACAATGATTCCAAGCACCACCTTCCTTTTGAAGCTTCCAGTCTGTTATTCGAACTCAATCAGTATGACAGAGTGATCTCAAGCCTTGTCCTCGTCAACACTCACACCTCTGTTAACGAGAGAATCACTGACATGATGTCAGCTGGTCCTTTTGTGGCAGGGCTGAAATGCAGTGGAAATGTTTTTGGGGGATTCAGTTCATTTGTATGGCAAAGAGGGACTTTGCAATGAATTGCAATTCATCTGATCACTCTTCATAACATTCTGGAGTATATGCAAATTGCCATCATGCAAACTGAGGCAGCAGACTTTGAAAATGTATATTTGTCATTCTCAAAACTTTTGGCCACGACTGTATATTGTTTGCAATGGTATTGTTTACAATCAATTGAGTAAAACAAGCTCATGATTTGTATTTTTCAAAAATGTATGACTATATATTTATGAGAGACAAATGGATGTCCCAATCCTACACTGTAGCCTTAAGTGTATTCACAGAAATGTATGTGTATTTTGACCTAACATAAATGTAATTAATCTTTCATAGCAAGCTATAAGGTACTATCCCAGTTGTGAAAGGGAATGTTAGTATTCAGACAAAGCTGTATATCAAGGCTCAGGAGAAGACCCAGATGCAGACAGTTTCGAAGTAGCAAAAGTTTATTACAGAAACAGGGGAGCAGGCAAATGAAAGGTCAAGGGCAGGCAGAGGTCAGTTGTCCAGAGCAGAGTCCGAAAGGTTCAGAACGGCGGGCAGGCAGAATGGTCAAAAACCAGGAAAGCTAGAAAACAGGATCTAGAGCAAGACAGAAGCACGGGAAAACCACTTGTAAGCTTGACGAAACAAAATGAACTGGCAACAGAGAACACAGGTACAAGTACACTACAGACCCGTAGCACTCACGTCCTTAGCCATGAAGTCCTTTGAAATGTTGGTAATGGCTCACATCAACACCATTATCCCAGAAACCCTAGACCCACTCCAATTTGCATACCGCCCAAACAGATCCACAGATGATGCAATCTCTATTGCACTCCACACTGCCCTTTCTCACCTGGACAAAAGGAACACTTATGTGAGAATGCTATTCATTGACTACAGCTCAGCGTTCAACACCATAGTACCCTCAAAGCTCATCACTAAGCTAAGGATTCTGGGACTAAACACCTCCCTCTGCAACTGGATCCTGGATTTCCTGACGGGCCGCCCCCAGGTGGTGAGGGTAGGTAGCAACACATCTGCCACGCTGATCCTCAACACTGGAGCTCCCCAGGGGTGCGTGCTCAGCCCCCTCCTGTACTCCCTGTTCACCCACGACTGCATGGCCATGCATGACTCCAACACCATCAATACATTTGAAGACGACACAACAGTGGTAGGCCTGATCACTGACAACGACGGGACAGCCTATAGGGAGGTCATAGACCTGGCCGGTTGGTGCCAGAATAACAACTTATCCCTCAACGTAACCAAGACTAAGGAGATGATTGTGGAGTACAGGAAAAGGAGGACTGAGCACGCCCCCATTCTCATCGACGGGGCTGTAGTGGAGCAGGTTGAGAGCTTCAAGTTCCTTAGCGTCCACATCAACAACAAACTAGAATGGTCCAAACACACCAAGACAGTCGTGAAGAGGGCACGACAAAGCCTATTCCCCCTCAGGAAACTAAAAAGATTTGGCATGGATCCTGAGCTCCTCAAAAGGTTCTACAGCTGCACCATCGAGAGCATCCTGACTGGTTGTATCATTGCTTGGCCTCTGACCACAAGGCACTACAGAGGGTAGTGCGTACGGCCCAGTACATCACTGTGGCTAAGCTGCCTGCCATCCAGGACCTCTACACCAGGCGGTGTTAGAGGAAGACACTAAAAATTGTCAAAGACCCCAGCCACCCCAGTCATAGACTGTTCTCTATACTACCGCATGGGAAGCGGTAACAGAGTGCCAAGTCTAGGACAAAAAGGCTTCTCAACATTTTTACCCCCAAGCTATAACTCCTGAACAGGTAATCAAATGGCTACCCTGACTATTTGCATTGTGTGCCCCCCAACCCCTCTTTTTACGCTGCTGCTACTCTCTTTCTACCATATATGCATATTCACTTTAACTATACATTCATGTACATACTACCTCAATTGGACCGAGCAACCAGTGCTCCCGCACATTGGCTAACCGGGCTATCTGCATTGTGTCCCACCACCCACCAACCCCTCTTTTACGCTACTGCTACTCTCTTGTCATCATATATGCATAGTCACTTTAACCATATCTACATGTACATTCTGCCTAATTAACTGGTGTCTGTATGTAGCGCCGCTACTTTTATAGCCTCTCTACTGTATATAGCCTGTCTTTTTACTGTTGTTTTATTTCTTTACTTACCTATTGTTCACCTAATACCTTTTTTGCACTTTTGGTTAGAGCCTGTAAGTAAGCGATTCACTGTACGCACGTGACAAATCAATTTTGATTTGATTTGGTTAATAATGGGGAAATGGGTGACACCTGGAGGGGGGTGGAGACAAGCACAAATACAGGTGAAACAGATCAGGGTGTGACACTGTAGGCTAAATGCTCATACAGGATACAAGTACACACTGTTAACTTTTACATTTTAATTGTTGTATTTTGTGTTTTTGAAATATGTTTTTATTCAATGCCTGGCTTGAACCTCACATGATGTGACACACAAACATGATCACTAGGGGGCAGGCTTGCATGTACACCTGGTTAGACCTTCAATGTCTTTGAAGACCTTATTCCCATCTCTCTGTGAGGGTCTGGGATAATATATATTCAACCATTCAAACACTGAGGGTGCAAGTGGCTCCATTTCATTTCCATCATCTGTAATGGTAAAATGAAAATCAAGTGAAATGAATTTCCTGAAATATTTCTACCTATCCTGTGACTCCAAAGGAGTGTAAAGTAAGGAATGGATGTCACTTTAGACTATTAAGATGCACCCTAAAGTGCATGAACATTACTACATTGTAATGTAAGTGAGTGTCTTGGCAGAGGCTGGTTGCCAGATGAGATGAACAGTTTAGTAGATGTTGTCTAAAAGGTTACTGATGGAAGAGCAGTCAGTCAGTGGCAGCCTTCTACAGTAACTCATCCATGCTAAGGTTATTGGTATTGATTGAGCAGAACCTGCTGACCAATGTATTTTTTTTCAGTTGAGGAATGAAGCCATCAGGAAAATGTGTGCTGTGTTCTTCAGTGTTGATTATTTTCAGGCAATTTCCACTTATGGGCCTGAAGAGCTAAAGCCTTTTCATACAGTATTAGGCTCCAGCCCAGAAACTTGAACTGCAGACATATTAACAAATTGTTAACCGTGAAAACCAACAGTGGAGGTGTATGGTCTTCCCCGGATCCAATTGCACGTTGGGGTTCTCCTTATTCAATCGGAACTGGTATCCAGGTGTTGCTGATAATGTAGAAAAAAATATTTGCTCTACTAGAAAAGATAACCGTTTAAAGGCCCAAAGCTATTCCTATTTGTTTAAACATGATTTCCTTTACATATGTGACCTTGCATCACCTATTGTGGTCACATTAAGGGTAATGTATCCTTGAGTTTTATGGTTTGTTTGATTAGATGTTATGCAGTGGCGATTTTAGCATGTAAATTCTTGGTGTGGCAAACAAAAGCCACTACACAACACAGCACTAAACAATACATGAATTGCACTATAATGGTGACAAACAGTGAGCACAAAAATGAAGCCATCCCAACAACAGAGCTTTCTTTTCAGCACCAGGGAGTGAATCCTTACCACCGCTACACCTGGCTATCAGCAGAGCCTTGTGTGCTCACTTGAACAGAAGGTGGCACGGCGATCCTTCTTGTGGGCACATTTTTATGGTGCTTTCAAGACAACTGGGAACTCGTTAAAAAAAAACTAGGTTGAATCATGACGACAGTGATCTTCAGGCCGGAGCTCTAGAAAAAAGGCCAGAGTTCCCGACTTGGAATTCTGAGTTGGATGATTGTTCAAACGTATTTTCCCAGTCGGAGCTAGTTTTTTTCAGAGTTCCCAGTTGTCTTGAACTCACTGAAGTCTGAGTTTTCCCAGTTCCGAGTTTCGAGTTGTTTTGAATGCGGCAGAAGTCATACTGGATTGAAAGCATGGCAAATGTATTCAACCTTTTCCGGCCTATTGTGTTACATGTGAATGTGTATCCTTTTAAGCTTAGAAAATAGACCCTTAAACCCAGACTTGGACAACACACCCTCTCCAGTGAATAGCAGGCTAGTGATTGCTTTGCAACGCTTGCAGTTAGGCACGGATTCCTTTCAAGCCACTCATTGTTGAATTTGCGATTTCCAACTGGTTGTGTATTGTTTATGTCCAATGGCCGGTGAGCACCGAAATGTTTTATTTATAATTTCTCTTCATATGACAAGATTTGAAAAGGATTTGCCAGTAGATGGTCCACTTGATTCATGATGATGACTGCTTGTCTAGCTTGCTAGCTAAGATTTCGAAAGTATGATGTTGACATGATCAGTCCAATCAAAGCTACGGTAGATATAACGTGATTTGACGTAATTTTATATGTGGCCAATGACCTTTAATCTTCTTGGATGGGCACTTCTAATGTAAATCTATGGCAGCACCCACAGAGGGCTTGAATTTTCGGTGTCCCCATGAGTGAGAGAACACTGATCACGCCAATCACGGCGCAACTAGAAACATTTCCAACCCCTACGCTCTGTATTTTCCACTGGCTGCCCCACCACAACTGAAAGCACTGAGCTAGGCTGAAACATCTGCCTTACTCAAGAAAGCTTTTTTATAAACATTATTTGCAAACTGATATGTGACATGTATTAATTCCAAAATAACATACAAAACAGGCAACAACAATGTAAAAAAAAATGTTTTTTTTAAGCTAAACAGGTGGGGCTCAAAACCTGCCCTGAATGACGGGTCGCCACTGTGTAGCTGTCACATCTGAGAGGAACTGTGAGGCGGGTGGGGGGTTGAGGGATTGGCTTGTCCTCTCACAATTCTAACCACCTCTAGTGCAACCCAGCTAACACATTTGGTTCCTTGGAAGTTGTGGGAATGTACATGTTTGGTTTCCCATTGATTCTGGGAACGAAGCCATAAGTATCCTGACCGGTAAACAGAGCTTTTTAAATGTTCTGAGAACGGAAGTGAAAATGTCTGTTCTGTGAACGTACATTTTTTTCGGCTGCAGGGAAGTTCTGAGAACTTTCTGAAAGTTTGCCTGGAAGGTGTTATAATTGTTCTGAGAACAGAAATTATATGTTAAGTTTTTTAATAACTTCCTTAAAACATTCACTGAATGTTTCAATAAGACTTTTAATAACACTGATAGCTTAGTTTGGGTTACAGTGCATTCGGAAAGTATTCAGACCCCTTGACTTTTTCCACATTTTGTTACATTACAGCCTTATTCTAAAATAATCAATCTACACACAATAACTCATAATTACAAAGGAAAAACTTTTTTTTAAATAAATGTTTGCACATTTATAATTTAAAAAACGACTAAAATATCACATTTCCTTAAGTATTCAGACCCTTTACGCACCTTTGGAAGTGATTACAACCTTGAGTCTTGGGTATGACGCTACAAGCTTAGCACACCTGTATTTGTGGAGTTTCTCTCATTCTTCTCTGCAGATCCTCTCAAGCTCTGTCAGTTTGGATGGGGAGTGTTGCTGCAAGGCTATTTTCAGGTCTCTCCAGAGATGTTCGATCAGGTTCAAGTTCTGACTGGGCCACTCAAGGACATTCAGAGACTTGTTCCGAAGCCACTCCTGAGTTTTCTTGGCTGTGCTTAGGGTTGTTGTCCTGTTAGAAGTTGAACCTTCGCCCCAGTCTGAGGTCATGAGCGCGCTGGAGCAGGTTTTCATCAAGGGTCTCTCTGTACTTTGCGCCGTTCATCTTTCACTCTATCCTGACTAGTCTCCCAGTCCATGCCGCTGAAAAACATCCCCATAGCATGATGCTGCTACCACCATGCTTCACCGTAGGGATGGTGCCATGTTTCCGCCAGACATGATGCTTAGTATTCAGGCCAAAGAGTTCAATTTTGGTTTCATAAGACCAGATAATCTTGTTTCTCAAGGTCTGATATTCTTTAGGTGCCTTTTGGCAAACTCCAAGCGGGCGGTCATGTCTTTTACTGAGGAGTGGCTTCCGTCTGGCCACGCTACCATAAAGGCATAATTGGTGGAGTGCTGCAGAGATGGTTGTCCTTCTGAGAGATTCTCCCATCTTCATAGAGGAACTCTGCAGCCATGTCAGAGTGACCATCAGGTTCCTGGTAACCTCCCTGATCAAGGCCCTTCTCCCCCAATTGCTCAGTTTGGCCGGGCGGCCAGCTCCAGGAAGAGTCTTGGTGGTTCCAAACTTCTTCCAGTTAAGAAAGATGGAGGCCACTGAGTTATTGGGGACCTTCAATGCTGCAGAATTGTTTTGGTACCCTTCCCAAGATCTGTGCCTTGACACAATCCTGTGTCTACGGACAATTCCTTCGACCTAATGGCTTGGTTTTTGCTCTGACATGCACTGTCAACTGTGGGACATTATATAGACAGGTGTGTGCCTTCCAATAAATTGAATTTACCACAGGTGGACACCAATCAAGTTGTAGAAACATCTCAAGGATGGAAACAGGATGCACCTAAGCTCAATTTAGAGTCTCATAGCAAAGTGTCTGAATAGTTATATAAATAAGGTAATTCTGTTTTGTATTTGTAATACATTTGCAAAAAATTCTAAAAACCTGTTTTCGCTTTGTCATTATGGGGTGTTGTGTGTAGATTGATGAAGAAATATGTTCGGGGTTGTGTCAGAAATATTTTTGCTAATTTCACTATCACAATTATTGCCACACCTGCTGGCGCTGTGCTCCATTGCGAAATATGTGGTTGCTTCATGTTTTTGGTCTTTTATGTATTGCCTTGGAATCAACTCCAATTCCAATGTTAGTCAGTTATAGTTTATTAAATGGCTTACAGAAATGAAATAACAAAATGTAGAGCTATCTTCACAAAATACATAAACTTGATCCCATTTGCAGTCCACATTGTTCTAAGTAATTGCATGGCTAGTATTCACACTGATATAGGTGCTAGGCCTACTGTAAATTGCATTATGGCTGTGCATGGACACACCAAACATTGTCAATAAGCAAGATTAAGTTCAATATTGATAAGGCCTAAAAAGATAATGAATAATTCTAATCAAATTCTAAACAAAATAGGATATGTCACACTTACAGGCACCATTATTTCTTCCCGTGGGCATATAATATTAAAACAATGCAGAATATGGAGTTTTACGCACATCCACACTTTTCACAGTAGCTAGACAAAGATCCAATATAAAGAGAAAGGGATAATGTCCACTCACCGTTATACTGCTCCTAAATAGGCCTATGTTTTATTACCATAATCAGAACAATTTTACAGATCAGATCGTATTCACGCATTTCCAGAAGTTGCATTGCAAGCGGACGATGTCTCCATAAAACCAGGAAGATGAAACATTCTAATAAGTTTGGTTGTAATAAAATGTAATGAAAAACAAGCAGTTTAAAATAAATAAAAATACATGTAAAATGCAATGATATCTTACAATCACCAGGAGAAAAAGACACACTTTGCTTTTGAACAAACCTTCGATATATAAGTACCTAGGTGTCTGGCTAGACTGTAAACTCTCCTTCCAGACTCATATCAAACATCTCCAATCTAAAATCAAATCTAGAGTAGGCTTTCTATTCCGCGACAAAGCCTCCTTCACTCACGCTGCCAAACTTACCCTAGTAAAACTGACTACGCTACCGATCCTTGACTTCGGTGATGTCATCTACAAAACAGCTTCCAATACTCTACTCAGCAAACCGGATGCAGTTTATCACAGTGCCATCCGTTTTGTTACTAAAGCACCTTATACCACCCACCACTGTATGCTCTAGTCGACTGGTCCTCTACATATTCGTCGCCAGACCCACTGGCTCCAGGTCATCTACAAGTCCATGCTAGGTAAAGCTGCGCCTTATCTCATTTCACTGGTTACGATGGCAACACCCACCTGTAGCACGCACTCCAGCAAATGTATCTCACTGATCATCCCTAAAGCCAACACCTCATTTGGCCGCCTTTCCTTCCAGTTCTCTGCTGCCTGTGACTGAAACGAATTGCAAAAATCACTGAAGTTGGAGACTTTTATCTCCCTCACCAACTTTAAACATCTGCTATCTGAGCAGCTAACCGATCACTGCAGCTGTACATAGTCCATCGGTAAATAACCCACCCAATTTACCTACCTCATCCCCATACTGTTTTTATTTATTTACTTTTCTGCTCTTTTGCACACCAGCATCTCTACCTGCACATGACCATCTAATAATTTATCACTCCAGTGTTAATCTGCAAAATTGTAATTATTCACCTACCTCCTCATGCCTTTTGCACGCAATGTATATAGACTCTTTTTTTTCTTTTTTTCTACTGTGTTATTGACTTGTTTATTGTTTACTCCATGTGTAACTCTGTTGTCTGTTCACACAGCTATGCTTTATCTTGGCCAGGTCGCAGTTGTAAATGAGAACTTGTTCTCAACTAGCCTACCTGGTTAAATAAAGGTGAAATAAAAAAGAATAGGCCTAAGGGAGGGCTTGGGTTTTGAATAATATATGAAACAGAAAATAAGCTATTTTTACAGGTTACAGATAACTTTTAAATACGAGGTTCACCGGTATTCACAGAGGTACGCATCTCTCGTTTCATGATGAGCATGGAGGGAGTTTTATGCAAATCCAAAACAGGACCTGCATGGCTAAAATAATGTGGACCTGCCTACAAATGTAATATTTGAATAAAGCTTTGCAAAACCCTTCATCGATAGTCCTGACTACTTTGCGGTAGCATTGGGCAGACACAAAAAGCCTTAACTGAGAGGAGGGGAGGCTATGCTTGGTCTTTAATCAAATAAAATGGGAAAAAGCACACTTTTTTTATGTTTCTAAATATATTTTATATGTATGTTTCTAAATATTCTAGTATTCAGGCCACAAAAGCACATTGAGCTACTCTTATTTCATGTGCATATGGACAGTGTGCGTCACGGTTGGATAGGGGCGTTTCCGTAACCAACTACATTACCACTAAAACCATCTTACTGTAAATCCCCATCAGCACTGCCTGAAATTAGCTGATATAAGACAGGTAGTTTTTACATAATGAAATTACAAACTAACCTGTGTTTGACACTAGCGCCAGCTTAACACCAGTCGAAAATAGAGCCCTCTAGAAATACAGTTGAATTCGGAAGTTTACATACACTTAGGTTGGAGACATTAAAACTTGTTTTTCAATCAATCCACAAATTTCTGTGTTAACAAACTATAGTTTTGGCAAGTCAGTTAGGACATCTACGTTGTGCATGACACAAGTCATTTTTCCAACAATTGTTGACAGACAGATATTTTCAATTATAATTCACTGTATCACAAATCCAGTGGGTCAGAAGTTTACAAACACCAAGTTGACTGTGCCTTTAAACAGCTTGGAAATTTTCAGAAAATTAGGTCATGGCTTTAGAAGCTTCTGATAGGCTAATTGACATAATTTCAGTCAATTGCAGGTGTACCTGTGGATGTATTTCAAGGTCTACCTTCAAACTCAGTGCCTCTTTGCTTGACATCGTGGTAAAATCTAAATAAATCTGCCAAGACCTCAGATAAACAATTGTAGACCTCTACAAGTCTAGTTCACCCTTGGGAGCAATTTCCAGACTCCTGAAGGTGTAACGAATCTCTTCTTCATCTGAGGAAGAGTAAGTAGGATCGGACCAATATGCAGCGTGGTAAGTGTTCATCATAATTTATTGACTGAACGCACAAAAGCAAAATAACAAAGTGAAATGGAAGAAACTAAACAGTTCTGTAAGGTGACATACACTAAACAGAAAACAATTACCCACAACCAAAATGTGGAAAACAGGCTACCTAGTATGATTCTCAATCAGAGACAACGATCGACAGCTGCCTCTGATTGAGAACCATACCAGGCCAAACGCAGAAATACAACATAGAAAAAGTACATAGACTACCCATCCCAACTCACGCCCTGACCAAACTAACACAAAGACATAAAAAAGGAACTAAGGTCAAAACGTGACAGAAGGCACCACGTTCATCTATACAAACAATAGTACGAAAGTATTAACACCACGGGACCACGCAGCCGTCATACCGCTCAGGAAGGAGACGCGTTCTGTCTCTTAGAGATGAATGTACTTTGGTGTGAAAAGTGCAAATCAATCCCAAAGGACCTTGTGAATATGCAGGTACAACACAGGTACAAAAGTATCTATATCCACAGTAAAATGAGTCCAATATCAATGTAACCTGAAAGGCCGCTCAGCAAGGAAGAAGCCACTGCTCCACAACTGCAATAAAAAAGCCAGACTACGGTTTGCAACAGCACATGGGGACAAAGATCGTACTTTTTGGAGAAATACTGACCATCTTTATGTTAGGAGGAAGAAGGGGGAGGCTTGCAAGCCGAAGAACACCATCCCAACCGTGAAGCATGGGGGTGGCAGCATCATGTTCTGGGGGTGCTTTGCTGCCGGAGGGACTGGTGCACTTCACAAAATAGATGGCTTCATGAGGAGGGACAATTATGTGGATATATTGGATATATTGAAGCAACATCAGTCAGGAAGTTAAAGCTTGGTCGCAAATGGGTCTTCCAAATGGACAATGACCCCAAGCATACAAAATGGCTTCAGGACAACAAAGTCAAGGTATTGGAGTGGACATCACAAAGCCCTGACCTCAATCTTATAGAAAATGTGTGGGCAGAACTGAAAAAGCGTGTGTGAGCAAGGAGGCCTACAAACCTGACTCAGTTACACCAGCTCTGTCAAGAGGAATGGGCCAAAATTCACCCAACTTATTGTGGGAAGCTTGTGGATGGCTACCTGAAACATTTGACTCAAGTTAAACTTTTTGAAGGCAATGCTACCAAACACTAATTGAGTGGATGTAATCTTCTGACCCACTGGGGAATGTGATTCAAGAAATAAAATCTGAAATAAATAATTCTCTCTACTATTAATCTGACATTTCATGTTCTTAAAATAAAGTGGTGATCCTAACTGACCTAAGATAGGGAAGTTTTACTAGGAGTAAATGTCAAGATTTGTGAAAAACTTAGTTTAAATATATTTGGCTAAGATGTATGTAAACTTCCGACTTCAACTGTATCACAGAAGACTGAAAAATATCAAAACCGTTTGACATAGAAACACGGGAGTTTCGGTGTTCAGAAATAAGTAATGTTTTTTTAGTATGAAATTATGAAAAATATTAATAAACTTTCCACCCATGAGGCCATTAGGTCATTCGACTGCAGGAAAGGGCTAACAAGTCACATAATAAATTGCATAGACTCTCTATCTGCAATAATATTGTTTAACATGATTTTTGAGTGACTACCTTATCTCTACAGTTATCTGTTGGTAGATCGGTAAACAATAAATAAAAGCAGACATTGAATATCCCTTTGAGCATGGTGAAGTTATTAATTACACTTTGGATGTGTGTCAACACACCCAGTCACTACAAAGATACAGGCATCTTCCCTAACTCAGTTGCCGGAGAGGAAGGAAACCTCAGGGATTTCACCATGAGGCCAATGGTGACTTTAAAACAGGTACAGACTTCAATGGCTGTAATAGGAGAAAACTGAAGATGGATCAACAACATTGTAGCTACTCCACAATACTAGCCTAAATTACAAAGTGAAAAGAAGGAAGCCTGTACAGAATAAAATATTCCAAAACATGCTTCCCGTTTGCAATAAGGCACTAAAGTAAAACTGCACTAAAATGTGGCAAAGACATTAACTTTATGTCTTGAATACAAAGTGTTATGTTTGGGGAAAATTCAACACATCACTGAGTTCCACTCCTCATATTTTTAAGCATGATGGTGACTGCATCCAGGATATGCTTGTCATCGGCAAGGACTAGGGAGTTTTTTTAGGATAAAAAGAATCGAGCACAGGCAAAATCCAAGAGAAAAACCTGGTTCAGTCTGATTTCCACCAGACACTGAGAGAAGAATTGATCTTTAAGCAGGACAATTACCTAAACCACAAGGCCAAATCTACACTGTGCTTACCAAGAATGCAGTGAACGTTTTGACTTAAATCTACTTGTAAATTAATGGCAAGACCTGAAAATGGTTGTCTAGCAATGATCAACAACCAATTTGACAGGTAACTGAACTAAATTAATATCACCCCGTAGCACTCACTTCTGTCATCCTTTAAAAATATATATATATTTCACCTTTATTTAACCAGGCAGGCCAGTTAAGAACAAGTTCTTATTTACAACTGCGACCTGGCCAAGATAAAGCAAAGCAGTAAGACAAAAAACAACAACACAGAGTTACACATTGGATAAACAAAAGTACAGTCAATAACACAATAGAAAAATCTATATCCAGTGTGTGCAAATGGAGTAATGAGGTAAGGCAATAAATAGGCCAATAGTAGCGATGTAATTATAATTGATCAAATTAACACTGGAGTGATAGATGTGCAGATGATGATGTACAAGTACAAATACCGGTGTGCAAAAAAGCAAAAAGAGTTAATAAAAACAGTATGGGGATGAGGCAGGTATATGGATCGGCTATTTACAGATGGGCTGTGTACAGTTACAGCAATCGGTTAGCTGCTCCGATAGCTGATGCTTAAAGTTAGTGAGGGAGATATAAGTCTCCAACTTCAGCAATTTTTGCAATTCGTTCCAGTCATTGGCAGCAGAGAACTGGAAGGAAAGGCGGCCAAATGAGGTGTTGGCTTTGGGTTTGACCAGTGAGACATACCTGCTTGGGCGCTTGCTACGGGTGGGTGTTGTTATGGTGACCAGTGAGCTGAGATAAGACGGAGCTTTACCTAGCAAAGACTTATAGATGACCTGGTGCCAGTGGGTCTGGCGACAAATATGTAACGAGGGCCAGCCGACGAGAGCATACAGGTCGCAGTGGTGGGTGGTATATGGGGCTTTGGTGACAAAATGGAAGGCACTGTGATAGACTGCATCCAGTTTGCTGAGTAGAGTGTTGGAGGCTATATTGTAAATGACATCGCCAAAGTCGAGGATCGGTAGGATAGTCAGTTTTACGAGGGAATGGTTGGCAGTGTGAGTGAAGGAGGCTTTGTTGCGAAATAGGAAGCCGATTCTAGATTTAATTTTGGATTGGAGATGCTTAATATCAGTCTGGAAGGAGAGTTTACAGTCTAGCCAGACACCTAGATATTTGCAGTTGTCCACATATTCTAAGAACCGTCCAGAGTAGTGATGCTAGTCGGGCGGGCAGGTGCGGGTAGCGATCGGTTGAAGAGCATGCATTTAGTTTTACTTGCATTTAAGAGCAGTTGGAGGCCACAGAAGGAGTGTTGTATGGCATTGAAGCTCGTTTGGAGGTTTGTTAACAGTGTCCAAAGGGCCAGAAGTATATAGAATGGTGTCATCTTTACCTACGTCCGACAAAGAACGGTTGAGGGCACAACGGATGGAATTACATCGGCAGACCAGTCGTGATGGTTCGGCGGGGCTCCGTGTCGACAAGTGTCCAGGCCAATTGGCAAAAGAGATATTATAGCTGGAGTAATTTAGTTTGCCAGCCGGGAGATGGGCCTGGCTCGAGGCTAACTGGTGCTGCGGTATGCAAATTGGAGTGGGTCCAGGGTCTCTAGGATAATGGTGTAAATGTGTGTCATAACCAGCCTTTCAAAGCATTTCATGATCACATATGTGAGTGCTGTGGGACGATAGTCATTTAGACAGGTTACCATGGAGTTCATGGGAACAGAGACAATGGTGATCAGCTTGAAACACGTTGAAATTCAAGACTTGTGTCTGTATCACTATCTGTGCTGCCATGGTGTTATAATAGTGCGTGAAGCCGTTACATGAGCACGTGTTTCTATTCCTATGTCGGCTATGAGCCTTCCAAAGGGGATTTCACCTCCACTACAGAATCAGATTAAACCCAGTCAGGGATTAGGGAAAGGGAACAGGCCAGGGACTGACGAGGAGCTGAGTGGGTTTACGTTGTGTGGGTGTGTGTAAAGCCATCTGTAGCTCACAGGGTGACAAAAACCAAGTTGGCAGCAATCCCTCTACAACCGTCTTCTGACATGGTGGAATAGAGGTGTATTGCTGCCTGTTTGTCATTCTCTCAATCTGTCACTGCCTTTCAGTCTCTATCTCCCTCTCTCTCAGTATTTCTATCACGGGACCTATGATAAATACAGATATACACTAAGTGTACAAAATATTAAGAACACCGTCCTAATATTGAGTTGCACTCCCCCCAGGGCATGGACTCTACAAGGTATCAAAAGCGTAACACAGGGATGCTGGCCCATGTTGATTCAATTGCTTCCCACAGTTGTGTCAATTTGGCTGGATATCCTTTGGGTGGTAGACTATTCTTGATACACACGGGAAACTGTTGAGCGTGAAAAACTCAGCAACGTTGCAGTTCTTGACACAAACCGGTGCGCCTGGCACCTACCACCATAGCACCTTAACCATTGGGGTAAACAAGGTAAACAAGGTAAAAAAAAATCTGTCATTCTCCCCCTGAACAAGGCAGTTAACCCACTGTTCCTAGGCCATCATTGAAAATAAGAATTTGTTCTTAACTGACTTGCCTAGGTAAATAAAATACAAATTAAATACCCTGTTCAAAGACACACATCTTTTGTCTTGCCCATTCACCCTCTGAATGGCACACATACAATCCATTTTTCAATTGGGGTGGCAGGGTAACCTAGTGGTTAGAGCATTGGACTAGTAACCAAAAGGTTGCAAGTTCAAATCCCCCAGCTGACAAGGTACAATCTGTTGTTCTGCCCCCGAACAGGCAGTTAACCCCACTCACTGTTCCTAGGCCGTCATTGAAAATAAGAATTTGTTCTTAACTGACTTGCCTAGTTAAATAAAGTTTTTTTTTAAATGGTCTCAAAAAGCCTTCTTTAACCTGTCTCCTCCCCTTCATCTACACTGATTAAAAAGTGTATTTAACAAGTGACATCAATAAGGTTAAAAATAACCTTCCTTCACAGGCTAGCAAGCAAGCTAAACACCACCACCAATCTCAGTGTCCCTCCTTTCTGCTCTGTTCCGTTCCAGCATCATTCTGACCCTGTCAAAATGCTAATCAACCAAGCTAACGTATTCACAGGCTCTGGTCAATGCAGCTAGTTTTCCTGCCATTCTACACATAGAATGATAAGTAGCAGGTTCCAGGACAACCTAATAATGTAGCCATTGCGGACACAGTTAGCCTGGTCTCTACAGTACACACATGGTGCAGCTGCTTCTCCCTTCACCTCCTCACCTTCCCCCTGCCCTTTCCCTCATTAATATTGAGGGCTTTGAGCCTTGGAAGGAGGGAGGAAGGGAGGGGGAGGAGGGAGTTATGGACAAAGGGAGAGAAGGAGGAGGGGAGAGGGGGATGATGATTCCGTTAGGCAGGCAGGTGATGTAGCTAGCAAGCAATGCACAGGCGCTCTCTCTTACTCTCTCTGAGGCTGATTACTAATTCGAAAACAACACGCTGCTAGCAGCAGAAAGAGATAAGCGAGGGGGCTGTGTGTTAGTGGAGTAGAACGGACGGACAGAACAGCACCGGACATTGTCATGGTTCTTCCTTTCTCTTTCTCCCCAGTCTCTGGAATGACTGTAATTGCTGTTGGTTGGTCAGTGTTGGGATTTGCAGAGGAAGGTGCCGTAGTGCAGATCTGCCTTGCCTAGGACAAGGAGGGACCGTCTCTCTGTTTCTAAGCCATATTACAGGAGGCACAGGTAATCTATCATTCTATCTATCCTTCTCTACATCCACCTCTCCCTCCATCATTGTTTTCCATCATCTCCCTCCCTCTTATGTAACCATGGTCTTGTCTTCCATCTCTTCGTCCCCTCATCCTCTCTCTTCTCTTCCTACCCCAAATCCATTTTCTTCCATAATGGCTATGGGACCTGACAAGCATGTTCTCATGTAGCCAATGAAAGTAATATATGTAAACATATTCATATTAATATTCATGTTTACCACAGAGAGAGGCTACGGCAGACAGCCACACAGCCATATGAATATGAATAGCAGGAGACGTGTTTGTATTGTTCTGAGATAAATATGATCCACCCATCGCTATATCGATTGAATTGTCCCAAATATGTAAAAAAAAAAAAGATTATATATTTGTTATTTTATAGCCATAAGATCTTATGGAATGAAATTATGGCAATGGATTTGGCATAACAACAAATATTGATTTATTCTCCAGTCAGTGTGCTAGCGTTTGTTTTTGCCAGTGTAAAATGGGGACAGCTATTTGGTTACATTGTATTAAAGGACATCTGATGAGATTCTGCGATTGTTTTGGTGGTTTGTGGGTGTTTTGGCCCTAGGCAAGGAGCAAAACAGTGGTAGGTTAACACCACCATCACCTGGGTCCATTGGTGAAGGTCAAATGTCCCATTCACACACACATGCATGCACACCATTACACTCACTGCATATACATTCACATGGGCATACACATACAAACATAAACAAACACGCAAACAAACTCATATTGTCACTCTCAGCCATGATTTCACGGCAGTCTACCAGAACAAAATAATGTTCTGCTATTTTCAGTCTTTTCCTTTGTATCTTCCTGCAAGATGTTCATTAGCACATGGATTAAGAACTAACAAAAGTAGCCATGAAAAGCTGCAAATATCTCTTACTATATTTAATATATCTCCCATAAGCCGGCTCCAATGTCATTTTAGAGAATTTGGTAGTACATCCAAACTGGCCTACACAACCGCAGACCACGTGTAACCACACCAAGCCTGGACCCCCACATCCGGCTTCTTTATCTGCGGGATGGTCTGAGTCCAGACACCCGGACAGCTAATTAAATTGTGGGTTTGCACAACTAAAGAATTTCTGCACAAACTGTCAGAAACCGTCTCAGGGAAGCTGATCTGCATGCTCATCGTCAGAGATGTAACCGACTTCAGTGGGCAAACACTCACCTTCGATGGCCACTGGCACACTGGAGAAGTGTGCTCTTGACGGATGAATCCCGGTTTCAACCAGTGGGATTATGCTATGTGCATGCACAACGAACACAATTGTATTTTATTGATGGCAATTTGAATGCACATAAATACCATGACGAGATCCTTAGGCTCATTGTTAATGCACAGCCCCATGTTGCAAGGATATGTTCAAAATTCCTGGAAGCTGAACATGTCCCAGTTCTTCCAGCCTGCATACGTACCAGACGTCATCCACTGAGCATGTTTTGAATAATCTAGGTCGACGTGTATGAAAAGGCCAAACTTATCCTAAAGGCCAAACATTCCAACTTCGAGATGCTATATGAATACATATAGTGGGGCAAAAAAGTATTTAGTCAGCCACCAATTGTGCAAGTTCTCCCACTTAAAAATATGAGAGGCCTGTAATTTTCATCATAGGTACACTTCAACTATGACAGACAAAATGAGAAAAAAAATCCAGAAAATCACATTGTAGGATTTTTAATGAATTTTTTTGCAAATTATGGTGGAAAATAAGTATTTGGTCAATAACAAAAGTTTATCTCAATACTTTGTTATATACCCTTTGTTGGCAATGACAGAAGTTAAACGTTTTCTGTATGTCTTCACAAGGTTTTCACACACTGTTGCTGGTATTTTGGCCCATTCCTCCATGCAGATCTCCTCTAGAGCAGTGATGTTTTGGGGCTGTTGCTGGGCAACACGGACTTTCAACTCCCTCCAAGGATTTTCTATGGGGTTGAGATCTGGAGACTGGCTAGGCCACTCCAGGACCTTGAAATGCTTCTTACGAAGCCACTCCTTCGTTGCCCGGGCGGTGTGTTTGGGATCATTGTCATGCTGAAAGACCCAGCCACATTTAATCTTCAATGCCCTTGCTGATGGAAGGAGGTTTTCACTCAATCTCACGATACATGGCCCCATTCATTCTTTCCTTTACACGAATCAGTCGTCCTGGTCCCTTTGCAGAAAAACAGCCCCAAAGCATGATGTTTCCACCCCCATGCTTCACAGTAGGTATGGTGTTCTTTGGATGCAACTCAGCATTCTTTGTCCTCCAAACACGACGAGTTGAGTTTTTACCAAAAAGTTCTATTTTGGTTTCATCTGACCATATGACATTCTCCCAATCTTCTTCTGGATCATCCAAATGCTCTCTAGCAAACTTCAGACTGGCCTGGACATGTACTGGCTTAAGCAGGGGGACACGTCTGGCACTGCATTTGAGTCCCTGGCGGCGTAGTGTGTTACTGATGGTAGGCTTTGTCGCTTTGGTCCCAGCTCTCTGCAGGTCATCCACTAGGTCCCCCCATGTGGTTCTGGGATTTTTGCTAACCGTTCTTGTGATCATTTTGACCCCACGGGGTGAGATCTTGCGTGGAGCCCCAGATCGAGGGAGATTATCAGTGGTCTTGTATGTCTTCCATTTCCTAATAATTGCTCCCACAGTTTATTTCTTCAAACTAAGCTGCTTACCTATTGCAGATTCAGTCTTCCCAGCCTGGTGCAGGTCTACAATTTTGTTTCTGGTGTCCTTTGACAGCTCTTTGGTCTTGGTCATAGTGGAGTTTGGAGTGTGACTGTTTGAGGTTGTGGACAGGTGTCTTTTATACTGATAACAAGTTCAAACAGGTGCCATTAATACAGGTAATGAGTGGAGGACAGAGGAGCCCCTTAAAGAAGAAGTTACAGGTCTGTGAGAGCCAGACATCTTGCTTGTTTGAAGGTGACCAAATACTTATTTTCCACCATAATTTGCAAATAAATTCATTAAAAATCCTACAATGTGATTTTCTGGATTTTTTTCCTCATTTTGTCTGTCATAGTTGAAGTGTACCTATGATGAAAATTACAGGCCTCTCTCATCTTTTTAAGTGGGAGAACTTGCACAATTGGTGGCTGACTAAATACTTTTTTTGCCCCACTGTACTCAGAGGCTTCCCTGCAGAAAATAAGGGTGGGTATGATGGGAGACAGAGAGACAAAGAGAGAGAGGAAGGACTAAAGATTAATGTCTGTCTTTTGATGAAGTGGCACTTTGCTAAATAATGTGATGAGAGAAAGGAAGAGACTTACACAATCTTGTTTTAAATGGATTCCTTTCCACGACACTCCCTGGCTATATGCAAAGATCCAGGAAAAACCTTAGTACATTTAGCTCTCACTCCTGTAATTGCACTGCATCAGAACTTGGACTGACACACAACTTTCATCAAACAGTCTTCCACAAGAATCAACTGTGTTGTTAATTTTGTACAGATCACTCCATACTTACCAGGATAGTAATAACAAGAATTACATACAGAGTAATTCATCATTGAGGATGTCTGATAATTATAGCTATATGACCTCATGATTTAAGTGTTTAGGATTTTCACTTAAGTTGGTTAGTGTCCATCTTGAACAATGTTTCCCAAATTTCATGGTGCTTAGTACAATCTTGCTGTGAAACAGAATTTACCACAGCGATAAAATCTATAATTAGCACATTGTCTAAATTTAGGGCTAGCTATGCCCTTTCTTTTGTTGAGTATCGCTCTTAAGACAACATAACTGGTGGACACTGTAGTGTCTTTATAATGACTGTCAGTCCCTGAATCCCTTTCTTCATCAATGAAATCCCACCAGTATTGCTTAATTAACCATTTTGGTTCCCTAGGGGACTGGGTCTTTCCTGGTCCAGCTGAGTCCCTTCCTCTTTGTCTGGGAGTGACTTTGCCATTTCAGACGTGCTACAAAATGTCTATGTGTATTTTATTGGTAAATATCCAATTGAAATTACTCTAGATAACTGATGTGTGAATTTATCATATAATCAGGTATTTTTACTCCAGCCCAGCACTAACACACCTGATTCAACTAACCACCAAGCCTTTGTTTGTTGAATCAGATGTGCTACTGCTGATGTAGCGGATGTCCGAATTATCACTACTGTCTTCCTGAAGTACTGGTGCGGTGCTAGGACCCAGAAATTCTTTGTCTTTTCTGGGTCAGTGGTATTGACAGTGTTTCTGGAGTATGATCTAATGACTCAAATTTTTAAAAAGCAATCCCCTGTAAATTCCATGTTGTTTTCAAATGTTGGTCTCTTCCTTCCCAATGCTAGGGCTTCTTTCTCTGTCATTGACTTGTGATTGGGGACACCAACCATGGAGGCCCCGCTTGTGTGCCTGGATGAGGAGTTCGAGGACCTCAGGCCCTGCCGGGTAGAGGACATGCCCCTCAGCCGACCCCCTTACAGCACCGTCTCCCTGACCCCCATCACCCGTGAGGACTTCTCTGAACTGGAGAACTTCTCTGAGATGATGAGTTTCAAGTCCATGGAGGACCTGGTCAACGAGTTTGACGAGAAGCTGAATGTCTGTTTCCATAACTACAACACCAAGACGGAGGGCCTGGCCCCCGTGCGCAACCAGTCTCACACCGAGGAGGACGAGGAGCGGCTGCAGGATGAAGAGTAAGTGTCGGCCACCACCTTTGTGGTTTTTAAGCTTAAGTCTGACCTCAGCATAAAGGGTCTGTGCTTTTGTGATAAGAGTTTAAGATACAAATGGTGTATCACAGGGGAAGTGATTTTTCACTTCATCTGCTTACCTTTTGAGTTGTACAATGCACCCCAGTAATCTTTTTGATAATATGGCACATTCTTTGCAGCAATCTTTTGAACAAAGCATTGGTCAAAACTTACTTGTTTAGGGAGTCCATCATGTCTGATGATGTCTTCCTCTTCTGACTTCATACTGCATACTTTTGTGACTGTACAATCCTATTCATAAGGCACACTATTTACTGCAAACAGAGCATGTAAAGTCTGGGTATGGTGTGAAAGGAGCAGCTATGAACACTACACGTATTCATTCATTACAGTTTAGATAGAATACCACAAGTCATCACAGCTATCAGCTAAACAGTGCATTGGCTGATATACCACTACTGTTATAAAAATACCACTGGATAGCTCATGACCCAGCACTCAGATCCTGATACTCAGCCCACCTCACAGCGACCAAATCACCCAACAGCAGAAAAACACAAAAACACAAACCACCCGTGTGACCCTGCCCACTCCAGCAGTCCACAGCCGGTATAGGCCTTGAATTATTAAATGTATTTTTGAATGCTCTTTTGGTCTGTCGCTGCCTCTACCAGCAGGCAGCTAGCACTCCCATTCGCCAACAGCCTCTGAAGCAGAAACACAGACATTCTCGCATTGGGTGGAAATAAACCCTCTTGCTAAAAATAGCTTGGTTGTAGGTGCCCTTGGGTATGCCTATTGAACCATATTCAGAGTACATAGGACCGAAGGACAAAGTATTGATGATATACAATGATATACAAATTTGTATGTTGGGAATGCTGTTAGCACCCCTACATGCTAACAACAGCATCCCCAACATACAAACGTGTATATCATTGTATATCATCAATACTTTGTCCTTCGGTCCTATGTACTCTGAATATGGTTCAATAGAATACCACAAGTCATCACAGCTATCTAAACTGTAATGAATGAATAATGACCTTGTTTTGCATTTGATGATCTACTGTATTCTACATTACACTGCAGAGTTAGAAACTGCATCATATGATGTTTCTGATTTGAATGTTTTGAAATTGGTTCCCCTATCCTTGTAGTGATGCAATGAATATATACACACATTTATCCAAGCATTATTTTATCTAGCCAAATGTGATAGTTTATAGATTATTTATGTTATGCAACACAGTTGATGGAATGACCGGTTCAATCTAAAGGCCAGATTAGCTCTAGGTTTGCAAACATATGGGACAGTCCTGTACCAGCTAGTTCCTGTTTGGCAGATGGAGAGATGTCTGGTGTGTGGGTGTTTGTGTGTGTGTGTGGGACAACACAACAGGCATGACCCTCTAAGGTCATGAGTCCTGACGAATGGCTGCTTGTTTCCTGCTTGGTGAATGGCTGGGCAGTGCCACTAAAAGGATGGTAGGGTGTGGATGCCATGCCAAGCTGGGAACACGGAAAGGGAGAGTTCTACTCTGGTCATTTTCACAAGGCTAAAGCCTTGATTGGACCGAGGATCTTATAGTTCGAAGAGAACTTGCACAATGCTGTAAGGGGCTGTTTTTATCTATACTTATTCAAATTGTACACCTGTAAAAAATGTGTAAACTGTGAGTTTAGATTTTATTGTTAGTTGACTGTGTGCATTGCAGCCTGGACTGCAATGGGGAGGATTTTGATGTGCATTTCGATTTGATTAATTATGGTGACAGGTTCAGGGACATCATTTTTGAGAGACCGCCCAAAACAGAGTGAAATAAAAGAGCAACAAAAGAGAATAGAGCACAATAATGTGATGTGAACATCTCTTCCTCTGCATTCACTGTCTGCAAATGTTCAACGGAACACTGATAGAAGAAAATGGCTGCAGATATACAATTGACAATTTCTATCAAATGTGATTTGGGTAGAGGAGGGTCATCTAGGTCCTCTTCGATGTAATCCATCCTCCTCCTCAATTTGTTTTAATCACAAACCACCACTGAATTTGGGATTATTATTGAATTACCATTCTATGCCCCCCCAAAAATGGTCTGTTTCCTGATAATTACAGCCTTGAGGACTGATAGTGTTTTGTGCTGTGTTGTGTGTGGGATGTCCTGACTGTTTCAGCATTGGTGACTGAGTGTTTGTCTTGTGCCGGATTATATGAGATGCCCTGTTGCAATGTTGGTGGCTAAGTGTGTTTGCATCTCCTTTTTTTTGTGTGCATTTTTACAGTGTATTTTTGTTGTGTTGCAGTGTTGGTGACTGAATGTGTGTTTGTTTATGTCCATGTTTCAGTGTGTGGGATGCGCTGATGGATAACTACGTCCCTTCCTCTGTCTCCAGCTGGGACAACCCCAACTCAGAGGGATTCAACGGCAACCTCTCCGACCAGGAGGTAACGCCCTCCAATATACTCCAAAATACTTTAAGGTCATCGGAAGAATCATGTTTCTCCATTTTCCAACCCCCTTTCTTCTCAACTGGAAAGACAACATTCTGAGACAACATCTTGGAAGTACATTTTTTCATTAGATCTTTAGACTTTTATTTGAATGGATATGTTTGACTGACTGCAGTGTGTTCTTTAGTGAGGCAATGTGGGAGAACATGCTGTAAGAGATCAATGTTTTAGCAAACGTGCAAGCTAGAGTCTGTCGTGCTTGTGGTGCTAACGTCACCTGACCTGACACCAAAAATCAAGGCTGAGCTGCCTTGATTGCATGCTACTTAGTATCTGTCAATCAACCCCCATCCTCCTACACCTTCTCTCCCTCTCCTCCTCTGGTCTGCTCTCACATGCAACTGCAGGCACTGGGTCATGGCCAATACGCAGACAGACAGTCCCCAGCAGGAAGCTACTGTATAAGCGACTCTCCAAACAGTGGAAAGCATTCCATCAGCATTTACCCTTCCATGCCCCCGGTTTAGTTTATTACTGATTGAGGAAAATGGCATAAAAACAATGCGCATCAAAATCAATCAAGTAGAAAACAGACAGTCAATGGACAATAGATATATTTGGGGCAATTTGAGTCTGACTAAGCACAACCCAAACACTTTCAAATTGGCTTCTAAACTCGAGGGTAGTAAATTGTATTTTGAGATGAAGAGCAGAGAGCAGAGAGGGGGATAATGGGGTCATATTTGGGCCATGTTCACTAGCTCCCTAAATGCCAATGCTAATAATCTAAAGATAAATCCAATATAGGTGAATGGCTTTTCTGTACTCTTATTTATAAACCTTGTTTCCATGGTTTCTGTTTCCAATACTAAGAAGTTAAGCTACTTTAGCACTAATGTGGCTGAATGGGTTTCCATGGTTTCATTCGTTCTCTCTTGTATTCTACAGATTCATGAAAAAGAGGAGGAGGAGATGAACGAGAAGAACGACAATGCCAACTGCCTGAGCGAGGAGCCTCTCCTCACTGCTGATCAGGTGACTACAGACACATATACTTCCTGTTATCCAAAGGACTTGGTAGGACTTCCAGTTAAGTACTGAATATTACTGGGTTTAGTTAAAGTAGCTGTCCAGTGTTTCCAGATTTCTATGAAATATGACCTATAATTATTTACAACACAAGTTAAAAAGTTTTCCTTAAAAGAAAATGGTAATAAGTATGTTAAAAAGCAGCTTTTCTGTGCTGGAATGGTGTGGGCGTACCCAACAACAGAATGGTGTAGGAGTATACCGGTCATTCAAAATATTAATCTAAGTAGACCGCTTATTGACAATCATCCTCTATGGGGAAGTAGCAAACATTTTTTAAATGGTCTGTTTGAGATGTGGGTTTTTCTCCAATTTATGCTTTGGCCACAAATACGAATAAAAGATGAGTCAACAACATTATTTTGGTATGAGTTAACAGAATATTAACTTTTAAATGTGAGATTCTCTCTGGACAGTTACTTTAATCTAATTTAGACTAATTTAAAAAATACAAAAGAAGAATACATTAACTCCCCCATATACTATAATAATAGTGGTTAGAAAGGCCAAGTCAATTTAGGCCAAGGCTAAATGTATAGCATGACTATTTATTTCAAGTAGCTCCCTTCTGCATTATAGCATAGGCTACTGTACATTCATCTACCTTACCTCCATCTCTCTCTCTCCAAGGTCATTGAGGAGATTGTTGAGATGATGGAGAACTCTCCGGACCCTGGTGAGACAGAGGAGGATGACGAGGAAGAGAGTGGACACTCCTCACCCAAGACCAACCCATCTCTTCTGGAAGAGATCAGACAGCTATCCCAGGCCGCCAATAACAACACGCCTTCTTATGAAGGTAAGTGTACAAAAACTAAGGTTGACTGAAGGGTTAAACACCAAGTCACATTTACCAAGGAGTTAAATGAACATTTTAGCAATTCAAGGTCCAATTGAGATTTTCATTGGAGTTGTGGACAGACTCTTTTTCCTAATTCTATTTCCTGTTTATACAACAGTGTGTAAAAAGAAAGTGACCTTTGACCGATCTTGTAGTGGTTAAAGATGTGCTCTATGAGCTGTGACTGTATCACTGAGTAACCTTGTCTGAGACAAAAATATGTAAAGTTGTTTGAGTTAATGGCTAGGGTTTAGCTCAGTAGGCTAACGCCCTGCTTATTGGACTTTGATTGGGTGAGGGTTCCTAGTTCAGACAATGTGGTTGTCTTATCAGTTTCCCTGAGTAAATATCTGGAACTTTCATCAGTCTTCAGCCTCTATGGTGAATATAGGATGAATAACTGGACAAACCTGCAGCAGGCATTTTTCGTATGAGTCAATCATTTCAGAGGGCCATGTCACACATTCAATATGGTTCCCTGTGGAAAGACATTGTGTGACCATGTGGCTCTCCTGCATGAGACACATTTTTATTTGTCCTGCTTGGTGTGTGTTTGTGTGTGTTTACTTCCAAAAATAGTAGTAATATTGGACAGTATCACCCACAGTCACAGAAACAGTCAAAGGCCAGTTCCTCTCCTCAGAATTTAATGTCAAGACTAATGAAAAACGTCATAGGTGACATATGGGTGATATCATCCCATTTACATATACTGTATGCAGTAGCGGTGCGTGGGTAACATCACTGGGGAAGCCAAGCCCACCCCCCCAATAAAGACATTACAATCTATTTGTTGTGATAATTTTCTCTATAACCTGTTAATTCATATGCCTTGCAACCGTGATATATAGGCCTTATGGCCGAGAAATAAGAAGACACAGTGGCCAGAATAAATACAACCACACCTTTATTTTATCACAAAACCAGATAGCAATCTCTGTCCAGTGAAGTGGTTCCAAACCAGGCTGTATCACAACCGGCCATGATTGGGAGTCCCATAGGGCGGCGCACCATAGGCCCAGCGTCGTCTGGGTTTGGCCTGTGTAGGCCATCATTGTAAATAAGAATTTGTTCTTAACTGACTTGCCTACTTAAATAAAGGTTAAATTAAAAATAAAACAAAAGGCCACAAAGGATATTGCATGTAGAGTAACAGACAGTTACATGACCTACAAGCAAGTTAATGTTTCCGACATTTTCAGACCACTAAACAAGTATTGATTTAGAACCTCAGAGAGTTACTGCAAGTCGCAAAGAAAACAGCAGCTGCCTCCACTATTCCAGCACCATTTTAACTTCAACATCATCAAATCACATCTACTTAGTCTAATAGAGTAACAACTAAAAGATACCCAAAAATGTTTTGTTCAATCCACGTAAGCTAAATGTGATGTGGCTGTCCATGGTTCTGATTTATATGTGTGTGTGCGTGCGTGTTCGTGAATGCAGAAAAACATTTTAACTCGTAGAGAAATTCCAATGTCATCCTCCTCTCTTTCATGTTGAGGAAACAGTCAATCACAGTCTGTCATACCTATACACGCTTTTATTGTTTATTGTCCTAGGCTACCTGGCTAAAATGCTAGCTCGCTACCCTAACTTTCATTCATGGGAAATGTTAGCTAGTTAACATTAGCGTTCTACATCTAGCTACATATTGAACTTACATCCTCCCAGGTCAGGGGCACAACAATGTATGAATTAATGGTTGGATCAGAATCACTGTTAATTAAAGTCATTGGCCAGTACGGAGAATGAAGTAAAACCACAAGTCCAAATCTCTATTTCTATCCATGGCTAATTTAGGAATAGGCCGATTTTAGCTAGCTGGCTAGCTAGCCACCGGAGGACAACAACACAACGAGGTGCAACAGTTCAAGTATGCTCTCAATGGGATTTGATAGGAGTGACGCCAAATCCAAGCTGGCTTCCCTTGACACTTTTTCTGGTGCGCCAGGACCATTCACAGTTGAGCTCGCTCAGTTTAGCTCGCTCAATCCATGAATACACATCAATTCAATTCCTGCCCTTGAGGCCTGAAGTGGTACTGGGCTCATATTCATAAAGTGTCTCAAAGTATGTGTCTCAAAGTATGCTGATCTAGAATCAGTATTGCCTTTTATATCACAATGAATATGATAATATTGACAGGGGGAACCTAATCCTAAATTAGCACTCCTACGCTGAGATGTTTTATGAATACAGGCCCAGGTTTCCTTTTTCCCAAGCAGTTTATGTCATTGTGCTTTGTCCCTCAAGGAAAGCAATTTGATATCCCTTCTACAGTATATAACATTATGCATATTGAATCTCTGTTCACCTCTATGTACAGTTAGCCTGGTCCTAGATCTATTAGTAACAATGACCGTAAGAGTTGACAATACAGCATTTGGAATCAACAGGCTAATGTAGCATAGCTTCATACCTGATTACAACCATTGTCTCCTCCCTTCTCCCTCCAGACCTATGTCAGTTTGCCTGGGTTCAGATCTGTCTGTTTGTGACAATGACCATAGGATTTGGCTATTCAGCTCATGCAGAGCGGGGCTCCAGGCTAATGTAGCTCTATACCTGACCTCCATGCCTCTCTCTCCCTCCAGGCTTGAGTGTGATGCCCAGCTCGGCCCTGGTGGAGCTGCTGTGCCGGGTGGAGGCGGCCATCAGAGAGTACTCCGAGGAGCTGGTCACCCAGCTGGCGCGTCGTGACGAGCTGGAGTTTGAGAAGGAGGTGAAGAACACGTTCATCACGGCCCTCATGGAGGTGCAAAACCGCCAGAAGGAACAGCGGGACACGGGCAAGCGCAGGCGCCGGGTCGACAAGGGCCTCAGTCTGCAGGGTAACGCGATAACCACGACTGTGATTGGTGGAACACCTACTATGATCAACGCCTGCACAGACTCCAAGCCCGCCTCCATGCCTACGAAGGTTAGCACTGAGGAATCGACACATACCAATGTTGTATGATGATGATGATGGTGTTTGTATCCAAATCAAATCAAATTTGAGTCACATGCCCCTAAGTAACAATGCAGTTAAAAAAAATACAAATAAGAATAAGAAATAAAAAGAACAAGTAATTAAAGAGCAGCAATAAAATAACAATAGCAAGACTATATACAGGGGGTATCGGTACAGAGTCAATGTGTGGGTTAGTGGTTAGTGCCCTTAGACGAACCATCAAACAAGCAAAGCATCAATACAGGATTAAGATTGAATCTTACTACACTGGCTCTGACGCTCGTCGGATGTGGCAGAGCTTGAAAACTATTACGGACTACAAAGGGAAACCCAGACGCAAGCTGCCGAGTGACATGAGCCTACCAGACGAGCTAAATGCCTTTTATGCTCGCTTCCAGGCAAGCAACACTGTAGCATGCACGAGAGCACCAGCTGTTCTGGATGACGCTCTCGGTAGCCGATGTGAGCAAGACCTTTAAACATTAACAAAGCCCCGGTGCCAGATGGATTACCAGGACGTGTACTCGAAGCGTGCACGGACCAACTGGCAAGTGTCTTCACTGACATTTTCAACCTCCCTGACTGAGTCTAATACCTACATCTTTCAAGCAGACCACCATAGTCCCTGTGCACAAGGAAGCGAAGGTAACCTGCCTCAAAGATTACCGCACTGTAGCACTCAAAACTGTAGCCATGAAGTGCTTAGAAAGGCTGGTCATGGCTCACATCAACAGCATGCTCCCGGATACTCTAGACCCACTCCAATTCACATACTGCCCCAACAGATCCATAGATGACGCACTGCACACTGCCCTTTCCCACCTGGACAAAAGGAACACCTATGTGAAAATGCTATTCATTGACTACAGCTCAGCGTTCAACACCAAAGTGCCCACGAAGCTCATCACTAAGCTTAGGATCCTGGGACTAAACACCTCCCTCTGCAACTGGATCCTGGACTTCCTGACGGGCCGGCCCCAGTTGGTAAGGGTATGTAGCAACATGTCTGCCACGCTGATCCTCAACACTGGGGCCCCTCAGGGGTGTGTACTTAGTCCCCTCCTGTACTCCCTGTTCACCCACAGCTGCATGGTCAAGCACGTCTCCAACACCATCATTAAGTTCCGTAGAGGATCCTCGTCAGTAGAGGATGCCTGGTTGTACTTTAAAAGTAATTTCCTCACCATCTTAGATAAGCTTACCCCTTTCAAAAAAATGTAGAACTAAAAACAAATAAGGTCCTTGGTTCACTTCAGACCTGAAGGCCCCCGACCAGCACAAAAACATCCTGTGGCGGACTGCACTAGCATCGAATAGTACCCGCAATATGCAACGTTTCAGGGAAGTCAGGAACCAATACACACAGTCAGTCAGGAAAGCAAAGGCTAGCTTTTTCAAACATAAATTTGCATCTTGTAGCTCTAACTCCAAAAGGTTTTGGGACACTGTAAAGTCCATGGGGAACAAGAGCACCTCCTCCCAGCTGTCCACTGCACTGAGGCTAGGAAACACAGTCACCACCAATAAATCCACGATAATTGAGAATTTCAATAAGCATGCTAGGCTTATAGGCCATGCTTTCCTCCTGGCTACCCCAAACCCAGCCAACAGCTCCGCACCCCCTGCAGCTACTTGGCCAAGCCTCCCCAGCTTCTCCTTCACCCAAATACAGATAGCAGATATTCTGAAAGAGCTGTAAAATCAGGTCATGTACAAATCAGCTGGGCTAGACAATCTGGACCCTCTCTTTCTAAAATTATCCGCCGCCATTGTTGCAACCCCTATTACCAGTCTGTTCCATCTCTCTTTCGTATCACCCAAGATCCCTAAAGATTGCAAAGCTGCCGCGGTCAACCCCCTCTTCAAAGGGGGTGACACTCTCGACCCAGACTGTTATAGACCTATATCCATCCTGCCATGCCTTACTAAAGTCTTCGAAAGCCAAGTTAACAAACAGATCACCGACCATTTCGAATTCCACCGTACCTTCTCCGCTGTGCAATCCAGTTTCCGAGCTGGTCACAGGTGTACCTCAGCCACGCTCAAGGTACGAAACAATATCATAACTGCCATTGATTAAAGACAGTACTGTGCAGCCGTCTTCATCGACCTGGCCAAGGCTTTCGACTCTGTCAATCACTGTATTCTTATCGGCAGACTCAACAGCCTTGGTTTCTCAAATGACTGCCTTGCCTGGTTTGCCAACTACGTCTAAGATAGAGTTCCGTGTGTCAAATCGGAAGGCCTGTTGTCCGGACCTCTGGCAGTCTCTATGGGGGTACCACAGTGTTTAATTCTCGGGCCGATTCTTTTCTGTGAAAATATCAGCGATGTTGCTCTTGCTGCGGGTGATTCTTCAATCCACCTTTACGCAGACAACACCATTCTATATACTTCTGGCCCTTCTTTGGAGATTGTTAACAAATGAGCTTCAATGCCATAAAACACTCCATCCGTGGCCTCCAACTGCTCTTAACTTCTTGGTGACAGGGAGGCAGTATTGAGTAGCTTGGATGAATAAGGTGCCCAGAGTAAACTGCCTGCTACTCTGTCCCCGACGCTAATATATGCATATTATTTGGAATATTGGATAGAAAACACTCTGAAATTTCTAAAACTGTTTGAATTATATCTGTGAGTATAACAGAACCCATATGGCAGGCGAAAACCTGAGAAAAATCCAACCAGGAAGTGGGTAATCTGAGATTTGTCGTTTTTCAACTCTTTGCCATATTCCAATATGCAGTGTAAATGGGGTCATATTGCACTTCCTAAGGCTTCCACTAGATGTCAACAGTATTTTACTATGAAGGGGGAGAGAATGAGAGGGGATTGTTCACGAGAGTGTTAGCTCTCGTTCCATTGCTTTTCTACAGACAATGGGATTCTCCAGTTGGAACATTATTGAAGATTTATGATAAAAACATCCTAAAGATTGATTCTATCCTTAGTTTGACAATTTTCTACGACCTGTAATATAACTTTTCAAACTTTACGTCCGACGTTCGGCTGGACCTGAACGAGCGTTTGGATTTGTTTACCAAACGCCCTAACAAAATAAGCTATTTGGACATAAATTATGAACTTTATCGAACAAATCAAACATTTATTGTGGAACTGGGATTCCTGGGAGTGCATTCTGATGAAGATCATCAAAGGTAAGTGAATATTTATAATGCTATTTCTGACTAATTTTGACTACACATTATGTCGGATATCTTTTTGGCTGTTTTGTTGTCTGAATGCTGTACTCAGATTATTGCATGGTTTGCTTTTTCAGTAACGTTTTTTAAAAATCTGACAGCGGTTGCATTAAGGAGAAGTATGGTGAATGCACCAATTTGTAAGTCGCTCTGGATAAGAGCGTCTGCTAAATGACTTAAATGTAATGTAAATATCTCTAATTCCATGTATAACACTTGTATTTTCATCAACATTTATGATGAGTATCTCTGTAAATTGATGTGGCTCTCTGCACAATCATTGCATGTTTTAGACTGAACGTAACGCGCCAATGTAAAATGAGATTTTTTTATATAAATATACACTTTAGCGAACAAAACATACATGTATTGTGTAACATGAAGTCCTATGAGTGTCATCTGATGAAGATCATCAAATGTTAGTGGTTAATTTTATCTCTATTTGTGCTTTTTGTGACTCCTCTCTTTGGCTTGAAAAATGGCTGTGTTTTTCTGTGACTTGGTGGTGACCTAACATAATCCGTTGTGGTGCTTTCGCTGTAAAGCCTTTTTGAAATCAGATACTGTGGCTGGATTAACAAGAATTTTCTTTAAAATGCTGTAAAATACTTGTCTGCTTGAGGAATTGTAATTATGGGATTTTTGTTGTTTTGAATTTGGTGACCTGCACTTTCACTGGCTGTTGGCGAGGCGGGACGCTACCGTATCACATGTCCCAGAGAGGTTAAACGCTAGTAAAACCAAATGCTTTTTAAACGATCGTTGCCCGCACCTGCCCGCCCGACTAGCATCACTACTCTGAACGGTTCTGACTTAGATGTGGACAACAACAAATACCTAGGTGTCTCGCTAGACTTTAAACTCTCCTTCCAGACTCATATTAAACATCTCCAATCCAAAATTAAATCTAGAGTCTGCTTCCTATTTCGCAACAAAGCCTCTTTCACTCACGCTGCCAAACATACCCTTGTAAAACTGACTATCCTACCGATCCTCGACTTCGGCTATGTTATTTATAAAATAGCCTCCAACACTCTACTCAACTGGCCTATCTGGTTAAACAAAGGTGAAATATAAAAAATAAATTTAAAACACAACAGTTGTAGGCCTGATCACCGACAACAATGAGACAGCCTATAGGGAGGAGGTCAGAGAACTGGCAGCGTGGTGCCAGGACAACAACCTCTCCCTCAATGTGAGCAAGACAAAAGAACTGATCGTGGACTTCAGGAAAAGGCGGGCCGAAAAGGCCCCCATTAACAGGGCTGTAGTGAAGCGGGTCGAGAGTTTCAACTGCCTTGGTGTCCACATCACCAATGATCTATCACGGTCCAAACACACCAAGGCAGTTGTGAAGAGATCATGGCAAAAAGATTTGGCATCGGTCCCCAGATCCTCAAAGTTCTACAGCTGCACCATCGAGAGCATCCTGACCGGTTGCATCACCACCTGGTATGGCAACTGCTCGGCATCCGACAGTGAGCTGCTACAGAGGGTAGTGCGTGTGGCCCAGTACATCACTGGGGCAAAGCTTCCTGCAATCCAGGACCTATATAAAAGGAGGTGTCTGAGGAAAAAACATAAAATTGTCAGAGACTCCAGTCACCCAAGTCATAGACTGTTTTCTCTGCTACCGCACAGCAAGCAGTGCCGGAGTCGACTGTCTTGATGTGTTTGGACCATGTTAGTTTGTTGGTGATGTGGACACCAAGGAACTTGAAGCTCTCAACCTGCTCCACTACAGCCCCATCAATGAGAATGGGGGCATGTTCGGTCCTCCTTTTCCTGTAGTTTTCTGTGTGTGTGTGCATGCGTGTATCTGTCAACACACAGGCATGCACACACACACATGCATGTGGGCTTAATGTCCATACACATCCATTTCCAAGCCAGACAGCTCTCTCTCTTCCTAACACATCAACATGGATAATGGACCGAGAGGTCCTAACTAACTGAACTTACGGGAAGAACAGACCGAGTACTCACAGAGGAAGTGACCATAGGTTCACTTACAGTAGCAGCTAGGGTTGCAAACGCTCTGAAATTTTCCATGGGAAGTTGAGCCCAGGAATTTGGGGAATTTTTCTTAAATTCCTCAAAAAGTTAGCTTATAACAGTGAACCTTTTTTTGTAGGATACACAAGGCAGTTCTAGGTCTTGTGGCATATTTTGGTTAAAATATCCACATTCAATGGAATTACAACCCTCTGCATGCACAGTGCATTCTTCCATCACATGTGGAGTGCACTCTTCCCTCACATGTACAGCTGATGCTCAAGATCTTGCAAGATATAGCAGCAATCTACCTCACCAAGAAAAGTGGGAAGAGCACCACACTGAAGCTGCCCAGCAACACCCATTGGGGTGGTGTTGTCATCATGTTTGACAGTCTCCTGGGGGATAAGGAGGCTCTCCAGGAAATGGCCCTGTGCTGATATGGACAGCCCCATCAAGAGGATCCTCCTGGATTATGTATTTTGGGAGAGAGTGGTAAGCAGTCTGAAACTCCTGAAACCTATAGCAGTAGCCATTGCAAGGATTGAGGGAGACAATGCCATCCGGTCTGATGTTCAGACTCTGCTTGCAGATGTAAGAGAATAAATTCGTACTGCCCTGCCCACTCCACTGTTGCTCCAAGCAGAGGAAATTGCAGTTCTGAAATACATCAAAAAGCGACTTCTGCCTGAAGCTCAAACATGCCGCAAGCATACATGTTGGACCCCAAGTATGCTGGCAAGAGCATCCTGTCTGGTGCAGAGATCAACAAGGCCTATTATGTCATCACTACTGTGTATCTCCACCTTGGCCTGGATGAGGGCAAGGTTCTTGGCAGTCTGGCGAAGTACACTTCCAAGCAAGGGCTTTGGGATGGCAGTCATGCAAACATATCTCACAGCCACCTGGTGGAAGGGACTTTGTGGATCTGAGGCCCTTTCCTCTGTTGCCTCCATCATCTTCCAAATCCCACCAACATCAGCCGCCTCAGAGTGCAACTGGTCCTTGATTGGGAACACGCACACCAAAGCAGGCAACAGGCTAACCAATACAAGGGTTTAAAAATTGGTGGCTATCCGGGCAAATTTGAGGCTTTTTGAGCCTGACAACGAGCTATTCTCAACAAGATTGAAAAGTGACAGTGAAGATGAGGCCTCCGAGTCTGATGTTCAAGAGGTGGACATTGAGGAGGTCCAGGGAGAAGACATGGAAGCCTGAGAGGAAGACAACCAAAGCTTTCGTTTCTAGACTATCATTTTACAGATGTATGTTGCAAACATTTTTGGGAGATGCGATGGATCATTGAGGATCATTCAATATTCCCTACTATTTTCTACATTGTAGAATAATAGTGAAGACATCAAAACTATGAAATAACACATTTGGAATCATGTAGTAACCAAAAAAGGGTTAAACAAATCAAAGTATAATTTATATTTTAGATTCCAGAAAGTAGCCACCCTTTGCCTTGATGACAGCTTTGCACACTCTTTGTATTCTATCAACCAGCTTCATGAGGTAGTCACCTGGAATGCATTTCAATTAATAAGTGTGCCTTGTTAAGTTAATTTGTGGAATTTCTTTCCTTCTTAATGCGTTTGAGCCAATCAGTTGCGTTGTGACAAGGTAGGGGTAGTATGCAGAAGATGGTCTTTCACCAAATAGGGCTAAGTCCAGCTCAAATAAGTAAAGAGAAATGACAGCACATTCTTACTTTAAGACATGAAGGTTAGTCAATCCGGAAAAATTCAACAACTTTGAAAGTTTCTTCAAGTGCAGTTGCAAAAACCATAAAGCGCTATAATGAATGAGATCCGCCACAGGAAAGGATGACCCAGACTTAACTCTACTGCAGAGGATAAGTTCATTAGTGAGTTACCAGACTTAGAAATTGCAGCCCAAATAAATGCTCCACAAAGTTCAAGTAACAGACACAACTCAACATCATCTGTTCAGAGGAGACCGTGTGCATCAAGTCTTCATTATCGAATTGCTGCAAAGAAACCACTATTAAAGGACACCAATAAGCAGAAGAGACTTGCTTGGCCAAGAAACACAAGCAATGGACTTTAGACCAGTGGAAATATGTCCAAATTTCTGTGGTGTACTATGGTGTTGAACGTTGAGCTGTAGTCAATGAATAGCATTCTCACATAAGTGTTCCTTTTGGTGTTGATGTGAGCCATTACCAACCATTCAAAGCACTTCATGGCTATGGACGTGAGTGCTACGGGTCTGTAGTCATTGAGGCAGGTTGCCTTTGTGTTCTTGGGCACAGGGACTATGGTGGTGGTCTGCTTGAAACATGCTGGTATTATAGACTTAATCAGGGACATGTTGAAAATGTCAGTGAAGACACCTGCCAGTTGGTCAGCACATGCCAGGAGCACACGTCCTGGTAATCCGTCTGGCCCTGCAGCCTTGTGCATGTTTAAAGGTCTTACTCATGTCAGCTACGGAGAGCGTGATCCCACAGTCGTCCGGAACAGCTGATGCTCTCATGCATGCCTCAGTGTTTCTTGCCTCGAAGTGAGCATAGAAGTGATTTAACTCATCTGGTAGGCTCGTGTCACTGGACAGCTCTCAGCTGTGCTTCCCTTTGTAGTATGTAATAATTTGCAAACCCTGCCACATCCGACGAGCGTCGGAGCCGGTGTAGTATGATTCAATCTTATCCCTGTATTGACGCTTTGCCTGTTTGATGATTCGTCGCAGGGCATAGCAGGATTTCTTGCAAGCTTCCGGGTTAGAGTCTCGCACCTTGAAAGCGGCAGCTATACCCGTTAGCTCAGTGTAAATGTTGCCTGTAATCCATGGCTTCTGGTTGGGGTATGTACGTACAGTCACTGTGGGGACGACGCCCCCGATGCACTTATTGATAAAGCCAGTGACTGATGCGGTGTACTCCTCAATGCCATCGCAAGAATCCCGGAACATGTTCCAGTCTGTGATAGCAAAACAGTCCTGCAATTTAGCATCTGCTTCATCTGACCACTTTTTTTATAGACCAAGTCACTGGTGCTTCCTGCTTTAATTTTTGCTTGTAAGCAGGAATCAGGAGGATAGAGTTGTGGTCAGATTTACCAAATGGAGGGCGAGGAAGAGCTTTGTACGCGTCTCTGTGTATGGAGTACAGGTGATCTAGAATTTCTTTCCCCTCTGGTTGCACATTTAACATGTTGATGGAAATTTGGTAGAACTGATTTAAGTTTCCCTGCATTAAAGTCTCCGGCCACTAGGAGCCCCGCCTCTGGGTGAGTGGTTTCCTGTTTGCTTATTTCCTTATACAGCTGACTGAGTGCAGTCTTAGTGCCAGCATCTGTCTGTGGTGGTAAATAAACAGACACGAAAAGTATAGCTGAAAACTGTGGCCTGCAATTTATCACAATTTACTCTACTTTAGGTGAGCAAAATCTAGAGACTTCCTTAGATTTCGTGCACAAGCTGTTGTTTACAAATATGCACAGACCGTCCCCCCTCGTCTTACCGGAATGGTGACACGCACTTCAGGGCAAGTCCGAGGAGCAGGCAGAGGACGTACCAGACTGGGGAGACGCACTAGAGGCCTGATGCGTGGATCTGGCACAGGTGGCACCGAACTGGTGACACGCACTTCAGGGCGAGTGAGGGAAGCTGACACAGGACGTACCAGACTGGGAAGGCGCACTGGAGGCCAGATGCGTGAAACCGGTGCAGATGGCACCGAACTGGTGTCACGCTCTTCAGCACGCCTGTATGGCAGCATTCTCCAAGGGCTCTCTATGGTCAGGGCGTGACACTAATCTACTACACTGCTCAAAAGAATTAAGGGAACACTTAAACAACACAATGTAACTCCAAGTCAATCACACTTCTGTGAAATAAAACTGTCCACTTAGGAAGCAACACTGATTGACAATAAATTTCACATGCTGTTGTGCAAATGGAATAGACAACAGATGGAAATTATAGGCAATTAGCAAGACACCCCCAATAAAGGAGTGGTTCTGCAGGTGGTGACTACAGACCACTTCTCAGCTCCTATGCTTCCTGGCTGATGTCACTCTAGTGATGAGATGGAGTCTACAACCCACACAAGTGGCTCAGGTAGTGCAGCTCATCCAGGATGGCACATCAATGCGAGTTGTGGCAAGAAGGTTTGCTGTGTCTGTCAGCGTAGTGTCCAGAGCATGGAGGCGCTACCAGGAGACAGGCCAGTACATCAGGAGACGTGGAGGAGGCCGTGGGAGGGCAACAACCCAGCAGCAGGATCGCTACCTCCGCCTTTGTGCAAGGAGGAGCAGGAGGAGCACTGCCTGAGCCTTACAAAAATGTGCATGTTTCTTACAGCCCAACACCGTGCAGGACGTTTGGCATTTGCCAGAGAACACCAAGATTGGCAAATTCGCCACTGGCGACCTGTGCTCTTCACAGATGAAAGCAGGTTCACACTGAGCACATGTGACAGACGTGACAGAGTCTGGAGACGCCGTGTAGAACGTTCTGCTGCCTGCAACATCCTCCAGCATGACCGGTTTGGCGGTGGGTCAGCCATGGTGTGGGGTGGCATTTCTTTGGGGGGCCGCACAGCCCTCCATGTGCTCGCCAGAGGTAGCCTGCCATTAGGTACCGAGATGAGATCCTCAGACCCCTTGTGAAACCATATGCTGGTGCGGTTGGCCCTGGGTTCCTCCTAATGCAAGACAATGCTAGACCTCATGTGGCTGGAGTGTGTCAGCAGTTCCAGCAAGAGGAAGGCTTTGATGCTATGGACTGGCCCACTGTTCCCCAGACCTGAATCCAATTGAGCACATCGGGACATCATGTCTCGCTCCATCCACCAACGCCACGTTGCACCACAGGCTGTCCAGGAGTTGGAGAATGCTTTAGTCCAGGTCTGGGAGGAGATCCCTCAGGAGACCATCTGCCACCTCATCAGGAGCATGCCCAGGCGTTGTAGGGAGGTCATACAGGCGCGTGGAGGCCACACACACACTACTGAGCCTCATTTTGACTTGTTTTAAGGACATTACATCAAAGTTGGATCAGCCTGTAGTGTGGTTTCCACTTTAATTTTGAGTGTGACTCCAAATCCAGACCTCCATGGGTTGATAAATTTGATTTCCATTGATCATTTTTGTGTGATTTTGTTGTCATTACATTCAACTATGTAAAGAAAAAAGTATTTAATACAAATATTTAATTCTTTCAGATCTAGGATGTGTTATTTTAGTGTTCCCTTTATTTTTTTGAGCAGTGTATATTCATAATAACTCCGTATAAGCTGTATGAATGCATAGAGAAAGGTTATAATGTATTTAGAATGCTGTCTCATAGAATTATGTCTCATAGCTGTCTCATTTAGTGTTACTAAATCCGTGTTGTGATGACAGAGGGTTGTTGTTACTCACTGCTAGTGATTGTCTGTGTTCCAGCGTTTCAGTATGGAGGGTCTCTCCAACATCCTGCAGACAGGCATCAGACAGACATTTGGCAGCACAGGGATGGACAAACTGGTCAGACACTTAAGCATTTACAGCTCTTAGCCACCAACTATATCAGTGTGTTAAATCTACAATGAAGCATGTGGGTTCAACACTGCTACACTACTTCCGTAACAGTCTCTTTGTCTTCATTGTTCAGTATCTAAACACGGTAATTCCATATGAGAAGAAAGCAACTCCTCCAACTGTGGATGACCTTCAGATGATCACTAATAGTAAGTAGGCAGGGAAATAAAATGTAATGCTAAGCTAATGGGTCGTTTTCCTAGTTTGTTTTTTGCCCAAGCACTACACATCTGATTCAAATAATCAAAGCTTGATGAAGAGTTCATTATTTGAATCAGCTGTGTATTGCTAGAGTAATAACCAAAACGTGCACTCATTAGGGTCCCCAGGACCGAGTTTGGGAAACGCTGTCTGAAACACACAAATTTACCCTCAAAGTTAGTTTTGTTCAGATAGTCTGGTACAAACCTAATTTTCTATTTGGTTAGTCTGTGTCCCATCTGTTAGGCAACTTGTAAGTCAATGCCTACAATGTTCAAAGAACTCAATCCCCTGCAGTGCTATACTCAGTGCTAAGAGCCACCTTGCTTTGCTTTTCTCCCCACAGTTCTTTATGCCATGAAGGAGGACAGTGAGAAGGTGCCTACACTGCTAACTGACTACATATTGAAAGGTAACTAATTCTTTATTAGGTTTAGAAACACTTAACATTGCATAGGTATTACTCTAAGTGTAAGAGAATAACTAATTGAAAAGCATTTACAGTATATTGTCCAAGTAAGGGTCAACAAAAGTGGAAAGTACAACAGCTGTTTGGTTCTGCTTTTGTTCCCGTCAGGGGGATTGGTATATCTCACTCACTGCCTGTATTCTAATGGCACTAAGCTCCCCTGAGGGAGCAGAGCCTAACGCCAAGACCACGTGTTGTCATCTATTTTCTAATAAATGGTTAAATGAACGTGAGTTTCGTCTGAACTTATGTCACGTGAAAGGGGGCTGTAAAGAAATTAAAATAGGCTAATATGATAGTTGACAAAGCATATAATTATAACGATGATTGAAGTATCCCTAATTAACCACCCCAAAAAATTATCCAGTGCTGTGTCCTACTTAAAGAATTCAAGCCATGGGCTGCTGTCTGACGGAGACTTCGGAGGAGACTCCAATCTGGCAACCCTCCACCCGTCCAAGCTGCATGAGCTCCCCCCGCTTTCATTGTCAGCCATGGACCGTTACCATCTAAAACACTGTACCTTACTCATCTAATAAAACTACTCCTTTTTGCTGAGCTCACCTTGTCCTTCCTGCACACTAAGATCCATCCGGAGCCAAAATGGCTGTCTCCTGAATACTACTGTATGGGGCCACTGTACCCCCACTGACAAACTGATCTCTATTCAGAGCATGACAAGCAAATACTGTCCAGTGACCACACAGTTATACAGGGATGAATTTGTTTTGTTGAACAATTTTTACAGAGATGATTTGATGTTGTTATGAGATATTCACACGGCTAAGTTTTACTTCACTACACCTCAGGCCCAAAGGGGTTTGGTTCTGATGCCATTTTGTCTGTAGACCCAAATGTCACATTGCAAAGATTATAGGAGTTCTGGGTTCAAGTCCAGGCTCTGTGGCAGCCGGCTGCGACTGGGAGAACCATGGGGCGGCGCACAATTGGCCCAGCATCGCCCAGGTTAGGGGGAGGGTTTGGCCGGCAGGGATGTCCTTGTCCCATCACGCACTAGTGACTCCTGTGGCGGGCCAGGCGCAGTACACACTGACACGGTCGCCAGGTGTACGGTGTTTCCTCCGACCCATTGGTGAGGCTGGCTTCCCGGGTTAAATGGGCATTGTGTCAAGAAGCAGTGCGGCTTAGCCGGGTCGTGTTTCGGAGGACGCACGGCTCTCGACCTTCGCCTCTCCCGAGTCCGTACGGGAGTTGCAGCGATGAGACAAGACTGTAACTACCAATTGGATACCACGAAATTGGGGAGAAAAAGGGGTAAAGTTTAAAAAATGTTTTTTTTAAAGATTGAGGAGTGATGGGTTTCACTTACATGAAGGAAAGTTGGACTGAACAGTTCTCATTATTCGACAAACTTAACTCATTTGAATAAAAAAGCCACTTAGCCATGGTAGCACTGTAGTTTATTACAGGTGCTGTATATTTGAATGTTTTTGTTATTACAGCCAATGTTTGAATATCCAGTGCTCTTTTCACTTTTGATAATTTATTTTTACTGTGATCTTATATTTGATATAGGTCATCATGATACTCTTTTGTTCATTTTATACTTTTATTTAATGAATAGAGTGTGTCACCCCATTCTGTCACATGGAGTTATATCATGGAGTTTGTCAATGAGATGGGCTCATTTTATGAATTCCTTTGAGCCATGTAGGAGAATACTACATTGCTAATCACAAGTTCAAATAAACATGCTACCCTAAAACTGTGTGCCAGAAGTGCTATTTTTGTCCCTCCCCTCCCTGCTGACTGAATCAAGGCAACACAATGCAATGAAGGTCTGTTTCCCCAGACACTGATTAGTTCTGGACTCAAAACCTCTGCAATGAACACAAACTGCAAAGTTATTTAGGCCACAGGGTGGTGACATAGTGACTCACTTTCGATTAATAAAACCATGCATCAATGTCAAGATTCTGGTCATAATTTTGTAAGCCTTCACACAACTGGGATCTGCATACAATATATTGTTAACTCTTCCTGTTTGAGATGTTTTTATTGGATCATACAATTGTAATGCTTCTCCAGGAGGTAAATATCAATTATACAAATGTTTTATTACACACAATCTATTGATACAATTATTTTCCATATACATAAGTATAAGAAACTCATGCACATAGTGGTCTATGGTTGAGCATATATGCACCATCTTGGCCATCAGTGTCGGTTCCATTATCAGTTCAAACGAAGCTAGTATTTTAAAAATATTCTGTAACATTCAATGTTTATATAATTATATAATCCCGCTCAGCCCAGTCAAAACTGTTCGCTGCTCTGGCCCCCCAATGGTGGAACAAACTCCCTCACGACGCCAGGACAGCGGAGTCAATCACCACCTTCCGCTATTTGTACCTAGGATAGGATAAGTAAATCCTTCTCACCCCCCTTTAATCACCACCTTCCGGAGACACCTGAAACCCCACCTCTTTAAGGAATACCTAGGATAGGATAAGTAATCCTTCTCACCCCCCCCTTCCACTAACCTCATTGCAACTCCTCCAAGGAATACCTTTAAGATTTAGATGCACTATTGTAAAGTGACTGTTCCACTGGATGTCATAAGGTGAATGCACCAATTTGTAAGTCGCTCTGGATAAGAGCGTCTGCTAAATGACTTAAATGTAAATGTAATTAATTTCTCTTTTTGAATTCTATTCCTGTGTTACAATGCATATACATTACAATATAAAAAAGGCCAGTATTCATATTTTCCCTTTAATACAAAATAATTTGCAGTTGATGATTAGACTTATTTTGAGTCTGAGCAAGTCTCCATACTCAAAAAGTTACAGCACACACACAAACACTCAATCCTTTTATGCATGTGTCTTTTTCTCCCCAAGCCTGACCTTCTGTGCTCATAAAAACAGACACAAGACAGTGTCTCTCTCTGCTCCAGGTTACTGACAATGTATACTCTCAAGTGACAGAGGTTGATGTTGAGGGTAAGAAGAAAAAATGACATGCTTCATTGAAACTGCATTCATTTCAATCCAGCCATTAACATGAACCAGTCCACCAATTTAAAGTGACACAAACCTCCAACTTTTCATATTTAAAATGGTAGTCTTAAGTGCAATATTTAGTTTCTTGGATCGCTAACAAGTCTTGTTCATAACCTAGGTCCTAGGGGAACAACTTTACCTTGCTACGCATAAACATGTCTGAATAAATCAATCAAGAGAGTAAAAACTGGACAGTAGAGTGTTGCAAAAGTAAATGGTATCAAATAACACCAGATTGACTCGAGGGTAGTTTGATCAGTGACATAGCCAAATCCCTTTATTAAATCAAATTGCAAGGTCAGGTTGGTAGCAGTCAATAATATCTACAAAGCTGAACCTACTCATCGTTGAACAATAAGGGCGGGAAGAATGTTCAGGAAAAGGGGTACGGTAAGTTGAGCCAACGTTGATCATACACAACATATACCATTTGACCAAATATTTAAGAGGTCATTATTTCATGGAGTCTGAAGAAACCACATGGAAAAAATGATAAGTTAGGTCCAATTTATTGTGTTAGAGGGGTCATAATTCTTGTATCGAAACCATAGTATGTCATTTTTATATTGTTCTATAAATCAGCTGGTCTCTATAATCTTCAATATGAGATCCTAAATTTAGCATGAAAGTGCATCCTTGAAGCAGTGTGGGCTAATTTAGTCAAAATGTTTGCATTGGGGTAAGTTGATCCAATGGAAAGTTTAAGTGTCTCATTCCGAGGCGCAAAGCAAGGCATTATCACTGGGATATGAGGTGACAGTACAAAGTTTGTTAGGTGTTAAGTCAGTGATAAAAGATTCAAATAAAACAACGCTATTGTGATTGTGTTGAATTGAGTTTGGGTAATAAAGATAGACATGGTTTTTAAAAGGTTATGGTAATATTTCATTAAGTACACAACTTTGTATGCGGATTAATGTACCCTGTCCCGCAGCTTAACTTACCCCAGGGATACACAACATCCGGAAATATACAGTATCAGTCAAAAGTTTGGACACCTACTCATTCAAGGATTTTTCTTTATTTTTACTATTTTCTACATTGTAGAATAATAGTGAAGATATCAACACTATGAAATAACATATGGAATCCTTTAACCAAAAAAAAGTGTTAAACATCTTGTATTTTCGATTCTTCAAAGTAGCCACCCTTTGCCTTGACCACTTTGCACGCTCATGGCATTTTCTCAACCAGCTTCATGAGGAATGCTTTTCCAACAGTCTTGAAGGAGTTACCACATATGCTGAGCACTTGTTGGCTGCATTTCCTTCACTCTGTGGTCTAACTCATCTAAACCATCTCAATTAGGTGGAGGTCGGTTGATTGTGGAGGCCAGGTCATCTGATGCAGCACTCCATCACTCTCCTTTGTCAAATAGCCCTTACACCGCCTGGAGGCGTGTTTTGGGTCATTGTCCTGTTGAAAAACAAATGATAGTGGGACTAAGCACAAACCAGATGGGATGGTGTACCGCTGCAGAATGCTATGGTAGCCATGCTGGTTAAGTGTGCCTTGAATTCAAAATAAAATCACAGACGGTGTCACCAGCAAAGCACCCCCACACCATCACACCACCTCCTCCATTTCAAACAAGTGCCTCATCTTACTCATTTGATATGATGACATTTGGGTCTATATCCATCAATTAACTTGTCGGCTTGGGATGTTGACAAGTAGAAACTCTGCTTTTGTATCCAGTCAGTCACAAGTGTTAATGAACAGCCTCAAATACAATTGAAAACAAACCTTATTTACAATTTCCCTGCAGAGGGCAACCCAAAATCATTACAGCTCGATGGTGTAACCATAATCTTTAGTCGCTAAATTCCATGTAATTGACAAAGTGTCAAATTGTATTTTACATAATATGAAAAGCTATTCCTATGTGGTAAAAGACATACGTTTTAAGAGCTGTGTCTAAAGAGAATTGTCGTGATGTTTGAAACAAGGAACATGAAAAGGCAAAAAGTGTACTTTGCATTTAGAAAATCTAGTAGCAAATGTTCAATCTAGTATGCCCAGTCAGTTTCTTCTCTTAACTGCATGATGCCACACAGGTATTCAGCAGTAGTCCACCATATTTTTTTACACTCATTTGAGAAGTTAAAATAGATAGAATAAAATGAATAATATGCTGTTCTTCAAACTAATTTGGTCCTTCATAATCTAAATTGTCATATCCATCTGCAGGAATGCACAAAGAAGTAAAATCAGGGGATCTAGCACCAGTGTGCCATGACATCTTGTCAAGTCCCCGTTTTGAAAGTGACATCATACAATGGCCTTGATAGGACGTGATAGAGTGAATACAATCTTGTCAGAGAAAGACCGATGACTTAAATAGTTGCATTGGAAAACTTTGTAAAAAAATACACTGATTGAATGTGCAATAGAAAAAATACGAAATACTTCCCAAATGTATGAAATCCAGATCTGTACATATTTTGTATACATATGGAGAATAAAAAAACATTTGAATAAAATGTACTTCTGTATACTTCATTAAATAAAATTAGCCCTGTGTAGCAAAACAGTCCATCTCTTAAGGTCTTACCAATGATCTCACTGCATTTTGAGCAGGTCAAACGCTCCATCTTCGATGGCCAATTCAAGCTTTAATCCTCAAGTTAGCTATATCTTTGTGGCATTTGAATCTTTTCCTTTTGAAAATTTACGTGAGTAAGTACAGTTGAAGGGTAAAGGGACACTGCACCATGACAGACTGGCACTACACCAGCGAGCCGGCCTGGTTCTGAGCCGGCACCATGATGGGAACCCCTCCCATGTGGGAAATGTTGGACGCGGTCACGACAGTGGGCAGAGGTGGCGGGCGCGGGGCTGGACGTGCTGTCTGGGGCTGGGTATAGCTCTGTGGGTGCTGAGTTCTGGGACTAACGTTGGCACTGGGTGCTGCAGAATTAGACTGTTGTCCGCGGGTCTGGGTTGTATCAGTGTTGTAGCTGTAGCCCGGCAGGGTGTGGCTATGGGTGGGTGTGGAAGCTCCATCACGCAGCCCGAGGCGGTAGCCAGAGACGCTGCCTGTGGCAGTGATGATGGAGGTGGTGTCAGAGGGAGGGCGGTGGGGATATAGCTGGGAAGAGGGCACCCTCTGGTGGGGCCTGTTGGCGGTAGTGATGGAGGAGAGTGTGCCATTTTTGGAGACCACGTCCGAGCCAGAGCCACCGCTCTTGACCCACGAGACGCGCTTGGGAGCCTGAGCGTCCTCCCTGGGGGTGGAGAGGAGGAAGAGAAGGGGTGAGAGACTGGCTGACATCCATTTGGCATACGCACACCTTCATGTCACAGGTATATAACAGTATACATACGGTATGTTCTTTGTATAGTATACTAATATGTGCACATCGATCACCACACACACACACACACACACACACACACACACACACACACACACACACACACACACACACACACACACACACACACACACACACACACACACACACACACACACACACACACACACACACACACACACACACACACACACACACACACACACACACACACACACACACACACACACACACGTGAAGGTGAAGGTGAATCTAACTTTATGTCATTGGCCAGGTCCTCCTCAGAGTCTCTCCTTCTCCTCAGGAGACCAACGAGGAAGAGGATGATGAAGATTAAGCCCAGCACCGAGCCCACCGTGGCCCCAGCAATCATCCCTGCGTTGGTCGCTGGGGAAACACACAACATTAAAACCACACTTGCACTACAGATCTGTGGTATAGTACTTCACTCTCCAGGGGAAATTAAATAAATACACTGTTTAGATGCTGTAGTAATTTAGCCTTTGTGGTCCAAAAGATAATAAAACTACAGCAGCATCATGTTAATTGCATTAGTTTTGTTCTTACATTCACTCAATACCCAGCTTTCTTAACCCAACAGTACATGTACAGCAGCCTGTGACTGTTCAGTCTTTTTCAATGACTAGGCAGAGATCTGTCTTTGTGGCAATGTAAAGATAAGAACGTACAGACAGAAAAGACAATCCTCTAAATTAAATGTCAATTTAATTAACAGAGTAGCACCAACCAATGTCCCTTTTCCACCAAATTGAGGTTTCCTTTTAAATAAGCTTAATTGCATTTTTTGTCCTATTTTATACTGTAGTCTCCCAGCAAACTAAGGAAAGACATGTTAGGTGGTAATAGATAACAGAAAGTGATAGTTACCACGTGTAGGAATTGACACAGACACACCGTGTGCGTGTGTGGATATAGTACCAGTCAAAAGTTGACACACATACTCATTAAAGGGTTTATTTGTACTATTTTCTACATTGTGGAATAATACTGAAGACATCAAAACTATGTAATAACACATATGGAATCATGTAGTAACCAAAAAGTCTTAAATCAAAATGTATTTCATATTTTAGACTCTGCCAAGTACACCACCCTGCCTTGACAGCTTTGCACACACTTGTCATTCTCTCAATCAGCTTTATGAGGTAGTCACCAGGAAAGGATTTCAATTAACAGGTGTGCCTTGTGAAAAGTTAATTTGTGTAATTTCTTTCCTTCTTAATGCATTTGAGCCAATCAGTTGTGACAAGTTAGGGGTGGTATACAGAAGATAGCCCTATTTGGTAAAATAGCCCTATTTGGTAAAATAGCAAGTCCATATTATGGAAAGAACAGCTCAAATAAGCAAAGAGAAAAGACAGACCATCATTACTTTAAGACATGAAGGTCAATCAATCCATAAAATTTCAACATCTTTATAAGTTTCAAGTGCAGTGTCAAAAAACATCAAGCACTATGATGAAAGTGGCTCTCACGACCGCTACAGGAAAGGAAGACCTAGAATTCCTTCTGCTGCAGAGGATAAGTTTATTAGAGAGCTGCCAGCCGCAGAAATTGCAGCCCAAATAAATGCTTCACAGAGTTCAAGTAACAGACACATCATCAAATGTTCAAAAGAGACTGCGTGAATCAGACCCTCATGTTCGAATTGCTGCAAAGAAACCACTACTAAAAGGACACCAATAAGAAGAAGAGACTTGCTTTGGCCACAAAACACAAGCAATGGACATTAGACCAGTGAAAATCTGTCCTTTGGTCTGATGAGTCCAAATTTGAGATTCTTTCCAACCGCCTTGTCTTTGTGAGACGCAGAGTAGGTGACCGGATCTCCGCATGTGTGGTTCCCACTGTGAAGCATGGCAGTGGTGGTGTAATGATGCATTGCTGGTGACACTGATTTATTTAGAATTCAAGGCACAATTACCCAGCATGGCTACCACAGTGTTCTGCAGCGATGCGCCATCCCATCTGGTTTGCACTTAGTGTGACTATCATTTGTTTTTTTAAAGTGCACATTAAATGAAGGAAAACTCCATTTAAGTGAGGGCAGTGAATCAGTCCCAATTAAAATGCATTCTTAATGACTTGCTCTGGATATCAAAGCCGTTTCACGTACCAGGTGCCAACTGTTTTAGGAAGCACATTTCTCTACATTCTGACTGGCCCACATAGTGTATAGTGAGTCGTGTGTGTCCAGTGTTGCACTATAAAAGTACGTACAGGTGATGACCTCCAGGTTGATGTAGCATCTCTTTGTGCCGGCCGTGTTGCTGGCCAAACACACGTACTTCCCCGACATGTTGCTGCTCAGGTTGCTCAGCTTCAGGGTGCCTGTCTTCTCATCTGTAACACACACATAACCCCATCAGTGGTGGTCGTGCCATTCAGGGAGGATGATTATTTGTATAAGCATGGCCTTATTTCTATTACAGCATATTGGATGACTGTCATTCATATTCCATTCACCCAGCTCAAAGTAACATCGATAGGTTTAGGCTTCTACATGACACTCATTTTCCCTATACCTATCATGAGGTTGCTACAACCTAGCCTATGAGGTTGCTACAACCTAGCCTATGAATTAAAAAGTTTACAACATAGGTAGGTGCACAGGTCGAGGTACATTTGAGAAATCAAGGTGACAGACCATTGACTCATTCAACACCACTTTGCACTTTTCCCTGTATCTAGCTGATCTAGGGTGTGCAAACTAGATTTTCTATTGGACAAATTCAGGTATGTTAACACCCCTGATCACACGCAAACACAGTTCACTTTCATAGCAGTCACATAACAGCATAATTCCCTTTGGTCGTTTTATTCCTTCTCTTACCTGTTCAATTCACTTGTGGACTTCAGTACACAACACATCAGCTTTCTGTGACCAGCCAGGAAAAAAACATTTTCAAGCCAAATCTTCATATTATAACCACTATAAACAGCCTATGTCGTTGTCACCATATTAACGTCAGTCAACATAGCTACTAAAACGAATGCTCTAGTAAACCACATGCAATCATGCAGTACAGTGTACAGTCAGCAGTAAGCAGTTACACAGGTGGGTCTCGTGGCAATAAATTAATAAAACCAAAAGCTTACGTTTACTTGGAAGAGTTCCAGTGTTGGATAGCCATAGCCAGCTAGCTAACATAGCATCCCTCACTGTGGGAGCCGGGACTTTGAGTACGCGAAATTAGCTCGCTGAATTCGCTAGCTAAGTGAAAGTAAAAACAAAATCTCTCGCTACTCCTTAATTTTTTAATAAATTCAATTTGTTCAAAACTGTTAAATTATTGTCTTCTCTGAGTCAACGACTCACATTTTATGCATTGCAATGCTAGCTGTAGCTTATGCTTTCAGCACTACATTAATTCTCTGATCTTTAAAATTGGGTGGACATGTCAGTTCATGCTGCAAGAGCTCTGATAGGTTGAAGGATGTCCTCCGGAAGTAGCCATATTTCATGTGTAAGTCTATGGAAGGAGGTGAGAACCATGAGCCTCCTAGGTTTTGTATTGAAGTTAATATACCCAGAGGGCAGAAAGGAGCTGTCCTCTGGCTACACCATGGTGCTACCCTACAGAGTGATGTTGACGCTACTATAGACCTTCATTGCAAAACAGTGTGTTTTAATAAATTATTTGGTGACGTGAATATATGTAGTATAGTGTTATCTGAAAAGGGTAACTTAATGTTTCACTATTTTTATGAAATTCACTGAGGATGGTCCTCCCCTTACTCCTCTGAGGAGCCTCCACTGACACCCATAGTGTCCATATTAGGACAGCATCGTCAGTCCTGCCACTTCTGCGGCTGTCCTTATATGGAAACTGTGCATTAATTATATGCGCTTTTTCCTCATTAAAATCACCATGAACCAGAAAATTCAAATGTACCAAACAATGTGGGATATTTATCCAATTCTTGCACCCCATAAATGACAGGAAATACATTATCTAAGTATGGGAACACTGACTATGGGTTTGGGAAAAAAGTGGATTTGAGCAGTCACATTAGGATGCAACCTTGTGTGCATCAAAACAAAAACAGAACAATGACATAGTTATGCCTACTGAAACTATGATTTGTTTATGCACAATCCTTTTGATTGCCTGTTCCATTTCACATTAAGTGTCCTTAAATCCACATAGATACAGTTGAAGTATTCCTGACAATTCCTGTCATTTAACCCTAGTAAAAGTTCCCTGTTTTATATCAGTTGGGATCACCAGTTTATTTTAAGAATGTGAAATGTCAGAATGTCAGAATAGTAGAGAAGGATTTATTTCAGCTTTTATTGCTTTCATCACATTCCCAGTGGGTCAGAAGTTTACATACACTCAATTAGTATTTGGTAGCATTGTGTTTAAATCGTTTAACTTGGGTCAAACATTTTGCGTAGCCTTCCACAAGCTTCCCACAATAAATTGGGTGAATTTTGGTCCATTCCTCCTGACAGAGCTGGTGTTGGTCCATTCCTCCTGACAGAGCTGGTGTAAGTCAGGTTTGTAGGCCTCCTTGCTCGCACATGCTTTTTCAGTTTTGCCCACAAATTGTCAACAGTACTGAGGTCAGGGCTTTGTGATGGCCACTGCAATACCTTGACTTTGTTGTCCCGAAGCCATTTTTTCACAACTTTGGAAGTATGCTTGGGGTCATTGTCCATTTGGAAGACCCATTTGCGACCAAGCTTTAACTTCCTGACTGATGTCTTGATGTTGCTTCGATATATCCACATAATTTTCCTCCTCATGATGCCATCTATTTTGTGAAGTGCACAGTCCCTCCTGCAGCAAAGCACCCCCACAACAGGATGCTGCCACCCCTGTGCTTCACGGTTGGGATGGTGTTCTTCGGCTTGCAAGCCTCCCCCTTTTTCCTCCAAACATAACGATTGTCATTATGGCCAATCAGTTTTATTTTTGTTTCATCAGACCAGAGGACATTTCCCCCCAAAATACGATCTTTGTCCCCATGTGAAGTTGCAAAACGTAGTCTGGCTTTTTATGGAGGTTTTGGAGCAGTGGCTTCTTCCTTGCGGAGCGTCCTTTCAAGTTATGTCGATATAGGACTTGTTTTACTGTGGATATAGATACTTTTGTAGCCATTTCCTCCAGCATCTTCACAAGGTCCTTTGCTGTTGTTCTGAGATTGACTTACACTTTTCTCACCAAAGTACATTCATCTCTAGGAGACGGAACGTGTCTCCTTCCTGAGCGGTATGACGGCTGCGTGGTCCCATGGTGTATATACTTGGGTACTATTGTTTCAGGCGTTTGGAAATTGCTCCCAAGGATGAACCAGACTTGTGGAGGTCTAAAACAAATTCTGAGGGCTGATTTCTTTAGATTTTCTCATGAAGTCATGCAAAGAGGCACTGAGTTTTAAGGTAGGCCCTGCAATACATCTCCAATTGACTCAGATTATGTCAATTAGCCTATCAGAAGCTTCTAAAGCCAAGACATAATTTTCTGGAATTTTCCAAGCTTTTTAAAAGGCACAGTCAACTTAGTGTATGTAAACTTCTGACCCATTGGAATTGTGATACAGTGAGGTATAAGTGAAATAATCTGTCTGTAAAAAATTGTTGGAAAAATTACTTATGTCATGAACAAAGTAGATGTCCTAAGCAACTTGCCAAAACTATAGTTTGTTAACAAGAAATTTGTGGAGTGGTTGAAAAACCACTTAGGTTGGAGTCATTAAAACTCCAACCTAAGTGTATATAAACTTCCAACTTCAACTGTATATGGCTGCCACACACACACACACACACACGTTTGTATAGTGTATTACAAAGTACAGATTGATACAACACACTCATAACCATTATACCCAGTTGGTTGTGTGGTTACACAATACATAGTACCTTTAACTTTAGGACACAACGTAAAGTGAGACCTTATTGCCTCAATTCAAATGTAACTTTTTCAAAATCCCCTTTTCATTGGCAAAATTATACCCTCTGCTTTATCATTACATTTGTTTATGGTATATACTGTAAACATTTTTTATCCAGAGCAACTCACATTACGTGCGCACAACAACTTGGCTGAACAATATACTATTACAGTACTCTCAAAGTCTTATCAAACTGCAGAAAGAGAGCAAGCTCTCCCTGAAATACAGTACATTTATAATGAATACACTATTTCTGGGTAAACAAAAGGTTTTGCTTATGATGTTGGTTAATAAAGTTAGAAATCCATGTTTCAGATGTCAGACTGCAGTTAGTTACTCACTGAGCATGGGAGAGAAGAAGACTTCAGATGTGGGGCTGGTCTTCTGCCACTTGTACATGGGGATGGGCTTGCCTGACTTGGACTTGCAGCTCAGCGTGACGTTGCCTTTCAGAACTGGCTTCCCCGACAGAGCGCACTCTGGTACAGCAGGAGGGACTGAGATATAGGAGAGAGGTTGAACATTTGTGATGAGATGCTAAGTTACAGTATTTGAATAATGATAGATAAAAGAATGCTAAGGATTTAGGATAGTGGCAAACAGTGAAACTATTGTGTGAAGATACATACAGGAACGTATGTACAGGTATGCGGGTGCGCATGTACTGTATGCGGGTATATGTGCAAGTAGAGCACATCTGTAAGTGTGTGTCTCTTATCAGCATTTGATCATATACAGTGAAAGTATTCATACCCCTCGACTTATTCCACTTTTTGTTAGGTTATAGCCAGAATTCCAAATGGATGCAATTTAGCAAATGTATTGAAAATTAATGAGAGAAATCTAATTTTAGATAAGTATTCACACCCGAGTAAATACTTTGTAGAAGCACCTTTGGCGCCGATTACATTTACATTACATTTAAGTCATTTAGCAGACGCTCTTATCCAGAGCGACTTACAAATTGGTGCATTCACCTTATGACATCCAGTGGGACAGTCACTTAACAATAGTGCATCTAAAACTTAGGGGGGGGGGTGAGAGGGATTACTTATCCTATCCTAGGTATTCCTTAAAGAGGTGGGGTTTCAGGTGTCTCCGGAAGGTGGTGATTGACTCCGCTGTCCTGGCGTCGTGAGGGAGTTTGTTCCACCATTGGGGGGCCAGGGCAGCGAACAGTTTTGACTGGGCTGAGCGGGAGCTGTACTTCCTCAGTGGTAGGGAGGCGAGCAGGCCAGAGGTGGATGAACGCAGTGCCCTTGTTTGGGTGTAGGGCCTGATCAGAGCCTGGAGGTACTGAGGTGCCGTTCCCCTCGCAGCTCCGTAGGCAAGCACCATGGTCTTGTAGCGGATGCGAGCTTCAACTGGAAGCCAGTGGAGAGAACGGAGGAGCGGGGTGACGTGAGAGAACTTGGGAAGGTTGAACACCAGACGGGCTGTGGCGTTCTGGATGAGTTGAAGGGGTTTAATGGCACAGGCAGGGAGCCCAGCCAACAGCGAGTTGCAGTAATCCAGACGGGAGATGACAAGTGCCTGGATTAGGACCTGCGCCGCTTCCTGTGTGAGGCAGGGTCGTACTCTGCGGATGTTGTAGAGCATGAACCTACAGGAACGGGCCACCGCCTTGATGTTGGTTGAGAACAACAGGGTGTTGTCCAGGATCACGCCAAGGTTCTTACAACTTTGAATCATCTTGGCTATGTCTATCATCTTTTCACATCTGTATTTTGCCATTTTCTCCCATTGTTCCTTAACAGAGCTTGAGAAAATCTGTAAATAATTTATTTATTATTCATTTATTTAACCTTTATTTAACCAGGTAGGCTAGTTGAGAACAAGTTCTCATTTGCAACTGTGACCTGGCCAAGATAAAGCGTAGCAATTCGACACATACAACAACACAGAGTGCAAATGAGGTAAGTTAAGGATTAGATGGGGTGTGGTGGTGAACAACAATATTCAAGTCTTCCACAGATTGTCAATGGGATTCAAGACTGTGCATTGTCTGGGTCACTCAAGGACTTTCAAATTCTTGTTCTGAAGCCATTCCAGCATTGCTTTGGCTCTATGCTTGGAGTCATTGTCCTGCTGGAATGTAAATATTCACCCCAGTCTAAGGTAGTTTGCACTCTGAAGCAGGTTTTCATCAAGGATTTGCCTATATTTGTCTCCATTCATTGTTCCCTCTATCCAGTCTCCCAATTCCTGCCTCTGATGAAAAGACTTTCCATGCTTCACGGAAGGGATTGTGTTTGACAGGTGATGAGCTGTGCCTAGTTCAAGACATAACCCTTTGCATTCAGGCCAAATATTTACATTTTTGTCTCTTCAGACAATCATTTTGCCTTGCGCTCACAGTGTCTTTCACTTGTCTTTTTTGCAAACTCCAGGCGTGCCGCGCGCGATATGCCATTTTCTCAGGAGTGGCTTCCGTCTGGCCACTCTCCCATAAAGCCCAGATTGGTGAAGTGCTGCAGAACACCCCCCCCAATTAAGGAGACCACTGTGCCCTTTTAAACTTTCAACACTCAAGAAATTGTTTCATATTCTTCCCCGGATATACAGTACCAGTCAGGGGGTATACAGAACAGCCATATTTGGTAAAAGAGCAAGTCCATATTATAGCAAGAACAGCTTAAACAGGCAAAGAGAAATGACTGTCCATCATTACTTTAAAACATGTCAGTCAATCCAGAAAAATTCAAGAACTTTAAAAAGTTAAGTGCAGTGTCAAAAACCGTCAAGTACTATGATGCAACTGGCTCTCATGAGGACCACCACAGGACAGTAAGACCCAGAGTTACCTCTGCTGCAGAGAATAAGTTCATTAGAGTTACCAGTCTCAGAAATCGGCAATTAACTGCACCTCAGATTGCACCACAGAGTTCAAGTAAAAGACATCAACAATTCAGAGACTGCATAAAATCAGGCCTTCATAGATTAATTGCTGCAAAGAAACCACTACTAAAAGGACACATACTTGTGCCAAGAAACACAAGCAATGAACATTAGACCGGTGGAAATCTGTCCTTTGGTCTGATGAGTTCACATTTCTGGTTCCAACCGCCGTGTCTTTGTGAGACGCAGAGTAGGTGAATGGATGATCTCCACGTGTGGTTCCCATCGTGATGCATGGAGGAGGTGTGATAGTGCTTTGCTGGTGACAGTCTGCGATTTTATTTAGAATTCAAGGCACACTTAACCAGCATGTCTATCACAGCATTCTATCTGGTTGCGCTTAGCAGAACTATCATTTGTTTTTCAACAGGACAATGACCTGAAACACCCCTCCAGGCTGTGTAAGGACTATTTGACCAAGTAGATTGATGCGCTGTATCAGATGACCTGGCATCCACAATCACCCGACCTCATCCCAAACCATCTCAATTAGGCTGAGTTGGACCTCGGAATAAAGGAAAAGCAGCCGACAAGTGCTCAGCATTTGTGGAAACTCCTTCAAAAACGTTTGGAAAGCATTCCAGGTGAAGCAGGTTGAGTTCATGCCAAAAGTGCAAAGCGGTCATCAAGGCTACTTTGAAGAAACTCAAATATAAAATATTTTGATTTAACTCTTTTTTTTTTTACTTACTACATGATTCCATGTGTGTTATTTCATAGTTTGATATCTTCACACTATTCTACAATGTAAAAAATTATGAAAAACCATTGAATGAGTTTGTGTCCAAACTTTGACAGAATTGTGATGAGGCATACAGTACCAATCTTGGAGATCTGTGGACAGTTCCTTGGACTTCATGGTATAGTTTCTGCTCTGACATACACTGTCAACTGTGGGACCTCATATACACCGTAGAAAGGTATGTATTTTCTAAATCATGTCCAAACAATTGAATTGGCCACAGATGCACTCCAATCAAGTTCTAGTGACGTCAAAGATGATCAAAGGAAATGGGATGCAGCCGAGCTCAATATGGAGTGTCATAGCAAAGGTATGTGAATACTTATGGAAATTCAATTGCTGTATTTCACTTTCAATAAATTAGCAAACTTTCCTAAAAATATGTTTTCACTTTGCCATTATGGGGTATTGTGTGTAGATGGGTGAGCGAAAGCAGTCAGTCAATTTAATTCATTTTGAATTCAGGCTGTAACATTTTGAATAAGTCAAGGGGTATGAATACTTTGATGGCACTGATTACGTACATGCATGCCTCATTCTACATGTACAGCTCATAAGAATACACAGAAGGCGTACTGCATGACTACAAGAACTACATAAGGGGTCTCCTCGTCCTTACCAATGACGTCGAGGATAAGTTCCCCGGTCAAGCCCTGGGCCCCGGGGATGATGACCTGGCAGAAGTAGCGTCCCGAGTCTGACTCCTTCGTGTTGTTGATGTACAGAGACAGGTTGGCAGAGGGCATGGTGGCGGTGAAGCCCACTCGCTCCTCAAACTGCGGGCTGCCTAAACTAATTGAGCCTAGGGTGTAGGAGATGATCTGTGTGGGTTGGATGGAAGAGACAAGAGCCATGAAGATTGTTGAAAAGGTCCCTAGAATATCCTTTTTCTTTATTTTACACAAAGATAATGTTATCTTCTTAATATTTTGCCTTGTCATGGCTCAATTGAGTACATTGGAGTATGAATAGAAGTAAAGTACTTTAAAATGTCATATAGATCATTATGCAAACAAGCAAGACAGAATTATCATTTGGAGCTAAAGACGAACAGTCTGATTCAGAGTTGAGATAAAAGCGCACAGCTCAGACATTCTGTAGTTAAATCTGAGTACCGCTCCATGACTGGGCCTTAGCCAAAGCAGCTTGTTCTGTTCAAGACAGCAACTGCAACCTCCCAATCTACTGTTGGTGAGTGCTACTGTAGTGGAATGGTAAATACTAGACTCAAACTGGATTTTTTTTGTCTTTGTTTTTCCCCTTTGGGACTTGGTCCATCTGTATACTACTGTAAAACAAATCTGTGATTAGCAAATATAAGCCCATGCACATCCCTAGATAGTACTGTCTGTGGATGCAAGTTTGAAAATCCAAGCCAGATTAGAGCCTTATGGCCAACTGCCCACTTTTACCAGCTTGATTTGTTTTTGTTTAAAGGGTTAAAGCTGCATCCACAACCACCACACACACACACACACACACACACACACACACACAGTTTTGCCAGATTAACAGCAGTCAACATCCTTCATGATACTATTCCCCCACAGATGGCCAAGCAAGAAAGATTTTCAGTTGTAGTTCAAATAAAACTTAAATTTGTCACATGCACCAAATACAACAAGGGTAGACTTTACAGTGAAATGCTTACTTAAAAGCTCTTCTTGAACAGTGCAGTTCAAGAAGAGTTTTGAAAATATTCACCAAGTAGACTAAAATAAAAAGTAACACAATAAGAATAACGAGGCTATATACAGGGGGCACCGGTACTGAGTCAGTGTGTGGGGGTACTGAGTCAGTGTGTGGGGGCATAGATGGTTGTGTAGCTTGAGGTAGAGCATTTGTACATGTAGGTGAAATGTATGACACATGACTGTAAGTCATAGATAATAAAAAAAACAGCGAGTAGCAAGTGTACAAAATGGAGGGGGGATATCAATTTTCCGGGGGCAGTCTTATGGCTTGGGGGTAGAAGCTGTTGAGGAGCCTTTTGGTCTTAGACTTGGCGCTCTGGTAGTTGGGAGGTTTTGAGCAAAAATTACACAATAATAATAAATCAACAGACAAATGATAATTAATCACTGAAGTCTGAGTTAAACATTAAAACAAACCCTAACAAAATTAAATACATCCATCATTTCAAATGAACTTACAACAGTCATATTACAGATTAGATCAATTTTTACAAAAAATAAACCTCCAATGTATAAAGTACTTCTGGGCTCCCGAGTGGAGCAGCGGTCTAAGACACTGCATCTCAGTGCAAGAGGTGCCTGGTTCCAATCCAGGCTGTATCACATCCGGCCGTGATTGGGAGTCCCATAGGGTGGCGCACAATTGGCCAAATGTCATCGGGGTTTGGCCGGAGTAGGCCGTCATTGTAAATAAGAATTTGTTCTTATAGGACTTGCCTACTTCAATAAAGGTTCAATAAAAAGTATTTAACTGGTATGCAGAGCTAATACAGGTACCTTACAGGCCTCTGGGACATTATATTGTAGCCTTAAGATGTCACAGACTAATCATGACCACTGCATGATCAAAGGGATCTTCACACATCCCAATTTGAGACGCACAAATATGCCATTGCCTTAATGTTTGGTGCAAAAGTTCAAGTTACTGTACACGTCTCAAGTAAGAATGGCCCTAAATTGTCAGACTATCAGCACAGATGCTAAAGGCACCAAACACAGAACATAACAGAGCCCAAACACTCACCAGTTGAGAGTTATTGGCTACAAAGTTCCAGAGGATGGTGTTCTTGCCGATGCTGTAGCTGGTGCTGTACCAGGCCTGCAGCACCACCTTCTGACCTTCGATCACCTTCATGATACTCTGGGGCATCTGGATCTGGGCCAGCACACCTGGAGGACAGAGAGGGGGAGGGGAAAAACAGAGTACTTACTTAAGAAACCTGTCCGAGTGTGGTTGTGACTATCTGGCTTAATAGGTTGAATAAAGCCCCTGCGTTTTGCAATTGTTTCTGTCAGAATGGAAAAAACAATTAGATATGCTTTTCCCAAGCTGTGTTAGAAATGATAACCTGCTAAGTTTTTGTTGTTTCACACACTGCAAGCATGTTTATTTTTGTAGTTTCTCAAGATACAAGTTTTGATAAGGAAAAGCTGTAGTGGTTGTGGCTTGTTGACAAGCACTTAAAACATGTCATATCAAAACATCTTCTCTCAGACCTATTATAGGTGGACACAGAGGCAATCAATCACATTTCAGTCCACTTTCATATCAAAACAAAAAGACTGACACTTGCCAAGTCAAAATGTTGACAAGCCACATTTCATTTGATTGTCAGCGCAAAATGTGTCATCCTTCAAGAAATCTACTTCACGAGATTCCTCATACTGTAAAAAAACAGCTATTAAAACAAAACATGACAATGCTTACTTAGTAGGGACACAATTTACAAAGACAAAAAAAAAAAAAAAAAAAAAACTTAGTTGATGCTCTCTTCCAGGGCTATTGGAACCAAACACACACACACACAGCCCCCCCCTCCCCTCCCACACACACACACACACACACTGGATCCCCTCGCATCCCCCCCCACATATTCCCCAACACATACAAACCCCACCACACACCAGGATCCCCCGCATCCCCACACACACACCACCGGATCCCCCGCATCCCATCCCCCCACACACACACAGCTGCATCCACAAACCACAGCACCCCCCCCCACACACACATTGTACAATGGATATGAAAACAAGCGTGTCTTATTGTACAAGTTCAGGTAGTCCCTCGGTTGATACATTTTCTAGCATTTGGTGTGAACCTTGTTCTCTTATAAAAACACAGAAACCATTGGATGTATGTGAATAAAACTATAAAAACACAAGATGCAACAATTTAATGATTTTACAGTTCATAATGAAATCAGTCAAGTGAAATAAATTAATTTAGGCCCTAATCTATGGATTTCACATGACTAGGAATACAGACATACATCTGTTGGTCACAAATACCTTTTAAAAAAAAAAGGTAGAGGCGTGGATCAGAAAACCAGTCAGTTTCTGGTGTGACCACCATTTCATGCAGCACAATATCTCCTTCACAGAGTTGATCAGGCTGATGACTGTGGCCTGTGGAATATTGTCCCACTCTTCTTCAGGGGCTGTGCGAAGTTACTGATATTGGCGGGAACTGGAACACGCTGTCGTACACATCGATCCAGAGCATCCCAAACATGGTCAATGGGTGACATGTCTGGTGAATATGCAGGCCAAGGAAGAACTGGGACATTTTCAGCTTCCATGATAGGTGTACAAGTCCTTTCGACATGGGGTCGTGCATTATCATGCTGAAACATGAGGTGATGGCGGCAGATGAATGTCAAGACAATGGGACTCAGGATCCCGTCACGGTATCTCTGTGCCTTCAAATTGCCATCAATAAAATGCAATTGTGTTCATTGTCTGTAGCTCATGCCTGCCCACACCTTAACCCCGCCACCACGGGTCACTGTTCAGAACGTTGACATCAGCGAACCTCTCGCCCACACTTGGTCTGCAGGACATACGGCCAAATTCTCTATAACGATGTTGGACGGCAGTTTATGGTAGCGAAAATGAACATTAAATTATCTGGCAATAGCTCTGGTGGACATTCATGCAGTCAGCATGCCAATTTCAAGCTCCCTCTCAACCTGAAACATCTGTGGCATGGTGTTGTGTGTCAAAACTGCAGATTTTAGTGTGTCCTTTTATTGTCTCCAGAACATGGTGCGCCTGTGTAATGATCATGCTGTTTAATCAGCTTATTGACATGCCACATCTGTCAAGTGGATGGATTATCTTGGCAAAAGAGAAATGCTTACTAATTGCTGGTCATCTATCAACGTTTGAACATCTTGGCCATGTACTGTTATAATCTCAACCCAGCACAGCCAAAAGAGGACTTGGCCACCCCTCAGAGCCTGGTTCCACTTTAGGTTTCTTTCTAGGTTTCTGCCTTTCTAGGGAGTTTTTCCTAGCCACGTGCTGCTACATCTGCATTGCTTGCTGTTTGGGGTTTTAGGCTGGGTTTCTGTATAGCATTTTATAAGGGCTTTATAAATTTATGTAAACAAATCAATGTGTATATGGTAAATTTCTGGGACCTTTTATTTCAGCTCATGAATCATGTGTTAAAGAATGTTGTTCAGTATAGCTATGGTAAAGACAATAATAATAAATAAATTTTAAAATAACACCAACAACCCAAAACAGACAATGAAAGCCATATACAGGTGGTTGTCAGACCCAGAAGACATGAGAACAGAATTACCAGAGGTCCTTGAAAGCATTTCTGAACAGCATGGTCTTGAGCTGTGCCTTAAATGGAGGACAGTCTCTGCAGCTCTAATAGTGTCTGGAAGTGCGTTTCACAGCAGCGGAGCCGCACAACTGAAAGCCCCGTCACCAATATTTTTTGTATGTGCTGCGGGGCTGCTGAAGGGAGATGGACATAGAGGAACAAAGGGTGCGTGTGGGACAGGATGACAGAATGAGGTCAGACAGGTACTTGGGCACAGAGTTGTGGATAGCTTGGTGTGAACCAGGAATTTGTAGTTGATGCGTGAGCACATGGGGAGCCAGTGGAGGTTGAACAGCACTGGAGTGATGTGCTCGTGGGGGGAGTTATGGGTGAGGACACGTGCAGCACAGTTGGACATATTGTAGCTTGTTTAGGGACTTGGCAGCTGCGCCAAACAAAAAGATTGTTACAATAGTCCAGACAGGGATAAAGACATGGATGAGTCGCTGAGCTGCAGGTCGTGATCGCAAATGTCTTAACCTGGCAATGTTCCGCAAATGGAAACACTTCGGTAATACTCCTAATGTGGGCCTCAAATGAGAGCCGACTGAAATATCAGGTTGAGAACCTCACTGGAGGGGAGGCCCTTGACAACATCAGTATCTAGTCAGTAGGTAATGAGAGAGCACCTGCATTTGGAGTGACAGGTGTCGAGAGGGAGGAAAAGGGGATACCTAGTGAGTTGCACAACAGTGCATTCAAACCAACCTCTCTGAATCAGAGGTGCAGGGGGCTGCCTTAACATCATCAACACCCGGGAAGCAGTTGTCATTGAGGGCTAACTGCCTTGCTCAAGGGCAGAACAGCAGATTATTATTTTATTTTTTCACCTTGCCAGCTCTGGGATTCGAACCAGTGACCTTCCGGTTACTGGCCCAATGCCCTTAGCCACTAGGCTTCCTGCTGCGATTAAGAGTCATGATAGATAACTTATGATACAACATATAAATGTTCAATGTGCTTAGTTCCACTGATACCCAATCAGAAGCCAAAATATAAGCATACGGGTAGCTTTCCTCCAATGTTTGTAAACAAAGTAAAAGTATACTAAAACACTGTATAGCCACAAAACTATACTTTGGATATCATGGATAGTCAGTCCTTGCATACATAGCACTCACTTTGAATTTGGTTACATTTCTCCAGGCTCCTCCCTCATCTTTTTACCAAAACACAGGAGGGTGACGTTTTGTTAGCTTCAATGAACTATTACAGCTTTAAAACTTATATTAAGTCAATTTTATCCAACAAGGACTCATTGAGAAGCTATTGCCTTCTTGATCACAGAGGTGTGGGATTAATGGATAATGAGTGGGAGTAGAATGGTGTCCATATTAGGACAGCCTCAGTCTAGGGGCAGGTTTGCAGCAGTGTGTGGCTCATGTAAGCAGGCCCAAATTACAGGAAGGGCTGTAGCTAGGTCCTGTTTACTCCCTCCAGAATCCTACCAGTAGATAAATCTGTAGCTAGCTCTTTGATGAAGGTGCTGGTTTATATAGTGTCCCATCGTGCTAAAAGATAAGTGGAGGGAGGCACCCATTTAACTTCCTCACCCACCTTATGAACAGCACAAAGTTAAGAGGCAGTCACTTTGTAAGAATGTCTCATCCCTGTATTATGATGGATGGATGGTGGTGATAACTGGAGGAAGATCTTTTAGAGCCTGTATGAAAGTCCCATAAGTGATTGGGTTTGATGAAGAAATATACTTTCAAAGAACTTCTTACGTCATCGTGGTGATTATGACTGTCCCCAATTTAGGGGAATATCGATAATAATCAAAGCAAAATATGAATCCACGAGCACATCAGAGATAAAATTGAGTTGATCTGATGATTACTGTTTAGCGAAACAGTCCAAGTACTTCTTCTGAAGAGCATTGGACATGCTACAGAGAGAGAGAGAGGCAAATCGAATAGGATGGGCGTAGTAGCACAATTCTCATGGAGATAAAGCACCAAACGGGCTCCAGGGAAAAGTCACCAAACAGGCACCAAACAGGGAGGGGCTTCCAATAAGAAATACTCATTCTTGTTTTCCATTGCAAAATGTTTTCAATTGAATGCCCTAGATTGGGGATCAGGTTCTCCAAATCAAAGCAGTAGGCGCTAAGGGCTGAAACAGACTCACAACAAAATATTCCCTGTAAGTACCTACAGTTTGAGCAATTTAATTATACTGTAGTACTAGGTCTAAGTATTGATCAGGAAATACAAGATTAACAGCACATACACCGAGTGTGACAGACTGGTGGAGTGATAAACTATCTGTTTTTTAAACTGTGTGTGAGAGATCACTGGACTTTTAGGCGATAACCATGTAGAATTGAGGCCAGCAGGCAATCTACTGTAGTCTGTCCAAACACACTCCTCCCAGTGACAGACAGTGAAGACTTACTCATAATCTGATAAGGCTCTCTCGTTCCCAGCCCAGTCTTCTAGTATAACTAAAGGAAACAGCAGACTTGAGTACTGACCCCATCTCCCAGAGTACTGCTCCCTTCTTGGCTTATCTGTACAGCCTTCCAGTCAAGAGAGACAAGAAAAACATTTTAGTCATTAGTTTAATTACAGGGGCGAGGACAAAGTTTCAGGTGTGCACATGCATGTTTACTGTGTATGTGTGCTAGTGTATTTGCTAATGTGTGTTTGTGTTTAGTGGGAGTATATTTGGGTGCATGTGTAGCGTAGAGTGTATGTGTAGCGGTGATGTGCAGGGTTGGTAAAGACAAAGGCTGTGCTTGGAGGAGCTCTGAGCACAGAGACGTTGAGGTTAATTGAAGCAGTAATGACAGCTTTGAGTTGGATCTGATTGGGATGGTCTTTTGGGGGGGACAGAGTGAGAGACAGGGTGGGTATTACCGAGCGCTTGTCATGTGTATTAACAGAGGGAAATCAGGTACAGACTTCCGAAGCTTTAATGGTCTTCATATAGACAGATAACAAAAAGCCTTCATATACCCAATAGGCTATATTCATATGATGACGATAAGTAAGTATGATGAGGAAGCAACAGCTCTGTCTCCATTCCAAAGAATGAATGTTGCCTCAAAGAACACACAATTTTACATGATCATGTCACTCAATAGTAAGAGTTATAAGAAACATGGGTTTTGCTAAGTCCTGAAAGAAGAATACTCATTTGAGAGAAAAGTGTTTTGAGTAGAATGCTGCTGACCTACTGCAAAGCTCAGAAGTTAGCATCCTCTACACAGGGCAAAATTAAAGAACCCCTCCCTCAGACTCTTCCTTTACATTGTGCAGATCGAGGCGCACAGGAAAAACCTGGGCCTTCTGACAGCGAGATCAGGATCGGGCCGTGCTCCAGAATTAGCAGTGTCGGTCAGAGAAGCACAGTTCAAGAAGGAAATGACAGCCAGGAAGCCAGCTAGTCACACAAAGCTGTGGACACCTGGCTTCAAAAACAGGCATTCTGTGATACGACTTCCTCCCAAGACCTCTGGTAAACTTACCTCACATTTGTTCTACAATTGTGACCTGTGATGTCATATCATGATGGGCCAAATGTAATCTGTAACAGCATAAATATAATAATGAAATTGACAGCTCGGTACAATACTTATAGCACTAATCCATATGATCTGTTACTACTTTTAGATTGGATCGTTTAAAAATACAATATAGATTTAAAAATCTGCTTCTTACTCAAAATGTAAAGTAACAGAACACAATGCATACTTTAGTGTCGAACACTACAGTGCATAATCCATCAATTCATAACGCCATACAAGGTAGACAACCTCTTCGAAACCCATGTGCTTCATCTTGAAACAAGCCATTATGTCTCAGTCCATGGTGATGAAAATAAAATGACATGGTGTTGTTAGGTAATGGATTGGAACGTTACCCGGCCTTCACAACGCCATCTGATTTCTTCAGGGATCCGATCAGACAGACTGACGGGAAGATCAATCTGCACAATACTGAAAAGGACACATTGGATTATAGCCATGGCGAAGCCTGAGCTGTGACATATCAACACACTGGCTTCAATATCTGATTCTAGTGTGCTGTGTGAGAGCAAGTGGGTGTGAGTTAGAGAGCTACTGTGTACGTTTCTGTGAGTGTGCACGTGTCTGCTAACTTTTCTACTCTAATCAAACTCTGGCTGGGATCATCTGGCTGATGTCATCAGGGCTGTCATGGTTCTCCGTTGTAGTTCGGTGTCGGGTATGGGTGGTCGGTGTCAAAGTGGTCACTAGGGAATCTGATTGTGTCTTGACATGTGTATGACAGTAAGAGGCCTAGAGGACAGGAGTGGGGTTAAGGTGGAGGGGGAAAAGGTTACATTAGGTAGGGATGCAGTAGAATGGAGTTTGAGGGAGAGAAAAAAGTAAAAATGATCATTGCTGATTATGAAACAGTGTGGTTACTGAAAGCCTATCCATTTTCAGCCAAAATCTCAACACAACCTCTGGTTAGGAGTTTCTAGTGAGAGTTCAGTAGTGGATATAGGTTCAGTGAAAAGCAAACTGTCTTCAGAGCGCAGGGACTATCGTGAAAAAAAAATGGCCAGCAGCAAAAATATGAGTCTTTGATGAAGGAGTGAAAGGTTGGCGAAAGGCTAGGCTTTGGGGCGGCAGGTAGCCTAGTGGTTAGAGCGTTGGGCCAGTAACTGAAAGGTTGCTGGATTGAATCCCTGAGTTGACAAGGTAAAAAAAAAAGGTCCTTCTGCCCCTGAACAAGGCAGTTAACCCACTCTCCCCGGTAGGCCATCATTGCAATTAAGAATTTGTTCTTAACTGACTTGCCTAGTTAGATTAAAATGTTTTGGGCAGGGAGGACCTCAGAGAGGGGACTCAGGTGAGTCCTGTGGCTGCCAGAACACAGTTAAAAGCATGGTGGCAAGTGTGAGAACTGCCCCACTGGCATGACATCAGCATAATCACCTTACCAAGGTGGCTAATACTTAAGGGAATATCAGACCCCAAAACACCATATGTTGTCTATGGCCTTGTCATGTCCATGTAGCCAAGTGCTTATTACTCCTAGCGCCCATCCCATCACGCTCCTAGGAAGACAAGACAGTACAGAACAGAACTAGGCTAACGAGGCTAGCACTGCACACTCCAAACTATTTCAGGCTGATTATGGTATACAGCTGCATCAGACCTTGCATCAGACCAATCTTACAGAAACAATAATCACAATGTGTTAAATATTTAAGATGCTGACTTACACGCCCTTGAGAAGAAGGGAGAGGAGGGATTCAATATCAAAAGATAAGGCAGAGTGAGGCATTAATCTTGTTTTGACATGGCCACAGATAACAGCTCACTCAAATGGCAGCGACAACACAGGCCTGGTGTAGCAATACTAATTGGGGCTGTTCAACATGCTAATAACACCAAATAGAAGCAATCTGTGAGGTCACTTTCAGTAAACCTTTTTCACCCCCTCTCGAACAAAAGAAGAAACATCCTGGTTGGCCTAGATTAGAACGTCATAATGCCACTGGAACAGGTTCTCATATCCCTTACAAAAATGTGTACTGCAGTAACACTGCAAAATTACTGCAGTAAAAAAATATACTTATTTTGGATGCAGAATTTGCAGCATACTGCAGTGACTGCATTTTATTTTCGTAAGGGAGGAATTAGAGGGAAAGCCTCAAAATTGAGAAGCTAAATATAGACAGGTTATGGTGTTACGAGCGACTAAAACGAGAAATTCCACAATCTGCAACGGATACAAGAGGCGAATCACTGGGACAGGATTACATTACTCTGAGGACTTTCCACCATACCCTGTCAGATCGGTTTACTGACACTTTCTTTAAATATACTGGTCTGGATTTATAGTGGGATACGTGCTCTTAACCTGTCACACACAGGAATGACTGCTCTTATAAAACTAACAATTTAATTTATTTTACCAGGTAGGCTAGTTGAGAACAAGTTCTCATTTACAACTGTGACCTGGCCAAGATAAAGCAAAGCAGTTTGACACAGAGCTACACATGGAATAAACAAACAGTCAATAATACAGTAGAAAAAGTATATATACAGCATGTACAAATGAGGTAGGATAAGGGAGGCAAGGCAATAAATAGTCCATGGTGGCGAAATAATTACAATATAGCATTTAAACACTAGAATGGTAGATGTGCAGAAGATGAATGTGCAAATAGAGATACTGGGGTGCAAAGGAGCAAGATAAATAACAGTATGGGGATGAGGTAGTTGGATGGGCTATTTACAGATGGGCTATGTACAGGTGCAGCGATCTGTGAGCTGCACTGACAGCTGGTGCTTAAAGCTAGTGAGGGAGATATGAGTCTCCAGTTTTAGTGATTTTTGTAGTTCGCTCTAGTGGTTAGAGCATTGGACTAGTAACCGGAAGGTTGCAAGTTCAAATCCCCGAGCTAACAAGGTACAAATCTGTTGTTCTGCCCCTGTTCTTAGGCCGTCATTGAAAATAAGAATTTGTTCTTAACAGACTTGCCTAGTTAAATAAAAGGTCAAATAAAATTGGTAGCAGAGAACTAGAAGGAGAGGCAGCCAAAGGAAGAATCGACTTTGGGGGTGACCAGCTGCTGGAGTGGTGCTGCTACAATAATTGTCAGGGGAATTGGAAATGGTGAGTTTACAGTTCTAATGTGTTTACCAAGCCTATCAGAGGGAACACTTGAGTAATGACACCATATCTGGAACAGTCATTGAAAAGGTATAGTCTCTTCCTGTCATGAAGGCATGGTGTCTTAAGTTAAGGGCCTAATTAAAAGTGGTCATAAGAAACAAACAGAAGCCTGGAGGCTGCTAGTCCCATTGCATGTCTTGAGAGAGAACTGACTTCCCGGAAACTAGGGTCATCTTTCCTGCCTTAGAAGGTAATCTTCCACACCCTCTGCGACTGCTCAAGTTTCAGCATGATAATGCAAGGCCCCATGTCGCAAGGATCTGTACACAATTCCTGGAAGCTGAAAATGTTCATCCTTCCATGGCCTGGGAAAACATTTCACAGGCCACAATCAAGAGCCTGATCAACTCTATGAAAAGGAGAGGTGTCACACTGCATGAGGCGTGTGGTCACACCAGACACTCACTTTTCTGATCCATGCCCCTACCTATTTTTTAAGGCATCGGTGACCAACAGCTGTATTCCCGGTCATGTGAAATCCATAGATTAAGGCCTAATTAATTTATTTCAATTGACTGATTTCCTTATATGAACTGTAACTTAGTAAACTATGAAATTGTTGCATATTGTGTTTATATTTTGTTCAGTGTATAACTGATCAAATGAAGACTGCCGTTTGGTTTTGCGGTGCAATCGCTGACAAAGTCATCCTCTGTGTATGGTTCTCATCCTTGAGTTTGCTGGTTTGTCATCCTTTCCTAAAACGATCGGTGGAATGTCATCTCTTCATGGGAATGACTAACCTACCAACAATGGTTTAGTGGTATTCTCTATACTAGGAATAGCCGCATCCTAGCTGCGTCCTCAGAGCATGCGCAGACCAGCTGGCGGGTGTGTTTACGGACATATTCAATTAATCCTTATCCCAGTCTGCTGTCCCCACATGCTTCAAGAGGGCCACTATTGTTCCTGTTCCCAAGAACGCTAAGGTAACTGAGCTAAACGACTACCGCCCCGTAGCACTCACTTCCGTAATCATGAAGTGCTTTGAGAGACTAGTCAATATCACCTCCAGCCTACCCGACACCCTATACCTACTCCAATTTGCTTACCGCCCCAATAGGTCCACATACCATGCAATCGCAACCACACTGCACACTGCCCTAAATCTGGACAAGAGGAAGACCTATGTGAGAATGCTGTTCATCGACCACAGCTCAGCATTTAACACCATAGTACCCTCCAAACTTGTCATTAAGCTCGAGACTCTGAGTCTCAACCCTGCCTTGTACAACTGGGTACTGGACTTCCTGACGGGCCGCCCCCAGGTGGTGAGGGTAGGTAACATCTCCACCCCACTGATCCTCAACACTGGGGCCCCACAAGGGTGCGTTCTGAGCCATCTCCTGTACTCCATGTTCACCCATGACTGCGTGGCTATGCACGCCTCCAACTCAATCATCAAGTTTGCGGACGACACAACAGTGGTAGGCTTGATTACCAACAACGACGAGACGGCCTACAGGGAGGAGGTGAGGGCCCTCGGAGTGTGGTGTCAGGAAAATAACCTCACACTCAACGTCAACAAAACTAAGGAGATGATTGTGGACTTCAGGAAACAGCAGAGAAACTACAGAAGCACACAAACTTCTACAGATGCAATCGAGAGCATCCTGTCGGGCGGTATCACCGCCTGGTACGGCAACTGCTCCGCCCACAACCGTAAGGTCTGCACAACGCATCACCGGAGGCAACCTACCTGCCCTCCAGGACACCTACACCACCCGATGTCACAGGAAGGCCATAAAGCGCATGAAGGACAACAACCACCCAAGCAACTGCCTGTTCACCCCGCTATCATCCAGAAGGCGAGGTCAGTGCAGGTGCATCAAAGCAGGGACCGAGAGACTGAAAAATAGCTTCTATCGCAAGGCCAATAGACTGTTAAACAGCCACCACTAACATTGAGTTGCTGCTGCCAACATACTGATGCAACACCAGCCACTTTAATAATGGAAAATGTATGTAAAAAAATGTATCACTAGCCACTTTAAACTATGCCACTTAATAGAATGTTTACATACATTACTCATCTCATATACTGTACTCTATACCATCTACTGCATCTTGCCATCTTTATGTAATATATGTATCACTAGCCACTTTAAACAATGCCACTTTTATATGTTTACATACTATACATTACTCATCTCATATGTATATACTGTACTCGATACCATCTACTGCATCTTGCCTAATGCTGTTCTGTACCATCACTCATTCATATATCTTTATGTACATATTCTTTATCCCTTTGTACACACACACAAGTGTAAGGTAGTTGTAGAATTGTTAGGTTAGATTACTCGTTGGTTATTACTGCATTGTCGGAACTAGAAGCACAAGCATTTCACATACACATGCTAACAATGTGTATGTGACAAATAACATTTTATTTGGATATGCTGTAGGAAATGTAGTTCAGAGTGAATATTTAATTCCTGTGCATCCTATGATAAAGCTGGGACACAAACTGATGACTTTGAATTGGTAGCCTCTATCTGGGAATAGAATACTTTGTTGCTCTTCAGACCACAATCCACACAATTACCCCTCAGATCCCAGCTTTTCTGTATTTCATCATAGAAACACCCGGATGCTTTTCTCCAGCTTACAATGAGGATTCACTGGTGCTTACACTCTGGTCCAGACCAGCAGTCTCCTGTATTGAGATTGCGTTAAATTGAGAATCCAGAGATTTATTTATTTGGGTAAAAAAGGCATTCTGTATTATCGGGGGTGGGATCAGTGCGGATGGAATTGTGCGTGGCCGCGGAATGTTCCCGGGAGTTTATCTGGGAATCCCAGGCTGCCCGGAGAGGAAGTGGAGTGTCAGGGAAGAGGAAAAGGCCAGGACACAGAGCTTTCCTGCTGATAAACAGCACCGGGGAAAAAATAAATAAAAATAAATTTAAAAAATAAAATAAAAAATAAATAAAAAACGGCCCTTCTCCAGAGCATTTCACTATTCCATTTAACCTCCCCCTTCTGTATCTGAGGGTCCAAATTTAACTTTAAAAAATACATTCAGCCAAAAAGTCAGTGTGATTTGTTGTCCATTGGCTTGCAATCAGAATAACAAATGATGTGAAGAGACTTATGTCAATGTAGATGCAGTACCAAATGGGATCTGGTTTATGAAATGTCTAATATGAGAGTTTGTTTCCATCTCTTTAACTATTCATGGGGTGGGGTGAACAAGTGGTCAATGAATCCTCTAGTGAATGGATTGCACCTTAACCCTAATTAGAATTCACTTAGCCTTCTGAACTTTCCTCCTTACAAGGCAATGCACATTGCGCACACATGTGCCATGATCATGTGATATCTAGACCAACAAATATCAGGAGTGAAATGAATTTTCTGCAGTGGAAACAGCTGGCATAACATTTTTTGGGACAAGTTAGAGCTTACAGTGTAATAGAGCTGCATTGTACAGTAGCCTATACTCGATAGGTGCTAAACAAACACCACTCAGTGATTGTACACAACAAAGTTGAGAGAGAAGAGCATGGGACAGGCAGTATGTAACTGATAGATCAGCAAATCCCTAGGTATTGCTCAGCCTCACAGGTTCTCTTCATCTTAACTCTGTCACTCTGACCTGCAATGAACAAATATGTGAACATTTGGTCCCTGTGTGGAGTGCAGAAACTGGGAATTGTCGTAACAATTATGTTCCAGGGTGAACATTAAAAAAAAATAAAAAAAAATAAAGCTACCATTTTAAACCGCTGGACATGAATACAAGAAGAGTGAAGTGTCGGTCTGAAGGGCACCAAAAGCACGAGAAAATATCTAGGTGTAAACGTTTGGATGGGTAAACAATTTCCCCAAACTGCAGACAAAATGTACCTGCAGTAATACGAATACAACACCCTGACCCAACTAAGTGCAGTTCTTAGAAACCAAGGGGAAAATTGAATTTTTGGGCACCAATAACCACCAGTCTTTTCTCTGCTGAATGCACACAGGGGGACTGTGGTCGCGTCAAAGACATGAGAAGCTTTCAGAGATGTAAATGTTAGCTAGCTGAGAGGCTACGTGGCCAACCACAATTTCTGTATGGAAAGAGCAGCAAGTGGCTCAACAAGTCACTCCAGAGTGACTCCTCCCCACTTATGCTTTCTAAGCTTACAGGTATGGACATCGTATGCAACGTGCCAGGCTTCTAGATCACATGTCAAACTCATTCCACGGCTAGCTGAGTGTCTGCAGGTATTGGGTCCTCCCTTTTACTTGATTGATGAATTAAAGGGGGGGGGTGAATATAAAAAAAACACTTTCCCCAATCACCGGTTATTCAGACCAACTAGAGTGTATCTGAATTATATACTCAGTTCTGTATGACTGGAATCATATTGCCACAAGTACAGTGCCTTCAGAAAGTAGTCAGGCCCCTTGACTTTTTCCACAGTTACGTTACAGCCTTATTCTAAAATTGAATAAATTGCATTCCCCCCCCAATCTACACACAATATACCATATTTACAAAGCAAAATGTTATTTTTAATAAATTATCACAATTTCCATAAGTATTTAGACCCTTTACTAGGTACCTTGTTGAAGCACCTTTGACAATGACTACAGCACTGCGTCTACTTTGGTATGACGCTATAAGCTTAGTACACCTGTATTTGGAGAGTTCCTTCCATTCTTCTCTGCAGATCCTCTCAAGTTGTCAGTTTGGATGGGGAACATTGCTGCACAGCTATTTTCTGGTCTTTCCTGAGATGTTCGATCAGGTTCAAGTCCGGACTCTGGCTGGGCCACTCAAGGACATTGAGACTCGTCTCGAAGCCACTCCTGCGTCATCTTGGCTGTGTGCTTAGGGTCATTGTCCTGGTGGTGAACCTTCACCCCAGTCTGAGGACCTGAGCGCTCTGGAGCAGGTTTTCATCAAGGATCTCTATACTTTGCTCAATTACCTTTCCCCTTGACCCTGACTAGTATTCCAGTCCCTGCCGCTGAAAAACATCCCCACAGCATGATGCTGCCACCATCATTCTTCACCGTAGGGATGGTGCCAGGTTGACTACAGACATGGCATTCAGGCCAAAGAGTTCAAGCTTGGTTACATCAGACCAGAGAAAATTGTTTCTCATTGTCTTAGAGTCTTTACGTGCCTTTTGGCAAACTGCAAGTGGGCAGTCATGTGCCTTTTACTGAAGAGTGGCTGTTGTCTGGACACTACCGTAATGGCCTGATTGGTGGAGTGCTGCAGAGATGGGAGAACCATCCAGAAGGACAACCATCTCCACAGAGGAACTCTGTCAGAGTGACCATCAAGTTCTTAGTCACCTCCCTGACCAAGGCCCTTAGCACATGACTGCTCAGTTTGGCTGGGTGGCCAGTTCTACCAAGAGTCTTGGTGGTTCCAAACTTCTTACATTTAAGAATGATGGGGGCCACTGTGTTCTTGTGGACCTTCAATGCTGCAGAAAGTTTTTGGTGCCCTTCCCCAGATCTGTGCCGACAATACTAGGAGCGTTACGGACAATTCCTTCAACCTCATGGCTTGGTTTTTGCTCTGACATGCACGGTCAACTGTGGGACCGCATATAGACAGGTGTGCCTTTCCAAATCATGTCCAATCTATTGAAACATTTACCACAGGTGGACTCCAATCAAGTTTTAGAAACAAAGACGATCAATGGAAACAGGATGCACCGGAGCTCAATTTCGAGTGTTCTGGCAAAGGGTCTGAACACAAAAAGTTATGTTTTTTCTTTTCTTCTTTTCTTTTACCTTTGAAAACATTTCTAAAAACCTGGTTCACACTGTCATTATAGAGTATTGTGTATAGATATATAAAAATATTTCATAAATTTTAGAATAGGGCTGTAACTTAACAAAAATGTGGAAAAAGGAGTCTGAATACTTTGAGGGCACTGTAAGTCCTCTTCCCCCTGCACAAGGGAATCTAGGCTATTGGGTTGAGATGGAAATGCTATGGGTCCTCATAGTAGTTTCTCTTATGACCAAGACCCACATACACACCCCCGACACACCAAAAGTGGCTAAGATGAGTACTGCAGGAGAGGGGAAAGTCGATACATATCTAGGACCCCAGTAAAAGTCTGTAAGAATGTGTGAGCACACACACACACACACACACCCCCTGGTGTCTGTTCAGAAGACTGAAGAAATTTGACTTGGCCCCTAACACCCTGAAATGTTTACAGATGCACAGTGGAGAGCATCCTGTCGGACTGTATCACAGCCTGGTATGGCAACTGCACCGCCCGCAACCACAGGGCTCTCCAGAGGGTGGTGCGGCCTGCCCAACGCATCCCCGGGGGCAAACTACCTGCCCTCCAGGACACCTACAGCACCCAATGTCAGAGGAAGGCCAAAAATATCATCAAGGACAATCATCCGAGCCAAGGCCTGTTCACACCGCTAGCATCCAGAAGGCGAGGTGAGTACAGGTGCCTCAAAGAGTCAATTTCAAGGCAATCGCAATTAAAATAGCCATCACTCACAGACTTCCACTGGGCTACTCAACCCTGCTTCCCTATATACAGACTTGGAATCACCACGTTAATAAATGGAACACTATAGTCACTTTAATAATGTTTACATACAGTATACATATGAGATGAGTAAAGCAGTATTTTAGTCATTGCCACTCCGACATGTCTCAATCTAATATTTATATATTTCTTAATTCCATTCTTTAACTATTAGGTGTTTATTAGAAGATCCTAGCTCCAACAGTGCAGTAATAACACAACTATTTCCATACACCCACAATAACAGCTGCTTAATATGTGCATGTGACCAATAAAGCGTGATTATTAGTCTCACCGATCTCAACTGAGAGGGCTCAGGAAGGATTGCCTGTGTGTGTGTTGACTCCGTATAATGGACACTCAGCGGGTCCTTCAGAAGCCATGTTGAAGTGCATATATATCTCCAGGATCTGGGCTAACTAAACATTAAACTAGTAGACTGCCACAAGAACAAAGCAGACCACATAACATGTGCTCCAGCAATTAACTATATACTGAGTGTACAAACCATTAATACCTACTCTTTCCAAGACCAGGTGAAAGCTATGGTCCCTTATTAAATGCACTTCAAAAAAAAAAAAAAGAAAAGAGTAGATGAAGGGGAGGAGACAGGTTAAAGAAGGATTTCTAAGCCTTGATACAATTGAGACATTGATTGTGTCTGAATCCTAGCTTAGGAAGGCCACCAAAAATTCCCATCCCCAACTACAACATTTTCCAACAAGATAGAACTGCCAATGGGGGCAGCATTGCAATCTACAGCAGAGAGAGAACTCTGCAGGTTGTCATACAATCCAGGTCTGTGTCCAAATTCAAGCTTCTACTTTTAAAAATCCACCTTTCCAGAAACAAGTCTCTTACCGTTGCCGCTTGTTATAGACACACAACAACCCCCCCCCCCTCAGCCCCCACCTGTGCCCTGGACACCATATGTGAATTGATTGCCCCCCCCATTCATCTTCAGATTTCGTACCGTTAGGTGAAACAAACTGGGATATGCTTAACACCCCGGCCATCATACAATCTAAGCTAGAGGCCCTCAACCTCACACAAATGATCAAGGAACCTACCAGGTACAACCCTAAATCCAAAACCATGGGCACGCTCATAGATCTCATCCTGACCAACTTGCCCTCTAAATACACCTCTGCTTTCTTCAAACAGGATCTCAGCAATCGCTGTCTGTGTCTGTAATGGGTCCGCGGTCAAACGACCACCGCTCAAAAATGGGGCAAAAAAGTATTTAGTCAGCCACCAATTGTGCAAGTTCTACCACTTAAAAAGATGAGGCCTGTAATTTTCATCATAGGTACACTTCAACTATGACAGGATAATTTTTTTCTCTCTCCAGAAAATCACATTGTAGGATTTTTAATGAATTTATTTGAAAATAAGTATTTGGTCAATAACAAAAGTTTCTCAATACTTTGTCATATACCCATTGTTGGCAATGACAAGAGGTCAAACGTTTTCTGTAAGTCTTCACAAGGTTTTCAAACACTGTTGCTGGTATTTTGGCCAGTTCCTCCATGCAGATCTCCTCTAGAGCAGTGATGTTTTGGGGCTGTTGCTGGGCAACACGGACTTTCAACTCCCTCCAAAGATTTTCTATGGGGTTGAGATCGGCTAGGCCACTCCAGGACCTTGAAATGCTTCTTACGAAGCCACTCCTTCGTTGCCCGGGCGGTGTGTTTGGGATCATTATCATGCTGAAAGACCCAGCCACGTTTCATCTTCAATGCCCTTGCTGATGGAAGGAGGTTTTCACTCAAAATCTCACGATACATGGCCCCATTCATTCTTTCCTTTACACGCATGCTATTGTGCAAATGGAATAGACAACAGGTGGAAATTATAGGCAATTAGCAAGACACCCCCAATAAAGGAGTGGTTCTGCAGGTGGTGACCACAGACCACTTCTCAGTTCCTATGCTTCCTGGCTGATGTTTTGGTCACATTTGAATGCTGGCGGTGCTTTCACTCTAGTGGTAGCATGAGACGGAGTCTACAACCCACACAAGTGGCTCAGGTAGTGCAGCTCATCCAGGATGGAACATCAATGCGAGTTGTGGCAAGAAGGTTTGCTGTGTCTGTCAGCGTAGTGTCCAGAGCATGGAGGCGCTACCAGGAGACAGTCCAGTACATCAGGAGATGTGGAGGAGGCCTACTTGGTTAAATAAAGGTGAAATAAAAAAATAAAAAAGTGCCTTTCAGAGGGTGAATAGGCAAGAAAATATTTAAGTGCCTATGGTAGTAGGTGCCAGGCACACCGGCTTCGGTGTGTCAAGAACTGCAATGCTGGTGGGTTTTTCACACGCAAATTTTTTCCATGCGTATCAAGAATGGTCCACCACACAAAGGACACCCATCAAACTTGACAACTGTGGGAAGCATTGGAATCAACATGGGCCAGCATCGCTTGACGCTTTTGACACCTTGTAGAGTTCACAAATTGAGGCTGTTCTGAGGGCAAAAGTGGGTGCAACTCAATATTAGGAAGGTGTTCTAATGTTTTGTACACTCAGTGTATAACCGTACACTCAACTCTGAAGTTGTCAGGGAAAACAATCCCAATTTCCGATAATGATAAGACTCTACAATAACACTGGACTACCGGTTTGTCTATCATCACGTGAATGTAGCAACATTCTGTGTCTTTGGATCCGTGTTGCTTTTAATCAGTATGTCCAAATACAGACATAGTAGCCATGTTCCCTATGATTGGCAGGTAATGGGCGAAACGGTTCATCTGAAGGAGTAGGGTCACTTGATCAAGTGGAGGGAAAATTGGACTGAATTTTTGATCGCTTGTAAAGGGGAAAAAAAATATTGTGGGATGTCTTTGACACCCACATGACTATTTTTACACTGGCAGTAAAGACCAATGAGGTGATGAGCCTCCTAGCACTGTTAGGGGCCTGATAATTTCTCTTCGAGAAATGAGACGATGTGTCTTCCTTAGGTCTTCTTTGATGACAGGTAATGTTAGGGGGTAATTTCGGGAATCCAAAAATGTGTGTTATTAACAGCAATAGGAGGTTATTATTTTCGGTGATGAATTCAACCGCCGAGGTTGGGAGACCCAAAGTGATTCATCCAGAACGCTGCAGCCCGTCTGGTGTTCAACCTTCCCAAGTTCTCTCACGTCACCCCGCTCCTCCGTTCTCTCCACTGGCTTCCAGTTGAAGCTCGCATCCGCTACAAGACCATGGTGCTTGCCTACGGAGCTGTGAGGGGAACGGCACCTCAGTACCTCCAGGCTCTGATCAGGCCCTACACCCAAACAAGGGCACTGCGTTCATCCACCTCTGGCCTGCTCGCCTCCCTACCACTGAGGAAGTACAGCTCCCGCTCAGCCCAGTCAAAACTGTTTGCTGCTCTGGCCCCCCAATGGTGGAACAAACTCCCTCACGACGCCAGGACAGCGGAGTCAATCACCATCTTCCGGAGACACCTGAAACCCCACCTCTTTAAGGAATACCTAGGATAGGATAAGTAATCCCTCTCACCCCCCTTTAAGATTTAGATGCACTATTGTAAAGTGACTGTTCCACTCGATGTCATAAGGTGAATGCACCAATTTGTAAGTCGCTCTGGATAAGAGCGTCTGCTAAATTACTTAAATGTAATGTAATGTGATTAAGGAGGAGTTTAAAAGGAAAAGTATGAGACAGCCAGTCGTGTCACCCGAGTGGACATGGGCAAAATCAATTGAGATAAATGGATGAAACTCAGAGTCGCTGGTGGTGAGCGGGTTGCACTGGAAGAGCAAATAGCGGTAGGGTATGCAAAGAGTGTTATGGGCACTGATTAGAAGTTGGTCGCTGAATGTAACTTGGATGATTGCTGCATTGCATTTCTACAGTGCCTTTTCATCACATGGCCCAGTGAGACTGTTAGAGCTTGTGTGCGTACTCCTGCCCAGTTCAGGATAACAGTCAAACCAAACAATCTTCTAGGGAGTCGAGCATTACTACTTTGTCAAGCCACATCTCAAAATGAGTGCAATTATGCAGCATCACGGGTCACGATAAGTCTGTCCTGGGTAGAAGCTGAGACCAGGTCAAATACTGTGTCATGGATATATTTCAGGGCAAAGAACAGATGTGGAAACCCAAACAAGATCTAAACCGAGTGGCCCACTAACCTAGCTAACTGTGCTTAATGATTAGGTTAATGGACATGACTCCCATGGATCGTAACTCCCTGAGAAATCAATAGCTGTAATGAACAGTCACTAATGAAGTTTCAAAATATCAATGACCACGTTGACTAACAAATGGCCGACCATCACACTTAGTCTTTGCATAAACCATTTGTCTCAGTACAAAGCATTTGTAATGTACACATTAAGCACCATTTGTGGCTGTCTAAACCTACAGTAGCAAAGCACACCCATTTACCTACAGATCTTGTGCATATTTTTGAATCCCAATGAACAAGGTGGATAGTTCCCCCTCAAGGAAATTTATTATTTGTACGGCAGTTGGTTAACAGTAGCATTTACATATTTTCCTTCCACTCACCAGAAAAACATTGAAGTAACACTAATCTAGACTGCCTTCAGACTTAATCCTGATATATCCTGTTTAGCATTCCGTTTAAAAACTTCTACCTCTTTAAAAGACATCCAGAGAGATTATGGAGGCTCTGTGTGGTACGGTGCTGTGCCTTTGTAGGCTATTGTAGATGCATTCATAAAAAACAAGGAACCACCAAATGAGAGGAAATTCCTCAATCTCTAGCAGAAGGGGACAAACCAAAAGGCAGAGAAAGATCTATGGGAGGAGGAAGCATTCAAAGAGGTTTGGAATCACTGCATTATGCTAATGCAACATCTTACAAAAGGTATAGCATAGTATGCATTTAGTTTACATCAGTTCCTAATACAGTAAGGGAAGCTACTGAAGCAAACATGGCCATTCAAAACTGTAAGGGGCCACAGCAACGTTGACTAAACAGTTGGCGACAATGACAGAAAAGTCAACCCCAGAGGCAAATAGTCCTCAAAAATCAATGCCTTTAGTGGCCATTTAATGCTGGTGGGGCAATGTCTACTTACAAGTGATGACAGAAAGTGACTTCTGGGCCCAAAAACAGCTTATCAAGCACTTCCTTTGGCGAGGGTCATGGCAATTACATTTGTACAATACTATTTTAGTGAGAACACACTTGAGGTTCCTAATTCAATTAGCATTCCATTTGATCTCAAGGCTGCAGTCACTTCTGTGTAGAATTAAGGAGTATGATTTAATTATGACAATTCTCAGACAACAATGACAGGGTGGGAGATTTGACAGAAATTGTGAAATTGAGATATCTTTCATACTTTTCTGCACAAGGAGCACATTATAAAATGTGTGTACAGCACACTGACACTCTGGGGATGCCTTACATAAACAACAATTACAGTTTAAAGAGAGAAAGCTGCACCTCCGAGCTCCACACCACACACACACACCACTATGGCTCCAGAGGACTGTTGTGTGACCAAAAAAACAGAAATACTGTAATTACACAGCACCATGGGAAGGCTGAGAGGACTGGAGGGAAGGTAAGAGCAAATAAAAAAAAGTTAAAAGCTACAAAGTAAAGGCTTGCCTATGGATCTATATAACACACCCACACTACATGCTTTCACCTCCTATCCCAGCTTGTTTTCAGTGTATTGAGGTGTACTTTTAACCTCATGGCTGACCCGAGGTGCTGATGAGACGCTTGAGCTCCAGCCCTCTGGGGAGGGAGAGGAGGGAGGCCGACTTGTCCCCCCATGGGGTAAAGTTCTGCTGAGCAGGCAGAGGGGCCAGCTGTGAAAGACATGCAAGATGCACTAATTTGTTTACATCCCTGCAAGTGAGAATTTTGCCAAGATTATCCATCCCTTTGACAGGTGTGGCATATCAATAAGCTGATTAAACCGCATGATCATTACACAGGTGCACCTTGTGCTGGGGACAATAAAATGCCACTAAAATGTGAAGTTGTCAACATAATGCCACAGATGTCTTAAAATTGAGGCAGCGTGCAATTGTCCACCAGAGCTGTTGCCAGATAATTGGATGTTCATTTCTCTACCTTAAGCTTCCTCATTGTAGAGAATTTGGCAGTATATCCAAGCGGCTTCACAACTGTAGACAACGTGTATGAGGTTGTGTGGGTGAGCGGTGCCACAAGGTGGCAGTGGGGTTAAGGTATGGGCAGGCATAAGCTACGAACAAAATTGCATTTTAATGCAGAGATACCGTAACTAGATCCTGAAGCCCATGGTTCTTCCCATACACCGCTATCAATTAATGTTTCAGCATGATAATGCACGGCCCCATGTCGTAAGGATCTGTACACAATTCCTGGAAGCTGAAAATGTCCCAGTCCTTCCATGGCCTGCATACTCAGACATGTCGCCCATTCAGCATGTTTGGGGTGCTCTAGATCGACGTGTATGACAGCGTGTTCCAGTTCCCGCCAATATACAGCAACTTCGCACAGCCAGAGGAGTGGGACAACATTCCACAAACAACAGCCTGCTCAACTCTATGCGAAGGAGAGGTGTCACGCTGCATGAGGCAAATGGTCACACCAGACACTCACTGGTTTTCTGATCCACACCCCTACCTATTTTTTTATTTTTAAAGGTATCTGTATTCCCAGTCATGTGAAATCCATAGATTAGGGCCTAATGAAAAACAATTTCCAAGATTTTTGCTGAATTTATATTTTTTGTTTAACTTCTTATGGCTGCAGGGGCAGTATTGAGTAGCTTGGATGAAAGGTGCCCATCGTAAACGGCCTGCTCCTCAGTCCCAGTTGCTAATATATGCATATTAGTATTAGTATTGGATAAAAAAACACTGAAGTTTCGAAAACTGTTTGAATGATGTCTGAGTATAAACAGAACTCATATGGCAGGCAAAAACCTGAGAAGAAATCCAAACAGGAAGTGGGAAATCTGAGGTTAGTCGATTGTCAACCCAGCCCCTATTGAATACACAGTCGGATATTGGTTATTTTGCACATCCGAAGGCTTTCACTAGATGTCAACCATCTTTAGAAACTTGAATGAGGCTTCTACTGTGGGGCCGGATCAAAGTCAGTGGTCTGGCAGAGAGCCAGGTCCTGGTCACGCGCATTTCACATGATAGCGACCTGCGTTCTACAGACAATGGAATTCTCCGGTTGGAACGTTATTGAAGATTTATGATAACATCCTAAAGATTGATTCTATACCTAGTTTGAAATGTTTCTACGACCTGTAATATAACTTTTTGAAGTTTTTCATCCGACTAGACCTGCACGACCTTTTGGATTTGTGTATTAAACGCCGTAACAATAGTAGCTACTTGGACATAAATAATGGACATTATCGAAGAAAACAAACATTTGTGGAACTAGGATTCCTGGGAGTGCATTCTGATGAAGATCAAAAAGGTACGGGAATATTTATAAATGTCCAACACAGCGGTTGCATTAAGGAGAGGTATATCTATATTTCCATGTCTAACAATTGTATTTTCATCAACATTTATGAGTATTTCTGTAAAATGTGGCTCTGCAATATCACCAGATGTTTTTGGAACTAGTGAACGTAAAGCGCTAATGTATACAGAGATTGTTATATAACTATGAACTTTATACATACATATATTGTGTAACATGAAGTCATATGAGTGTCATCTGATGAAGATCAAATGTTAGTGATTAATTCTCTCTCCATTCGTGCTTTTTGTGACTCATCTCTTTGGCTGGAAAAATAGCTGTGTTTTTCTGTGAATTGGTGGTGACCGAACAATCGTTTATGGTGCTTTCGCTGTGAAATCAGACACTGTGGTGGGATTAACAACAAGACTAACTTAAAAACAGTATAAGATACATGTATGTTTGAGGAATTTTATTTATGAGATTTCTGTTTTGAATTTGGCGCCCTGCACTTTCACTGGCTGTTGTCATATCGAATATTGGGATTGCTGCCCTAAGTTTGAGATTCACCAGCACTATTGCCATGCTATTCCGTCCTGTCTGTAAGGCTCTGGACTAGCTAGCTGGGGCTTTCATAGAGGTCCATTTTTTTAATAACTAACCCAATATAGACAGCCTTTCGTTTCCAATGGGCACAAATTAATCATAGTGGGCAGAACAAGCATGGATGTGGGCAGAGCCAAGCACCAGCTAGTGAGATCATATTGGCATGTTCTAGCATGTATTTGCATATTGTTCTCTGACATTACCGGTATGCTGCAGTAGGAGGATTGGCTGATGCCGCCTGGGCCTTGATTTGCCATATGTGATTGCAGTGGATTTCAGAGGACATTAGTCATATACAGCAGAGGGGAGACAGTGGGGTTTTGCCCATAAAGGAAATCCAGGCTTAAGGCACACTTATCCAATTGCTATTAAATTGACTCAGATTCCTAGCTATATCACCTGTCCCAACCAGAATGATAAATAGGGGACAAGGGATAAGATAAACACTGGTATCTGTCCTTCATTCATCAAAACAACATGTGTTTGTAAGGGAGGGGGGGGGAAGAGAGAGACCTACACACAGGTCAAAATGACACTACAACTATTATTTTAAACACTAATGGGGACAAACCACAAAAACAAGTTACAGCGGTTTGTAGTGAACAGAAATTCCAGCTCATCTGACAGAATAGACAGTCTTCAGAGGGGGTTCGCGCACTTGAAATAAAAGACTAGAGTCCTACATTTAGTTCAATTACAACCACTGTGATGAGTCCATAAACTAGTTTAATTAACATCTGAGGTACACAATTGTCAGTATTATTAATCCTAAAGTGTAATCAATCATGCAAAAAAAACACACACACACACAACAGTAACTCCATGTAGGCCTACTGTGCATTTGAGGGATTTCATAATGTTCTCGCTCTCCCTCTCTCTTCCTTCCCCCACCCCACTCAGTCCCTCAAGCGTTTAAGGACGAGGGACAGCGTGTCAGGAGAATATAATATTGCAGCTTTTAATAATTTTGCACGCCCAAATTTTCAGTTTTTGATTTGTTAAAAAAGTGTGAAATATCCAATAAATGTCGTTCCACTTCATGATTGTGTCCCACTTGTTGATTCTTCACAAAAAAATACAGTATTATATCTTTATGTTTGAAGCCTGAAATGTGGCAAAAGGTCGCAAAGTTCAAGGGGGCCGAATACTTTCGCAAGGCACTGTATATGCCAGAGGCAATACACAGGATCAGAACTGACCACAGTTCTCTTGGACTCCCAATTGGACAACCCTCATTTCACCTTGTAAGAACAAGTGCCACAGGTTGTTGTTAGTCATTACATCTAACAATAGTCCAGATAAATCCACAATCCCGTGACAAATCAAAAGCATACCAGTTGCTCGAGTCCCACACTAGGGACCAGCGACTTCAAATTGGGCCGGTAATCCAGGCTCTAAACAGGGCCTTTGGCAAGCCTTCAGTCCATATTATTTTAAGAAATAAGCAATTAGAGATAAGTTAGAACAACCCCCCAAAAAACAAGTTATCTTTGATCTTTATTTCTATTTTAAGAAATGTGTATATATATATCAAAAGATGTTTATAGAAATATACATACATACACACATTTTTTTTTAAATACTGAAGTAGGAGAACTGGGAATTGCGTCTTCAGGGACGAGTCTCCAATCGTCAAGCTCAATGGGATGATCTTGTTAAATAAGTCAGTCCTTTGTGGAGAACACCTGGAGAAAAAAATATATTCTCTTCCCAGGGATGGTGTGTTTGGAATGGAAGATTAATTGCACCGAGATTGGCTTGGCTCTCAGATAAAGTGGGCTCCATACACCATGGTTGTGAACAACAGGTTCAATAAGGGACCTGTAATTTGGTCTTATCGGGTGTTCAACCTGTTCTCCGTTTCGACACATGGTCTACAATGTCCCACACAGAACATGTAAAATCAAATCAAAGTTTGTCACGTACGCCGTATACAACAGGTGTAAGCCTTAGATTGAAATGCTTACTTACAGGCTCTAACCAATGGTGCCAAAAACAGGCATGTGTAGGTGTGTGAAGGGAAGTAAAGAAATAAAACAGTAAAAATATATTTGAAAAAAAGGGTAGCAAGGCTAAAAGGGTAGCAAGGCTATATACCAGTTATTCAGGCTTATTGAGGTAGTATGTACATGTAGGTATCGTTTTTTATTATTATTCTTTTTTTTACCACTTTTTCTCCCCAATTTCATGGTGTCCAATTGTTGTAGTAACTACTATCTTGTCTCATCGCTACAACTCCCGTACGGGCTCCGGAGAGACGAAGGTTGAAAGTCATGAGTCCTCTGATACACAACCCAACCTAGCCGCACTGCTTCTTAACACAGTGCGCATCCAACCCGGAAGCCAGCCGCACCAATGTGTCGGAGGAAATACAGTGCACCTGGCAACCTTGGTTAGCGCACACTGCGCCCAGCCCGCCACAGGAGTCACTGGTGCGCAATGAGACAAGGACATGCCTACCGACCAAGCCCTCCCTAACGACGCTAGGCCAATTGTGCATCGCCCCATGGACCTCCCGGTCAAGGCCGCTTACGACAGAGCCTGGGCGCGAACCCAGAGTCTCTGATGGCACAGCTGGCGCTGCAGTACATCGCCCTTAACCACCCGGAAGGCCACATGTAGGTATCATTAAAGTGACTGTGCATATATGACGAACAGAGAAGCGCAAAAAGAGGGGTTGGTGGGTGGTGGAACACAATGTAGATAGCCCGGTTAGCCAATGTGCGGGAGCCCTGGTTGGTCGGGCCAATTGAGATATTCATGTACATTCATGTACATACTGTATAGTTAAAGTGACTATGCATAAGATAAACAGAGAGTAGCAGCAGCGTAAAAGAGGGGTTGGGGAGGCACACAATGGAAATAGTCCGGGTAACCATTGGTTACCTGTTCAGGAGTTTTATGGCTTGGGGGTAAACACTTGAGAAGCATTTTTGTCCTAGACTCGGCACTCCGGTATCGCTTGCCATGCGGTAGTAGAGAGAACAGTCTATGACTGGGGTAGCTGGGGTCTTTGACAATTTTTAGGGCCTTCCTCCGACACCGCCTGCTGTAGAGGTCCTGGATGGCAGGCAGCTTTGCCCCAGTGATGTTCTGGGCCGTGCACACTACCCTCTGTAGTGCCTTGCGGTCGGAGGCCGAACAATTGCGGTACCAGGCAGTGATGCAACCAGTCAGGATGCTCTCGATGTTGCAGCTGTAGAACCTTTTGAGGATCTCAGGACCCATGCCAAATTGTTTTTGTTTCCTGAGGGGGAATAGGCTTTGTCGTGCCCTCTTCACGACTGTTTGGACCAATCTAGTTTGTTGTTGATGTGGACACCAAGGAATTTGAAGCTCTCCACCTGCTCCACTACAGCCCCGTCGATGAGAATGGGTAAGTGCCCAGTGCTCCTTTTCCTGTACTCCACAATCATCTCCTTAGTCTTGGTTACATTGAGGGATAGGTTGTTATTCTGGCACCACCCGGCCAGGTCTCTACCTCCTCCCTATAGGCGGTCTCGTCATTGTCGGTGATCAGCCTACCACTGTTGTGTCATCAGCAAACTTAACGATGGTGTTTGAGTCGTGCCTGGCCATGCAGTCGTGGGTGAACAGGGAGTACAGGAGGGGACTGAGCACATACCCCTGGGGAGCTCCAGTGTTGAGGATCAGCGTTGCAGATGTGTTGCTACCTACCCTCACCACCTGGGGAGGCCTGTCGGGAAGTCCAGGGTCCAGTTGCAGAGGGAGGTGTTTAGTCCCAGGGTCCTTAGCTTAGTGATGAGCTTTGAGGGTACTATGGTGCTGAACGCTGAGCTGTAGTCAAAGAACAGCATTCTCACATAGGTGTTCCTAATGTCCAGGTGGGAAAGGGCAGTGTGGAGTGCAATAGAGATTGATTAATTAACCTGTGGATCTGTTTGGGCGGTATGCAAATTGGAGTGGGTCTAGGGTTTCTGGGATAATGGTGTTGATGTGAGCCATTACCAGCCTTTCAAAGCACTTCATGGCTACGGACGTGAGTGCTACAGGTCTGTAGTCATTGAGGCAGGTTGCCTTTGTGTTATTGGGCACAGGGACTTATGGTGGTCTGCTTGAAGCATGTTGGTATTACAGACTCAATCAGGGACATGTTGAAAATGTCAGTGAAGACACCTTTTCACTGTTTCACATCCATTAAATACGTACAGTCACTGTGGGGACGACATCAATGCCCTTATTGATAAAGCCAGTGACTCATGTGGTGTATTCCTTAATGTCATCAGAAGAATCCCGGAACATGTTCCAGTCATGTTCCATGTTCCAGTCTGTGATAGAAAAGCAGTCCATTTTTTTATAGACCGAGTCACTGGTGCTTCCTGCTTTAATTTTTGCTTGTAAGCAGGAATCAGAAGGACAGAGTTGTGATCATATTTACCAAATGGAGGACGAGGGAGAGCTTTGTACGAGTCTCTGTGTGGAGTAGAAGTGTTCTATAATTTCTTTCCCTCTGGTTGCACATTTAACATGTTGATAGAGATTTGGTAGAACTGATTTAAGTTTCCCTGCATTAAAGGCCACTAGGAGCGCCGCCTCTGGGTGAGTGGTTTCCTGTTTGCTTATTTCCTTATACAGCTGACTGAGTGCGGTCTTAGTGCCAGCATCTGTCTTGGGCGGTAAATAAACAGCCACGAAAAGTATAGCTGAGAACTCTAGGCAAGTAGTGTGGCCTGCAGTTTATCACAATATACTCTACTTCAGGCGAGCAAAATATAGAGACTTCCTTAGATTTCGTACACCAGCGGTTTACAAATATGCACAGACCGCCCCCCCCTCATCTTACCAGAGTGTGCTGTTCTATCCTGTCGGTGCAGAGTGTATCCTTCTAACTGAATATCCATGTCGTCATTCAGCCACGATTCCATGAAGCATAGGATATTACAGTTTTTTATGTCCCGTTGGTAGGATATTCGTGATCTTACCTCGTCTAGTTTATTGTCCAATGATTGCACGTTGGCGAGTAATATTGACGGTAACGGCAGCATTCCTAGTTGTCTTCTGCGGGTCCGGACGAGGCATCCGGCTCTTCATCCTCTGTCACTTCCTTTTGCGAATGATTGGGATGTCTGCCTTGTGGGTTGTTTGGAGAATATTGTGTGAGTCCTGCTTGCTGCTGCTGTTGTAGAAGAAATCTTTGTCTAATCAGAGGTGAGTGATCACTGTCCTGATGTCCAGAAGCTCTTTTCTGCCGCAAGATACGGTTGCAGAAACATTATGTACAAAATAATTTACAACTATTGCAGAAAAAAAACGCATAATAGCACAATTGGTTAGGAGATCGTAAAACGGCAGCCATCCCCTCCGGCACCAACTTCATTGCACATTATGTCAATCAATGTCTCTAGAAACAGGGGAGTGATAAATCGTTCTGGCAGAACATTAATGAGGCTAGTCATTATTGTCGAGCTGGGTAATATTAACATTTGCTTGTGCACTGTCAGTTTATATGTTAGGACTGTATTGTGTCATCAACCAGCGTGTTGCTTGTTCCATCTACCTATCACATCGTCTAACAAGTATAGCATTTTGAATAGAAATGATTTGTTAATGAAGTAAAAAAGTAAATTAAATTGAGGTCTAATTATTCAATAAGTGCAGTTGAAGTCAGGAGTTTACATACACCTTAGCCAAATACATTTTAATGCCGTTTCACAATTCCTGACATTTACTCCTAGTACAAATTCCCCGTCTTAGGTCAGTTAGGATTACCACAATTTTAAGAATGTGAAATGTCAATAGTAAGAGAGAAATTATAGTTCAGCTTTTATTGCTTTCATCAAATTCCCATTGGGTCAGAAGTTTACATACACTCAATTAGTATTTGGGAGCATTGCCTTTAAAATGTTTAACTTGGGTCAAAAGTTTCTGGTAGTCTTCCACAAGCTTCTCGCAATAAGTTGGGGGAATTTTGGCCCATTCCTCCTGACAGAGCTGGTGTAACTAAGTCAGGTTTGTAGGCCTCCTTGCTCACACACACACTTTTCAGTTCTGCCCACAAACTGTCTATGGGATTGAGGTCAGGGCTTTGTGGTCAGGGCTTTGTCATCCTTAAAAGACATTTTGCAACAACTTTGGAAGTATGCTTGGGATCGTTATCCATTTGGAAGACCCATTTGCAACCAAGCTTTAGCTTCCTGACTCATGTCTTGAGATGTTGCTTCAATATATCCACATAGTTTTAATCTATTTTGTGAAGTGCACCAGTCCCTCCTACAACAAAGCACCCCCACAACATGATGCTGCCACACCTGTGCTTCACGGTTGGGATGGTGTTCTTTGGCTTGCAAGCATCCCCCTTTCCCCTCCAAACATAATGATGGTCATTATCAACAAACAGTTCTATTTTTGTTTCATCACACCAGAGGACATTTCTCCAAAAGTATGATCTTGTCCCCATGTGAAGTTGCAAACCGTAGTCTGGCTATTTTAATGGTGGTTTTGGGGCAGAGGCTTCTTCCTTGCCGAGCGGCCTTTCAGGTTATGTCGATATAGGACTTGTTTTACTGTGGATAAAGATAATTTTGTATCGGTTTTCTCAAGCATCTTCACAAGGACCTTTGCTGTTGTTCTGGGATTGACATACAAAGTACGTTCATCTCTAGGAGCCAGAACACGTCTCCTTCCTGAGCAGTATGACGGCTGCATGGTCCCATGGTATTTATACTTGCGTGCTATTGTTTGTACAGATGAATGTGGTACCTTCAGCAATTTGGAAATTGCTCCAACGGATGAACCAGACTTGTGGAGGTCTATAATCTTTCTGAGGTCTTGACTGATTTCTTTTGATTTTCCAATTAACTCAAGCACTGAGTTTGAAGATGGGCCTTGAAATACATCCACAGGTACACCACCAATTGACTCAAATGATGTCAATTAGCCTATCAGAAGCTTCTAAAGCCATGACATAATTTTCTGGAATTGTCCAAGCTGTTTGAAGGCACAGTCAACTTAATGTATTTACACTTCTGACCCACTGGAATTGTGATAGTGAATTAATCTGTCTAAACAATTTTTGGAAATATTACTTGTGTCATTCAAAGTAGATGTCCTAACCGACTTGCCAAAATGATAGTTAAGACATTTGTGGAATGGTTGAAAAACGAGTTAACAATTCCAACAGAAGTTTATGTAAACTTCCAAATTCAACTGTATGTTCTCCATATACATAACTAATCCAAATTATGCAGATAACCCTGAACCAACTCTTGCGATCAGACTGAAAGAGCAAAAAGCTTTCAAGTGTAACAATACTGGTACAGCTTTCCTTTACCCACCTTACCCACTTCAGTAATTAGCAAAAACAAGTCCAGGGACATCAAGTTGTGGGGGAAAAAAATTAAACTCATTTATTTTCAGAATGAGATTCTGTAAAGTACTGGAAACACCACAAGGTCATTTAAACAGTTACAACATAATTATGTAGTCAACCAATTGAACTGAGCTCATTCAAATGAGCTAAACCAAAACGACTAGGGTCTGACTTGAAAATCCTAATTGATTTATGGATCTCGGGACAATGTAACTAACACCATGTGATGGGCCTGTGAAATATGATTACTGTATGTCTTATAGTGCCTGACATGGCAACATGTCCTGCTGTGTTGAAAGAACAGAGAGGATGCTCAAGTTCCAAATTAAACAAACCTAGCTTCTAAATGACCAACTGCGCAAGAAGCTGCCATGAAAACAACAATGCTGGCGCCTGGCTTGATAGTATTTTAATGGCATGGGCTGCCACACACACACGCTGTGCAGCAGTGTACTAACAATACTCATTAGTCTAATGTAGCCTACTTTAACTCCAGACTTCAGTTCCAAGACACTAGTTTTCCCAACTTCATACACAAAACTAATTTACATTACCCATTAATCATTTGATTGAAAAGGCAAAAAAAAATATTTAAAAAACAGGATATCCTGTTTTCAAGAACACAAATTCCTTACATGACTAATTATGAAACATAGCCATAGGGATGAAGGCATGCCAGGAGATGGCTACAGATTGTTACACCAGATAATGTGATTTTACCACAGAGTTTTGGTATCCAGTACTGGGAGTTACAGTTTAAGTACCGTTTGGTGTAGCACAGAATTTTAGACCAACCAAGTCACCCACACGTCTTCTAAAATGTATGTGTCCAACAATGCTTGCGCCACCATATTTTAAATGGAGAATCTCTCATTGATTGAGACACGTGGTGCTGCATGTCATGATGACACTCACCGGTCTCGGTCAACGAGAGAAGATTTTAAATAGACAAGATGGTGGCGTACACATTGCTGGATTACTTAATGGAGAGTTCATTTTAGTAACGGAGCATTTTCTAGATTCAAAACGAACCACCTGCAACTGGACACAGACATTTTAGAAGATACATGTTTAACCGAATTGAGAATGAAGATGTATAGCCATGTTAAAAGGGACATTTCTAAAGTGTTCAACTTCATATTCATCTTTCCAGCACCACCCCAACATCATGTGAAAATGGCACATTTCTATGTTCTGCAATAGAACAGATAAAGTAGTATTTCCAATGACAACCAATTAGTAGGCAATGCCTACTCATAATTGGTTAAAATCACAATGCACAACAATGTAGTCATTGGAAACACTTTACAACAAAACACTCACAATTTTCACATATGTTAATGTTGGGGTGGTGCTGGAGATGATGAATATGACATTACCCATCAAGGTTGGTCGAACATTATCTGTGCTACACCAAACAGTACCTAACCTGCAACTCCCAGTAATGGATACATGAACCTGGTGAATCACATTACCCTAGTGTAACAATCTGTAGCTTGCCCAGAGAATGAGCAATCTTCCTGTTAGCATGATGTATTCACAACCATTTCCTCCCATGCTTTGGCCCTCAGGGGACACACCTGCTGTAGAGTCAAACAGCTGAAGTAAAGGCCGAAAACTTATGTTGAGAAATTTGTATTATAATAGCAATAAGTCCGACAGGTTATTGTTCAGCTACCTAGCAGTTTTTTTCTGCACTTCATACTCAAGACAAGAGTGTGAGGATAGATTTCATTAACCATGTGTCAAGGAATGAGTCCTTGTAATACTCCTTACTATTTGAAATACTATTGGCAATGCCTCACCTTGTTAAGGTGAAATAAGCTAAGGGTGAAATTGCCTGCATCAGCACATGTGATTGTTTTGGAAACAAAATGATATAAACTGAAGGATAAATTTGACAAAAACATTACAGATTTAAAATAGTTCAAGTGTACAATATTTTGAAAATTGTGTCCAATTCTAAAACCAGACAAATGGCAGACTTTTTTTTTACATGGTCAATAAACAAAATTAGTAACATAATTAGGGTTGCAAAATTCCAGTAAACTTTCTCAAAATTACAAGGATTTCTATAAAACCTGATTGGAGGATTGCTGGATTTCCTGTTATTCCCTCTTTATTCCAGTTCTTTCAACCAGGATATCTGGAAAACCTGAGAATGGGGGTAAAATTCCTTAAATTTTGAAACCCTAGTACTATAATCTATTTTTTTTGGGGGGGGGGTTAAATTGTAAGAGTAATCTCACTAGTATGACCAAGACTGATGATGTTAGAAAGCTTGACAGTGACGAAACAACACTTTGCTAAACAGTGTAAACCCACTGTTCAGGCAGTGTCTGTCCATCTAATAAATTAATTGTTCTTCCCTGCCTCAGCGCTCAGAATTATGCATAACACACTTGTTTCAAATCCCATGGAAAACAAACCTATGTTTCAGATTTAAAATCAGAATGTCATATTGAGGAATATTAAATCGTCCACTTCTCCATATTTCAATGATTCATTTTAGTATTACTGGCTATTCGGTCTTGTAGGTTCCTGTCATTCAGAGGCACCAAGAAAAATGTTTCTATCTATGTTAGCTCGACAATTTAGGTTGGTTACAAACACCTTAAAATATCCACAATAAGCAATTGAAAAACAACTACCACTTTAGAGAAGAAAATGCGTTAATTCAAACTCAAAATGACCATCCTCTTACCTGGAAAATACAAGAGAAATGCAAGTGACAGCAAGGTTCCAAATTTCCGCAAAGTATACATCTCCATAGTCCAGTATGCGCCTTCGGTCACCCCACAAACTCTGTTTCCAGTCGTAACGTACACGGTCTTCCCGTTATCAGTGCGCAATTTCACTTTGGGTAATGTGAAGTCTTTCAATTTGCTTCCTTCCGCCAGAGAAATGTGACCTCAGCGGCAGTTGACGTGACAGACTCGCGTTTGGTGTTCAGCATCGGGTGCGAGGAATTGTTCCAGTGAACAACTTCGGCAAGTACCCAAGCCTACAAAAATGTCTTCGTCAACTTTCCCTATTACGCTTTGGAACATTGAATATTTGGATAAAATGGTTGTCTTCATGAGAAAGCTCTGCCCTGCCACCTCAACGAGCGCCACCTGTGCTCATTAGCAACACCCTCTCAGAATTCCTCGCAGCGCACTACCTATTAAAGTATCTATCTATTAAAGCGTTAATGCCCGAGGAGATGAGGTGTATGACCAATATATATATATATTTTTATTTCACCTTTATTTAACCAGGTAGGCAAGTTGAGAACAAGTTCTCGTTTACAATTGCGACCTGGCCAAGATAAAGCAAACAGTTCGACAGATACAACGACACAGAGTTACACATGGAGTAAAACAAACATACAGTCAATAATACAGCATAAACAAGTCTATATACGATGTGAGCAAATGAGGTGAGAAGGGAGGTAAAGGTAAAAAAAGGCCATGGTGGCAAAGTAAATACAATATAGCAAGTAAAACACTGGAATGGTAGTTTTGCAATGGAAGAATGTGCAAAGTAGAAATAAAAATAATGGGGTGAAAAGGAGCAAAATAAATAAATTAATTAAATACAGTAGGGAAAGAGGTAGTTGTTTGGGCTAAATTATATGTGAGCTATGTACAGGTGCAGTAATCTGTGAGCTGCTCTGACAGTTGGTGCTTAAAGCTAGTGAGGGAGATAAGTGTTTCCAGTTTCAGAGATTTTTGTAGTTCGTTCCAGTCATTGGCAGCAGAGAACTGGAAGGAGAGGCGGCCAAAGAAATAATTGGTTTTGGGGGTGACTAGAGAGATATACCTGCTGGAGCGTGTGCTACAGGTGGGAGATAATATGGTGACCAGCGAGCTGAGATAAGAGGAGACTTTACCTAGCAGGGTATACCAAGGCTAAGGGCTGTTCTTGCTGTCGACGCAATGTTGAGTGCCTGGATACAGCCATTAGCTATGGAATATTGGTCATATATAGCCTATACCACAAACTCCATAGGTGCCTTATTGCTATTATCTGGTAACCAACTTAATTAAAACAGTAAAAAGTTATTTTTGTCATACCCATGGTATATGGTCTGAGAACCCATGGCTTTCAGCCAGTCTGCATTCAGGGCTCAAACGACCCAGTTTATAATCCCAAATAGAACTGTGGTACATTGGTACACATGATTGCATATTGCATAGCCTAGGCCTACATATTATGTAAGAGATAAACTCCCATGTTCTGTACATTAACTAGGAAATACATGAAAGACAATGCAGCCAGGGCCGGCTTAATGCAGTGGCTTCCCGAGGCTAAAGCCCCTGTGCCCAGGCCTGTGGGGGGCCCAAGAGGCAGCAAAAAATAAACATAAAAAGGAAATATATACAGTATATACAGTGTATTACATTGTAATACACTACATCATGCATGTCAAGAACAATGAAATCATAACAGTATCCTAATATAGTGTGGATACGGGAGTAGCCTATTCTACAATAATGTAACTGTATGTGCTAGTATTATTTATCTAATTGATAAATGAAATGGTAAATGTGGTTGTGTATGCTACTTCATTCAATGATTACGGTATTGTACAAGGTAGATAAAGCAGTAGCCTATCATCTATAATAATAATGTAATTGAATGTGCTTTCTGAAGGAAATTGTAAGTGGGGATGGGTAGTCTACTTCATTCAGTGAATACTGAATGTCTTGCTTTCTCTGGGAGTATGTTAATGAAGGCTTTTCAGCTGTTGAACTATGGCACGGTCAAACTAATTTATTAATTCATCTTTCTTTTAGTCAAGAAGTGATGAGCCAGAGCAACTAATCATCGTCACTGTAGCTGTTCTACCTACCACCCACACTAATCTCCTTCCACAAGCAACCACATCCTCTTCTCTTGTTCAAATCATTTGCCGCCACACTGAAAACAGTGTACATACATACCTCTGTGCCCATCTCATTGCAACATGATCCATCCAAGGCCAAAGCTGGACGCCTAAAATGTGAGAGATGTTAACAATATGCTACTGTGTGTGTGTGAGTGAGTGAGTGAGTGAGTGAGTGAGTGAGTGAGTGAGTGAGTGTGTGTGTGTGTGTGTGTGTGTGTGTGTGTGTGTGTGTGTGTGTGTGTGTGTGTGTGTGTGTGTGTGTGTGTGTGTGTGTGTGTGTGTGTGTGTGTGTGTGTGTGTGTGTGTGTGGAGTTCCAAGAAAAACTTGAGAAGATGGCAAAGGAGATAGTGATAAGAGTGAGAGCATACAGTATGAAAATAAAGACCCCTTGGGATTTAAAATGAGTGTGGGGTTCCCTCTTGTGACTCCTACAGTCACCCCTGATGGGGGTTCTTGGAACACTGCTATTTAAGTCTGAGCAGAGAATGATGAAAACCTTCAAAGGTGGTGGTGCTATGTTGCGTGTGATCTTGAATACCAGGCAGATGTTTTAGTACAGAATTAAATGGTGTAAATTTAGCAGTCTAAACTTGTTGAGAACACTCTTTGAGAAGGGGGTTCCAACTGGGTTCTTTGGCTGTCACCAATGGAGAACACTAAGTATTTTCGTTTCCATGTAGAACCCTCTGTGGAATGGAGCCTAAAAGGGTTCTACCTAGACACAGAAGGGGTTCTACCTGGAACCAAAAAGGGTTCTACTATGGGGACAGCGGAATAATCATTTTAGTTTTTAGATGGCACCTTTTTATCTGAGTGTAGGCCTATTGCAGTGGTGGTTCTGTGGTTTTCTGTAAAACGTTTTTTGCCATTGGTGGTGGGGAGTTAAGATACTCTATGAAACATCCCCACTTTTAACACATATTTGCAAGTAGGCAAAGTAACCTATATGTGCTGAGGCATGTGTAATCACTCAACATTGACAGGACTGACAAAAAAAGACATGCTCACATGCAAACAAAGATAACCGTTATGTAATTATTAGGAGACTAGATACAAATTGCTAATCCTGTCTACCAATGTTCTAGCATTCATTTATTGAGGCAAGCAGATCAGAGATGTCAAGGTGGTACCCAACCATATGACGTGTATACGTGACACATATGTATGGTCATATCTTTTATGTTTTATTTTGTTTATTTTATGAAGCCATCCCAGGTATTTACATTTAATGTATGTATATAATTACTGTTGGTAGGGGGAGCTGTGACAATGGAGTGCCTTAGTGAGGTCTTGGAGATTTCTTCTCTAATCTTGGAGAATGACTACTACTAAAAACAAACGTTTCTCTGTCTCATAGTTTTACCCTATTAATTGCATTTATTTCTATTATTAAACAGGGTGAGACTGAACATGGACAATGCGCAGGAGAAAAGGAAAGAGTGCCACCGGAGGAGAATGAAGGGGACCAAGTGCTTCGACATCCGGGCGAATGACTTGGCTTGGAAGAAGGACGAAAGGAACACAAGACCTGGGAAACCTTGCTCCTCTTTCGCTAAACTCCTAGCTGGGGTCCCCGTTCGTTAAGGTGAATATAAAAATCTAATAAGTATTTGCATTTGCCTCCTCATCGTGGGCAGCATTGCCATGCTGTCAACAGTACCAAGTAGTCAATCTCAAGACTAACCGCTGGGTCACGTTAAGTAACCTCCGCTTCCAGGTAGGTACTGTTAAGGTGTATGACTCCAGTGGTCATGACACCCACCTGGAGTTTCTCTCACAACTCATCTCGCTATCTTTTCCAGGGATCATCCCTCCCTCATCAACCCCACTGACATAAAACATATGACAAGTATCCTTTACTTTCTGTCTGCTATTAACATTATTGCATGTCTAATCAAACATTTAAATTAAATCATTCAATAACTGTATTTTTTACATGACTTGTGGGGCGGCAGGTAGCCTAGTGGTTAGAGCGTCGGACTAGTAACCGAAAGGTTGCAAGATCGATTCCCTGAGCTGACAAGGTAAAGATCTGTCGTTCTGCCATCATTGAAAATAAAAATTTGTTCTTAGCTGACTTGCCTAGTTAAATAAAGGAAAAATAAAAAACTACCCTGTTCCCTTTACTCTGCCCCTGTTCTCTAGGACCTAGTGGTTCTGCCTAACACACAGACATGGATCCATCTGATGTCCTCCATTACTAACCGCCCTCCAACTTTTCATTGCATCAGCTACTGTTATTGTCATGTTGTCATTATCTGCTAAGAAAGAGCAAGAAAATTATCATACTGGGCACATAATGTGAGATGCACAGATTAGCTAAAAACACTAGCACTGTAAACACTCAGAGCAAAGTAAGCAGCAGCACCTGGACTTTGCAGAGCCCCTTCCGAGACTGACTGCCTGATGAATACAAGTGACAGGCAGAACCTTCATCCACACAGCACCCACACCTCTCTATTTTCCACACACCAGAATTCAGTATTTCAGTCTGATTACCATGTGAGTGTACAAAAGTCTGAAAGTAAATTGACACACATATACCAAAAAAAATCAACGTTTATATATTTAAATCTAAAATATTGCCAGATTGGTTTTCACAGCTGTTTCATAAGGTGTTCATTATTGTACATTGTAACATTCTTTTAAATCATAGAGGACTAATGAAATAATATTATTGGGATGTAAGTCGCTCTGGATAAGAGCGTCTGCTAAATGACTTAAATGTAAATGTAAAGGGGGATACCTAGTCAGTTGTAGAACTGAATGCCTTCAACTAAAATGTCTAATGCATTTTTATTTATTTATCCTTTATTTCAGTAGGCAAGTCAGTTAAGAACAAATTCTTATTTACAATGACAGCCTAGGAACAGTGGGTTAACTGCCTTGTTCAGGGGCAGAACAACAGATTTTTACCTTGTCAGCTTGGGGATTCAATCTAGCAACCTTTCGGTTACTGGCACAACCTTCTAACCACTAGGCTACCTGCCGGCCCATTTAACCTAACCCCTCTGAATCAGAGAGGTGTGGGGGGCTGCCATAATCGACATCCACATATTATTGCAGTGTAGATAAGGGAAGGCCTGTTTAAAATGAAAACATGCCAGCTAGACAAACCAGTGTATGAATCAAATGTATTTGTATATGAATGGAGTGGAAATTAGCCAAAGTTTTTTATATGGTAAGTAACAATGTGTATGGATCATCAAAATTCTATTTTTTCCCCCCGATGCCTGTTTATTCATAAAACATAGAAGATGATAAATAACATTACATCGCAATTGTATGTCTATGCAAAATCATAGGAAAATAAAAGCGTATTAATAGGAATACATTTAGCCTAATTGGTAACAAATATGACATGGGAAAAAGTCAGGCTATTGATTGTCAAATCCAAATTAAATACAGGTCTTCAGGTGTATCAAATCTATAGGCGATTGTGGACTAAATCAATGACAAACTGCTGAAATGTTCAGGCTTCATCATGATCTGTGATCAAAACATTTAGGGTGTTTTCGATTACTTTTAGGCTAAGGTTATGTGTAAGAACGCAACTGCACTGAAATGAATAGCCTGATTCAATGGGATTCTCCAGAATAAAAACATTTTGATCTGTTAAGATATTTGGTCTGTGCATTGACCCCTACTGATTTTATCTTTTTTTTTGTTGGTATTTTTGGTATAGTCTACCACTAATATTCTAAATTGAGGAGCATTTAATAAAATAAGCAAATTTTCCTGTAATGTTGAGGCTGAGCAAGACCTTCGATAGGCTAGTAAACAATGCGGAAATAATCATGGAGTTAATCATTGTTATAGCCTTAGAAAAAAGCGATCTAGGCTAAGTAAACAAGGGGTAGCATGCTTTTTGCCTGTCTCTCTTACAAGGGTTAGGCCTCTATCCTCACATATCGCCTCAATTCAAGCCCTGCTTTTAACCATAAGACATCTCCACAGAAATGTATAGCCTAAGGATGACTGTGATTGTGTCTGTTAAACCCCGGGGAAAAAACGAGGTCAAATCATAACATTAGTGATTTTCAGGTCAGAGAAAGATGCCAGAGTTTCTGAATTAGAATTCTGAGTTAGATGACCGTTCAAAACAAAAAAGAATCCCAAACCCCCCCCAGAGATTGCAGAGTTCCGAGTTAGATGACCGTTCAAAACGAAAAAGAATCCCAGAACCCCCAGAGATTGCAGAGTTCGAGTTAGATGACCGTTCAAAACAAAAAATAATCCCAGAACCCCCCAGAGATTGCAGAGTTCCGAGTTAGATGACCGTTCAAAACAAAAAGAATCCCAGAACCCCCAGAGATTGCAGAGTTCGAGTTAGATGACCGTTCAAAACAAAAAAGAATCCCAGAACCCCCCCAGAGTTTGCAGAGTTCCGAGTTAGATGACCGTTCAAAACAAAAAAGAATCCCAGAACCCCCCCCAGAGATTGCAGAGTTCCGAGTTCTTTTAAATGCGCCACTAGAGACCTAGGCTACCTCTTAATTCTGAATAGGGCTACCTCCAACAAAGAAGCCCTTGTGTCTGTATTGATGTGAGAAATAGGCATATCTACACAGTAATGGTGGCTGGCTGCGATATCAACCAGCCTAAAGTTTTCTAGAACTGATATGCCTATTTTAGCTAAATCGCCAAATTAAATTGATTACCGTAGATTACGCTGCCAATGAAAAATATTTTTTCAAAATCATATACATGTAGACATTTGTAAGGCGTTTATGGTCCGATTTTTTATAATAAACTAAACACACTTAAACTAACACGTGATGCGTTACACATGTAGATGTTTTTAAGGCGTTGATGGTCCGATTTTTTATAATAAACTAAACACACTTAAAGTAACACGTGATGCGTTACACATGTAGATGTTTTTAAGGCGTTCATGGTACGATCTTTCATAATAAACTTACAAGCAAACTGACATGATGTGTCAGTGCCACGTTACACAACGTGAACACTACGTCTACATGACGTGTACACATGAGGCTTAATTCTGGAACTTATCACCCCCCATAGTTAGGGATTCACTAACCTAATGTAGCAGGCCAGGTATTCGCCTTCTGCCTGTAGCTTCTCAGTACCCTGTTATTTGCTGCCATCTAGTGACAAAGTGGTGCATGAAGCATGGGCTTTTCTGCAAGGAAGGATAGAACCTACAGGTCATCACTAGATAGCAAACACCCAACACCCACAAATGAGCACACCGGAACCTAAAACTAATCTGTGAGTGGCAAATGACGGTCAGCGCCCCGTTTTATTGTTTTTTCTAAACATGTAAACATACAAGACTGTGACCTGGAAACAATAATACACAAAGACTGTTAACCAATAATAAAAAATATATATAATAAAACACCAAAACATTAACATACTTCTTTGAATGTCATATGTTTGCAAATACTGGAATGCTTGACAACATCAATATATATTCTTAAATATATATTTCTATATAGAGATCTTCAATATTTTATATATCCATTCATATTTCCCCTTTAGGTCCTCTTTTCAATTGGTTCACATTCCTTACATGATCTTTACCCCTGGATCTTTTTGTGGCAATTTAGACCTGAAGATAGACATCCAAAGTCTAAGAAATGTAAAGGCAGTTTTTAAACAAGCGCACACACAATCTTTTAATATATATCCCCTGCTATATCCTCGAGGTAGGGAAATGCATCCAGCACTAGCCATTCCCTCTCACATTCCCTGATTAGATAGCGTGTATACAGATCACGGTTCAAACACTATTTTAAATCTTTCAAATATTTTTTGATGTTTGCTTCAGCCTGCCTGGAGTGTCAGATGGGTGGGGTTTGCAGTTTTGCGACTATTCTATTGTTTTTATAGTCCCAGGCAAGCTCAATCAAGCCCAGATTAAGTACTCAAAATTATTTCAAATAGTATTTGAACTCAGGTCTGCACTTAAATTGGGAGAAAGAGATACTGCATGTCCCTCTGGCCCTCTTTCAATCCTTCAGTCAATGGGAATCGAAACAACATGCGTTACAATGTCGCTTTGTTGTACTTTAAGGAGTAACCAACTGCAATTTCTAGACATTCCACCAGGGAGCCAGCAGAGAGGAAATCTAGCTCCACCTCGATAAATTTGATGTAAATGGCCGAGCGTTCAGGGCCCATGGAGAGGCCCTCTTCCCTGGCTTGCTGCCCGGTGCCCCTGCAGTTCCCCTGGAGGAAGCGTGTGACGGCCGAAGGCTGCCTGCGGCTGTAGTGCTTGCCTGAGCTCTGAAAGTGCTGGAAAAGGCACTGCTGTAGGGTCCTCTCCTCTGCGATGCCCAGGTAGCAGTAGGTCACTTTGGCCACCGTCTTCTCCCCCACTCTCCCCCCCGGGCCCACCACACTCTCGAACCCAGACCCGCCAGAGCCCGACGATCCAGAGAGAGGCAAGCTCTGGTCAGAGTCTTGGTGCTGCAGCGGAGAGTCTGGGGCCTCATCCTCCCCTGTGTAGTCTGACTCCGCTGACACCTCCTCGTAACCGATGGCATAAAGGCCATAAGTCTTAGGGATTCCCCCGGGTAGGAGGTACTCGGAGGCCCCGTTGCTGCAGCCCGTCACCCTTGACTGTGCTATTGGGATCCAGTCTACCTCCATGTGCAGCTCCAGGCAGCGCGCCTCGCTAATGGTGATGTCCAGGAACTTATAATAAACGTTCTTCCAGTTCATCTTCTGCACTTTGGTCATGATGACACGGCCCTCTGCCTTCTCCGGATTGAAGTACTCGCGCAGCCGCTTACCCAGGGGCACCTGGGAGCTGATCTCGGCGTAGTGGTAGCAGACGTCCTCGTGCCAGCGTGTGTTGTAGCCCACACCAAAGATGGCCAGCTTGTTGGAGAGGTGCAATCTGGAGAAGTCAGTCCATGTCTGGAAGTGCTCCCACTTCACCTGTACCGACTCCAGGATGCGCACCACATTCTGCATCACTTCCTGTTTCCTGAGAGGGACAGAAATACATGAACGGTCAAGATTAGGTTGGAACCAGTGGAGGGTTGGTAATGAGAACAGATGAAACATTTTTATGAAGACTGGACGTAGAATAATGCAGTGACACGTCTCTGTCAGTGATTTGTTTTTAATAACATCTTGGCAGTAAAAAGTATTTATTTTGACCTTGTATCCATGTTACATGTACTGTTATCAGGTGTCATTAATTCTATGGCAAAAACACGTACTGAACTTGCTCCGAGGGCTCAGGTCGAAGCTGCACGACACTTGCATTCTTTGGCGGCTGTGTTTCCTCTGAAGAAATAAAGGAACAGTATTTGTTATCATCAAAATAACACATCAAACGCTACCCTGACAGGCATATATGCTCATTACTCCTATAGTATTCATTTTGACAGTGAAGGAAGAGCCTGCATACTAAATCAAATGTTATTTGTCACATGCGCCGAATACAACAAGTATTACAGTGAAATGCTTACTTACAAGCCCTTAACCAACAATGAAGGCAGTGCTTTCAAATGTTTCACACTCTCATAGCTACCTCTAATAAGAACTACCAGTCCCCTGGATAGTCTACCCACAACTTTAACAAAAAAATAAGTCTGCTGACCCCTTCCCTATGTCATCACCAGAATCATCATCATCACCACCACTCACCAGTTTCCATCTCTCCCTCCTGGAAGGCGGAGGCCAGCACCTGGTTGCACCAGTCTTCTTGGGAGAAGTCCTCCATGGTGCTGCCGTCAGACTCCATCTCCTGGTACAGGCCACTACTGTTGATGAGGACGGGGGCACACGTCTGGGAGTCCCAGCCTCCCTGGCCAAACACCTTTTCCAGCTGCTCGATGGAGTAGCTACTTTTCCTCTTGCCGACGCCATGCTCCTTCACTCTGCTATAGCACCGGCGCAGCGTCTGCGGGTCATAATGGGTGTGTGAACCTCAGAGGAAGATCTTGAAGTTAGTGTTAGCTATTAGACTAGCTATAGGCCTGTCCAATGCCACAAATATACCAGAGACGGCATAATCACCCACAAAAGGACTGGGCTCAAGATGAATGAATGGCTACATACATTTACAGAAATTATTTGCTTTGAAATGCATATAGCTGAGGATATTTATGCAAACTTCCAGTTGGCTTTCCTGATAGCGATCTGGGTGCTTTTAGATATGTGGGTGTATTTACATACACAAGCGTTGCTTTCAACTGTATTGGGTTGCACAAAAACAGCCCATGGTAAGCCAGAAGTTCCATTTCAACTTATTGTGCCGGTGGGCAGGACAGTTGCTCATTATGACGGGAAGAAACAGACAACAAATATCTAAAGGATGGTATTAAATATACAACAGGCGGGCCTAATCCTGGACGCTGATTGGATTAAACCGCGTTCTACCTGGTGTCTATTCCACAAGGCTATGATGTTGAAATGCCTATTTACTGTTCCATCTCACTGCGCAATCCAACAACATCGACTGGTTATCATCTAGTTGTTCTCTCAAGAGGAGGCTTCTTACTGTGACTAACGTCTGTAACATGACCCAGGTTATCACTCAGCCAACTAGAGTGTAAACCAATAGTGATGGCTGTCACATCCACTTGTATTGATCATATCTTCACCAATGCTTGCAGAGCTTTGCTCCAAAGCAATAGCAGTTCCCATTGGCTGTTGTGACCATAAAATTATGGTAATAATAAGGAAAGCCAAAGTACCAGTCTCAGGACTCTTTTGTTGAAGATGTAAAATATTTATTTTGGTCTGGTGTGTATATGGAGGAGAAACCAGATTAAGCACTTGGAGTATTTGTAAAATTATTCTTGCCAACTGTTGACAAACATTCACCCGTTAAGAACTGTTAGAGCCCCCATAACTAAACAAAAAAAAGAAATTATTTTACCAAAACAAGATAAATGACAGACTTGGGAGCACCTCTTATTTGTAAGGGGACCTGCGTGGTTCTGGTACCGGTTCCGACCAACATTTTCGCTTATAAATAGGGCTGTGGACACTGTAGATCAAAATGGCTTACATTGAGCGATAGCCATGGTTCCAACGGACACAGTAGTATTTTGAGCCTGTGTGACATATGATCTGAAACCACTTGAAGATGGGATATCCCTCCTACCATTTAGTTCACTCTTCAACTATCCATAAACTCCTGGCTGAACCCTACATCACAGCCACTGACCAAGCAATGCAATTCAGAGATTGATTTATAGCCATCAATCAAAAATAATTAATAGTTTGTCATTGATGGACAAATTAATGAGGTGAAAGGCAAGTTGCTAACGAGTTCAGGAAGCCAAGCTAAGGTTCTGAGACGTTCACAGCAATTGGGGAAGAAGTTTTGATCAAGAGAGACCTTTAGAAAATAAGTACTTTTTCCTCTAACACTAAACATACAAATATGCATTTAACAGTTATAAGGAAGGTGAAATCTTAATTTTATAATTTCATTATGCTATATTTAGAAAGCATATAAGTAATATCAAGCCTTAATTAAGTTTTGTTGAATAGTAATTACATCATGAAATCTATAATTTTTTACGATATTTGTACTGTGTACTTGAGCTTTCTCCAAGTGACTACCTCAGCAATTTACAGTGCATTTGGAAAAGTATTCAGAACCCTTGACTTTTTCCACATTTTGTTACATTACAGACTTATTCTAAAATTGACTATTGTTTTTTCCTCATCAATCTACACACAAAAAAGAAAGCTTGGCACACCTGTATTTAGAGAGTTTCTACCATTCTTCTCTGCAGATCCTCTCAAGCTCTCAAGTTGGATGGGGAGTGTCATTGCACAGATATTTTCAGGTCTCTCCCATGATGTTCCATCGGGCTCAAGTCCGGGCTCTGGATGGGCCAGTCAAGGACATTCAGAGACTTGTCCTAAAGGACTCCTGCGTTGTCTTGGCTGTGTGCTTAGGGTCATTGTCCTGTTGGAAGGTGAACCTTCACCCCAGTCTGAGGTCCTGAGCGCTCTGGAGCAGGTTTTCATCAACAATCTGTCTTTGCTCTGTTCATCTTTCCCTCAATTCTGACAGGTCTCCCAGTCCCTGCTGCTGAAAAACATCCCCACAGTATGATGCTACCACCACCATGCTTCACCGTAGGGATTAGAGGTCGACCGATTAATCGTAATGGCCGATTAATTAGGGCCGATTTCAAGTTTTCATAACAATCAGAAATCGGTATTTTAGGGCGCCGATTCAAAATAAATAAATAATTATATATATTAATAATTTTATTTAACTAGGCAAGCCAGTTAAGAACATATTCTTATTTTCAATGACGGCCTATGAACAGTGGGTTAACTGCCTTGTTCAGGGGCAGAACGACAGATTTTCATCTTGTCAGCTCGGGGGACTCAAACTTGCAACCTTACAGTTAACTAGTCCAACGCAATAACGACCTGCCTCTCTCTCTCGTTGCACTCCACAAGGAGACTGCCTGTTACGCGAATACAGTAAGCCAAGGTAAGTTGCTAGCTAGCATTAAACCTATCTTATAAAAAACAATCAATCATAATCACTAGTTAACTACACATGATTGATGATATTATCAGATATTATCTAGCGTGTCCTGCATTGCATATAATCTGACTGAGCATCTAAGTATCTGCCTGAGCGGTGGTAGGCAGAAGCAGGCGCGTAAACATTCATTCAAACAGTACTTTCGTGTGTTTTGCCAGCAGCTCTTCGTTGTGCGTCAAGCATTGTGCTGTTTATGACTTCAAGCCTATCAACTCCCGATACGAGGCTGGTGTAACCGAAGTGAAATGGCTAGCTAGTTAGCTCGCGCTAACTTCGAGGGTGGCTGTTGTCGTTGTGTTCCTGGTTCGAGCCCAGGGAGGAGCGAGGAGAGGGACGGAAGCTATACTGTTACACTGGCAATACTAAAGTGCCTATAAGAACATCCAATAGTCAAAGGTTAATGAAATACAAATGGTATGAAAAATCATAATCGGTCGACCTCTAGTAGGGATGGTGGTCCTTCTGTAGCTCAGTTGGTAGAGCATGGCGCTTGTAACGCCAGGGTAGTGGATTCGATTCCCGGGATCACCCATACGTAGAATGTATGCACACATGACTGTAAGTCGCTTTGGATAAAAGCGTCTGCTAAATGGCATATATTATTATTATTATTATATTATTATTATTATATTATAATTATTATGGTGCTAGGTTTCCTCCAGTCGTGAAACTTGGCATTCAGGCCAAATAGTTTAATCTTGGTCTCCTCAGACCAAAGAATCTTGTTTCTCATGGTCTGAGTCCTTTAGGTGCCTTTTGGCAAACTCCATGTGCCTTTTACTGAGGAGTGGCTTCCGTCTAGCCACTCTACAATAAAGGCCAGATTGGTGGAGTGCTGCAGAGATGGTTGTCCATCTCAACAGAGGAACTGGACCTCTGCCAGTGACCATCGATTTCTTGGTCACCTCCCTGACCACGACCCTTCTCCTCCGATTGCTCAGTTTGGAAGGGTGGCCAGCTTCAGGAAGAGTCTTGGTGGTTCCAAACTTCTTCCATTTAAGAATGATGGAGGCCATTGTGTTCTTGGGTACCTTCAATGCTGCAGAAATGTTTTGGTACCCTTCCCCAGATCTGTACCTCGACACAATCATGTCTCGGAGCACTATAGACAATTACTTTGACCTCATGGCTTGGTTTTTGCTCTGACATGCACTGGCAACTGTGGGACATTTTATATAGACAGTTCTGTGCCTTTCCAAATCATGTTCAACAAATTGCATTTATCCACAAGCTGTAGAATCATCAAGGATTTTCAATGGAAACAGGATTCACCTCAGTTAAATTTTGAGTCATGTAAATAAGTTAGGATGGATTATTGTAAGATAGCGCCGGAGAAGAAGGCAGACGTTTTACATGCCCCCCAGCCGATTGTGTTTTTTGTTCCGTTATTTTGTACATAATGTTGCTGCTACTGTCTCTTATTACCGAAAATAACTTGTAGACATCAGGACTGCGATTACTCACCACGGACTAACAGAATCCTTTTTTTCCTTTCACGACACTGACGAGCCCAACGCGAAGGATATACTGCTAGTCAAATGGCTATTTACAGTGCCCCCCCCCGCCGTCTTTACACCACTGCTACTCTGTTGTCATCTATGCATAGTCACTTTAATAACTCTACCTACATGTACATACTACCTCAACTAACTGGTGCCCCCGCACATTGACTCTGTATCTGTACACCCCCCTGTAAATAGTCTCGCTACTGTTATTTTACTGCTGCTCTTTAATTTCTTGTATCGCTTATTCTTATCCATATTTTTTTGAAGCTGCATTGTTGGTTAGGGGCCCGTAAGTAAGCATTCCACTGTACACCTGTTGTATTCGGTGCATATGACAAATACATTTAGATTTGATATCAGTTGTTGTTTTGCAAAAATTGCTACAAACCTGTTTTCGCTCTGTCATTATGGGGTATTGTGTGTAGAGTGATGAAAACAATTAATTTAATACATTTTAGAATAAGGCCAATGTATTTTTTAGTATTTTTTAAATAAATACATATGATGTTCTTGGAATCATATGTATTTATTATTATTTTTTTAACGTGAAGAGGTCTGAATACTTTCCGAATGCACTGTACATCCACCACCACCACTATCCACCACCACCACTATTGGTTTCTTCACTGTACCCAAACCCAAAATAGATTTAATGCATTGCTCATTTATATACATGACATCGTGGAATGCTAGAAGTTACTGGTGGCAAAAAGCAAGTTTAGCTTTAAAAACAGAATGTTTTATTTAATCATAGCGCCTCTCCTCTTTCTAAAGATTAATTTAACTGTACTGTATATATGAATATGTACCAGTCAAGTTTGGGTTTTTCTGTATTTGTACTATCTTCTACGTTGTAGAATAATAGTGAAGACATTGAAACTATGAAATAACACATATGGAATCATGTAGTAACCAAAAAATTGTTAAACAAATCAAAATAGATTTCATATTTTAGATTATTCAAAGTAGCCACCCTTTGCCTTGATGACAGCTTTGGCATTCACTCAACCACCTTCACCTGGAATGCTTTTCCAACAGTCTTGAAGGAGTTCCCACATATGCAGAGCACTTGTTCACTGCTTTTCCTTGACTCTGCGGTCCAACTCATCCCAAACCATCTCAATTGGGTTGAGGTCAGGTGATTGTGGAGTCCAGGTCATCTGATGCAGCACTCCATCACTCTCCTTATTGGTCAAATAGCCCTTACACAGCCTGGAGGTGTGTTGGGTCATTGTCAAGTTGAAAAACAAAAGCGCAAACCAGATGGGATATCACTGCAAAATGCTGTGGTAGCCATGTTGTTTTAATGTGCCTTGAATTCTAAATAAATCACTGACAGTGTCACCAGCAAAGCACCCCCACACCTTCTCCTCTATGCTTCACATGGGAACCACACATGCAGAGATCCGTTCACCTACTCTGCGTCTAAGAAAGACACAGTGGTTGGAACCAGAGATCTCAAATTTGGACTCATCAGACCAAAGAACAGATTTCCACCGATCTAATGTCCATTGCTTGTGTTTCATTGGCTCAAACATGTCTCTTCTTCTTATTGGTGTCCTTTAGTAATGGTTTCTTTGCAGCAATTCGATCATGAAAGCCTGATTCATGCAGTCTCCTCTGACAGTTGATGTTGAGATGTGTCTGTTACTTGAACTCTGATGCATTTGTTTGGGCTGCAATTTCTGAGGCCGGTAACTCTAATGAATGTATCCTCTGGCGCAGAGGTAACTCTGGGTCTTCCTTTCCTGTGGTGGTTCTCATGAGACCTAGTTCCATCATAGCGCTTGATGGTTTTTGCGACTGCACTTGAAGAAATTTTCAAAGTTCTTAATTTTCTGGATTGACTGACCTTCATGTCTTAAAATAATGATGGACTGTGCTTTCTCTTTGCTTATTTGAGCTGTTCTTACCATAATATGAAGTTTAACCAAATAGGGCTATCTTCTGTATACCACCACAACACAACTAATTGGCTCAAACATATTAAAGGAAAAAAATTCCACAAATTAGCTTTTGACAAGGCAAACCTGGTAATTGAAATGCATTCCAGGTGACTACCTCATGAAGCTGGTTGAGAGAATGCCAAGAGTGTGCAAAGCTGTCGTCAAGGCAAAAGATGGCTACTTTGAAGAATTTGTTTAACACTTTTGGTTACTACATGATTCCATGTGTTATTTCATTGTTTTGATGTCTTCACTAATATTCTACGATGTAGTAGAATAGTAAAAATAAAGAAAAACCCTGGAAAGAGTAGGTGTGTCCAAACTTTTAACTGGCACTGTATATATGAAGTGTGTAAATAGTATTTTTGGTGTCTCTTGGTGTCTTTTCTATATATAACTCTTATTTTTATTACGCCGTGATCACGAGAAAATGATCCTACGATCTTGACAAAACAACTTTATGTAGTGATCATGAGATAAATAAGTTGTGATTGACATAACAAGGGAATACTTTTTTAATTCATATGTCCTCTCTGGACCTCCGTAGGTTTGTGTCCATAGATATGAAACAAAAAGACTAAAATGAATGACCAGCCAGCATCAATAGAAACCCTAGATTTGTGTTGGGACTATATCTCGTGGAAGGATGAAATAGTATGTATAAATTCATTAAAATAAAAAGTTTATGAAAATATGTCAATCATTATTTGAACATGTGTATATATATATGAAAGTGATAATGCCCTCGAAGCTGGTGTTTCGACTTCGTCTCAGGCCGAATAAAACCCACTGCCAATATATCCTCCAAACACCGGCTTCGAGGTCATTATCACTTAAACAGACATTCCAAACGTGGGTCTGTTGTAGAGGTCTTCACAGGTCCACCCAATCCTGAATACCAGAGGCTCAACCCGGGACCTGAGCGAGTCCGGGTCTAAAATTCTAACTTTTCCCTTGGGCCCAAGTCTGATAGATCCGAGTGGACCCGACCGTATCTCTGCATAGCCTATAGCATATTTATTTTACGCTAATAAGGTGAATTTATTGACTGATTTATGGACTAGCCAACATATTCTTTAACCAGAAGAGAAAGTTGGCTGATAAAAAAATGTTGCCACTTGGGTCGAACCCGTTAGGGTATGGGTCGGGTCTAGGTCTGGCTGTTGTAGGGTTCATTCGGGTTCAGGGCTGATTGTTCTTGGGTCTGTTTAGGTTGGTGTTTCCACTCACTACAAAGCGACGAGAAGAAGCCCCGTGGCCGGCAGTGGGAGAAGATGGAGCAAGATTGACATTCTGCTAATTTTCTCATTGATGAACCATTTCATATCCATAGTTTTCTGTGTCCAAAACTAAAATCTGTAACAAAAGGAGTGGACTGTGTTTTGTAGAATTTACCCTTTGCCAAAGTTTCTCCCCAAAATGTTGTTGTTTAGAAGTAGTGCATATTTCCGTTAGTTCCCTAAAGGAAATATGCAAATAAATAAATGATAGAATGTGCCAATAGGACCTCCCTAGCTCGTGCTTGGCTCTGCCCACTATGATTCATTTTCTCCCCTTGGAAAAGACAGACTCTGGTCTATCTTGGGTTAGTTATAAAAATCGCTGCCTTTAGTCTGTTGCAGGCACACTTCCTGTCTGCTTACCTGATGTCAAAACAAAAGTGCTGCACTGTCTACAACAGACCCACGTTTGGAAAGTCGGTTTAATAATAAGATCTATTACATATTTACATTACATATTCGCCCGTCACAAGGAACAACCATCCTGCCCACAACACAGGCACAGTAAGGCTTCCCACGGACTGTTGTAGTGCAACCCAATACAACTGAAAGTGACCTACTAGCTTAACAATTTACTGAATTTTTTAAAACGTACCTACGGTTTGAATCGTTACATTAGCAAGCTACATATGACTAGCTAGCTTGCTAGCTAACGTTAGTTAGTCAATGGGCATAAGCTAGGAAGCTACTGTAACACTGACAACATCCCTGGTTAACATTACATGATTTAACATAGCACGCAGTTACTGCCTAAGAAGAGTGGCAAGCATCTGACAGATGACTACCTATGTGATAGATGAACATGCTTACTCTGTCCCCCATTACCTTCATCCTCTCCCTGCATTGGGATGGGGTCCTTTCGTAGCCGAGCTCTGCTAGGGCTCGTGAGACCCGCTCGTACATTGCGGGACCAGGGGCCTTTCCAGAAAAAACGGTGCCTGCAACCTCCAATTGCTGCATTCGTGCCTCCGTTAGTCTTTCATTGCCCCACACCGCAATAAGGGCGTTTGTTTCGGATGGGGTCCACGACATCCCTCGGCAAGCTGTGAAGCTATTTGAGGCAAAGGCCGATCCACTTCGGCCTGCGCTCCCAGAAATCGTCATACCTACGTTGAGAGGCGAGAATCGATTAGGTGTGGATGGATTGGAATGATATTGGTTGCTGTCACTCAAATCCTCTGATTCTGGTGATGGAACTTCTGTTTTTGGCATCTTTAACGGCGTCGATATCTCGGGAGAATGATTAGAGGTACAGGGCGCCGCCATCTTTCTTCTGTTGCTAAGGGGAGGGTAGCCTAACGTAGCAGGCGTCAAAAGGGAAGGGGATGTGATATACATCTTCTGTATGTATGGGGGGTGATATGTGCCAGAATTAAGCTTAGGCAACCGTACCTCCTTGTGACTGTCGCTTACCATTGAACGTCTGACTGACAGGACATGATACCAATACCTTACTAATGTCTGCGTGACGCCTGCGTGTTAATCAAATCAAATGTTATTTGTCACATACACATGGTTAGCAGATGTTAATGCGAGTGTAGCGAAATGCTTGTGCTTCTAGTTCCGACAATGCAGTAATAACCAACGAGTAACTAACTAACAATTCCAAAACTACTACCTTATACACACAAGTGTAAAGGGATAAAGAATATGTACATAAAGATATATGAATGAGTGATGGTACAGAGCGGCATAGGCAAGATGCAGTAGATGGTATCGAGTACAGTATATACATATGAGATGAGTATGTAAACAAAGTGGCATAGTTTAAAGTGGCGAGTGATACATGTATTACATAAAGATGCAGTAGATGATATAGAGTACAGTATATACGTATACATATGAGATAAATAATGTAGGCTATGTAAACATTATATTAAGTAGCATTGTTTAACCTCTTCAGTCTACCCTCTACTTTTTTGAACATTCTGTTAAAAATCGCACAACATTTCAGCGCCCTGCTACTCATGCCAGGAATATAGTATATGCATATGCTTAGTATGTGTGGATAGAAAACACTCAGACGTTTATAAAACTGGTTAAACTGGCTTTAACATAACGTGCGTTTCATTGAAAAGTGCAGGAAAATCTGATCACTGAAAGTGGAAAAATATATCCATCCGCCGCATCATATGACTTTCACACTCAACGTCAACAAAACTAAGGAGATGATTGTGGACTTCAGGAAACAGCAGAGGGAACACCCCCCTATCCACATCGATGGAACAGTAGTGGAGAAGGTAGTTAGTTTTAAGTTCCTCGGCGAACACATCACAGACAAACTGAATTGGTCCAGCATCGTGAAGAAGGTGCAGCAGCGCCTCTTCAACCTCAGGAGGCTGAAGAAATTTGGCTTGTCACCAAAAGCACTCACAAACATCTACAGATGCACAATCGAGAGCATCCTGTCGGGCTGTATCACTGCCTGGTACGGCAACTGCTCCGCCCACAACCGTAAGGCTCTCCAGAGGGTAGTGAGGTCTGCACAACGCATCACCGGGGGCAAACTACCTGCCCTCCAGGACACCTACACCACCCGATGTCACAGGAAGGCCATAAAAATCATCAAGGACAACAACCACCCGAGCCACTGCCTGTTCACCACGCTATCATCCAGAAGGCGAGGTCAGTACAGGTGCATCAAAGCTGGGAGAGAGACTGAAAAACAGCTTCTATCTCAAGGCCATACGACTGTTAAACAGCCACCACTAACATTGAGTGGCTGCTGCCAAAACACTGACTCAACTCCAGCCACTTTAATAATGGGAATTAATATAAAATATATCACTAGCCACTTTAACCTCTTGCTTCTACCTGGCACGCAGGCGTCCCATCTAGAGCTCTGGAAATGCAAATGCGCTACGCTAAATGCTAATACTATTAGTTAAAACTCAAACGTTCATTAAAATACACATTCAAGGTAGTGATTTAAAGCTACACTAGGTTGTGAATCTATCCACCAAGTCAGATTTGTAAAATGCTTTTCGGCGAAAGCATGAGAAGCTATTATCTGATAGCATGTAACACCCCAAAAGACCCGCTGGGGACGTAAACAAAAAAATTAGCATAGTCGGCGCTACACAAACCGCACAAATAAAATATAAAACATTCATTACCTTTGACCATCTTCTTTGTTGGCACTCCTAGATGACCCATAATCACTATTGGGTCTTTTTTTCCGATTAAATCGGTCCATATATAGCCTAGATATCGATCTATGAAGAGTGTGTGATCAACGAAAAAAATAGTGTTTTTTACATTTACATTTTACATTTACTCTTATCCAGAGTGACTTACAAATTGGTGCATTCACCTTATGACATCCAGTGGAACAACCACTTTACAATAGTGCATCTAAATATTTTAAGGGGGGGAGAGGGGGTGAGAAGGATTACTTTATCCTATCCTAGGTATTCCTTAAAGAGGTGGGGTTTCAGGTGTCTCCGGAAGGTGGTGATTGACTCCGCTGTCCTGGCGTCGTGAGGGAGTTTGTTCCACCATTGGGGAGCCAGAGCAGCGAACAGTTTTGACTGGGCTGAGCGGGAACTGTACTTCCTCAGTGGTAGGGAGGCGAGCAGGCCAGAGGTGGATGAACGCAGTGCCCTTATTTGGGTGTAGGGCCTGATCAGAGCCTGGAGGTACTGAGGTGCCGTTCCCCTCACAGCTCCGTAGGCAAGCACCATGGTCTTGTAGCGGATGCGAGCTTCAACTGGAAGCCAGTGGAGAGAGCGGAGGAGCGGGGTGACGTGAGAGAACTTGGGAAGGTTGAACACTAGACGGGCTGCGGCGTTCTGGATGAGTTGTAGGGGTTTAATGGCACAGGCAGGGAGCCCAGCCAACAGCGAGTTGCAGTAATCCAGACGGGAGATGACAAGTGCCTGGATTAGGACCTGCGCCGCTTCCTGTGTGAGGCAGGGTCGTACTCTGCGGATGTTGTAGAGCATGAACCTACAGGAACGGGCCACCGCCTTGATGTTAGTTGAGAACGACAGGGTGTTGTCCAGGATCACGCCAAGGTTCTTAGCGCTCTGGAAGGAGGACACAATGGAATTTTTAACGTAACGTCATTTTTTAATTAAAAAAGTTGACGATAAACTTTCACAAAACACTTCGAAATACTTTTGTAATGCAACTTTAGGTATTAGTAAACGTTAATAAGCGATCAAATTGATCAAGAGGCAAATTATATTCTATAGCTGTGCGTCTGGAAATAATGTCCGGGTAAATCTCAACCAAAATATCCGGTCAGAGACCTGAAGAACTGCTCTGCCCTGTGTCTGTCTGACCAAGAAAAAAATAGTAGGCAAATGACAAGACTGTTGACATCGTGTGGAAGCTGTAGGTATTGCAACCTCGGCTCCATTTAATGGGGGTCACTTTTAACAATTGGTTGAAGTTGCGCATGGATATATTTTTCCATTTTCAGTGATCAGATTTTCCTGCACTTTTTGATGAAACGCACGTTCTGTTATAGTCACAGCCGTGATTTAACCAGTTTTATAAACGTCTGAGTGTTTTCTATCCACACATACTAATCATATGCATATACTATATTCCTGGCATGAGTAGCAGGGCGCTGAAATGTTGCGCGATTTTTAACAAAAAGCTGCTGAAAATTCGCAGCTTCCTTAAGAGGTTTTAATTAAATCTCAGCCATAAATGTTAGAAACTTACCATTTTTTGTGGAAGCCGACATTCCGAAGTAGCCACCTTGAGCTATAGTGTAGCATATGGCTTGTGTATTTTCTGTTATCGCTAATTGCCTAGAAAAGATGACCTTATCTTTCTGAATACAGATCTAAATGTTGTTAGCTAATCACAGACTATGTTGTTACTAGTTCTCAGCAGCCTACATCAGACAACCAATAAGAGTTTTCTCCACGGCTTTCAGTCAAATAGAGGAGGTCATAGGCTTTCCCAGAGGACCCGTGCCATTCGGAGTCCTTGGGCTGTCCCTACCTCAATCAAGTATAAATGTAAAATGGTTAAGTTTAGTGTTATAATTTAGGGTTAAGGGTAGGGACGTCCCAAGGAGTCCGGATAGCAGTGACCGTTCATAAAGTGAGAGGCGGCACAGTATTTGAGAGCTCGGAGACTACACAGACATTCACTTGTTTTTTTTTACAAGCACGGAACTCGATTTTTGAGTGTCTAGCCCAGATAGTTGCCTTAGAGACTATGAAAAAAATTACCAAGATGTCCTTGATCCGATTGAGGAGTAAGTAGGCTATATTTAAGTTGTGATATCGTTATTAAATATTTAGGCCTACTGTGTTGATAAGGCAAATTTGGTTTATTTGAGTTTGTAAGGCATTGTCGAAAGCACTTAGGCAATATTATTTACTGTCGATAGGGGAGTAGACTATTGCACAATAATAATGTAATTTGATGTGCTAGTATTATTTATTTAATGGATGAATTAAATTGTAAATGAAAGTGTACACACATGGTGCTATAGGATATATACATATTTTACATTGTAATACACTAACCTTACATGCCATTGTGTGCTGGAGCTATGGGTTTATTTGTCCACTGTCACTAGACCTACACATTCACACTCAAACTGAATTGAAGTGGGATACATAACTACTTTTCACTGAAGAAGGGAATGAGGTACGACATACAACTTTGGTCGAAGACCTTAAAATCATGCCTGTCAAGAACAATTAAATCATAACGGTATCCTAATATAGTGTGGATGCAGGAGTAGCCTATTCTACAATAATGTAACTGTATGTGCTAGTATTATTTATCTAATTGATAAATGAAATGGTAAATGTGGTTGGGTATGCTACTTCATTCAATGATTACGGTATTTTACAAGTTAGATAAAGCAGTAGCCTATCATCTATAATAATAATGTAATTGAATGTGCTTATATAAGGGAAATTGTAAGTGGAGATGGGAAGGCTACTTCATTCAGTGAATACTGAATGTTTTGCTATCTCTGGGAGTATGTTAATGAAGGCTTTTCAGCTGTCAAACTAATTTATAAATCTATCTTTCTTTTAGTCAAGAAGTAATGAGCCAGAGCAACTAATCATTGTCACTGTAGCTGTTCTACCTACCACCCACACTAATCTCCTTCCACAAGCAACCACATCCTCTTCTCTTGTTCAAATAATTTGCCGCCACACTGAAAACAGTGTACATACATACCTCTGTGCCCATCTCATTGCAACATGATCCATCCAAGGCCAAAGCTGGATGTCTAAAATGTGAGAAATGTAAACAAGAAAACATATTTAGTCAGCCACCAATTGTGCAAGTTCTCCCACTTAAAAATATGAGAGAGGCCTGCAATGTTCATCATAGGTACACTTCAACAGACAGACAAAATGAGAAAAAAAATCCAGAAAATCACATTGTAGGATTTTTAATGAATTTATTTGCAAATTATGGTGGAAAATAAGTATTTGGTCAAAAACAAAAGTTTATCTCCAGCTAAACTAAGTTTTTATGGATATAAAGAAGGACATTTTCAAACAAAAGGACCATTTGTAATGTAACTGGGACCTTTTGGAGTGCCAACAGAAGAAGATCATCAAAGGTAAGGCATATATTATATCACTATTTCTGACTTTTGTGTCGCAACTCCCTGGTTGAAAATGATTTGTTATGCATTTGTGTGCTGGGCGCTGTCCTCAGATAATCGCATGGTTTGCTTTTGCCATAAAGCCATTTTGAAATCTGACATGGTGGCTGAGTGAACAACAAGTTAAGCTTAATTTTGATGTATTGCACTTGTGATTTCATGAAAGTTTAATATTTATAGTAATTTAATTTGAAATTGGCGCTCTGCAATTTCACCGGAAGTTGTCGTCCCACTGATCCGCAAGAATTAAGGTGAATTTAAAAAGATCAGATGATAACTATTTACATCTGCCTCCTCGTGGTGGGTGCCGCTTTCATATAGGTACTGTTATTAAGGTGTATGACTCCAGCGGTCATGACACCACCCTGGAGTTTTTCTTACAACTCATCTCGTTATCTTTTCCAGGGATCATCCCTCCCTCATCAACCCCACTGACATAAAACATTACAGAGATGTATCCTTTATTTTCCATCTGCCATTAACATTATTGCATGTCTAATCAAACATTTCAATTAAATAATTTAATGACTGTATTTTTACATACCTGATAAACCTGTAACCTGTGTGTTTGCTTGTTTACGTCTGTCTCCTACCCTGTTCCCTTTACTCTGCTCCTGTTCTCTAGGACCTAGGGGTTCTGCCTAACACACAGACATGGATCCACCTGATGTCCTCCATTACTAACCACCCTCCAACTTTTCATTGCTTCAGCTACTGTTATTGTCATGTTGTCATTATCTGCTAAGAAAGAGCAAGAAAACTATCATACTGGGCACATAATGTGAGATGCACAGATTAGCTAAAAACATTAGCACTGTAAACACTCAGAGCAAAGTAAGAACCAGCGCCTGGACTTTGCACTCTCCTTCTTCGAGTTCCCCTTCCGAGACTGACTGCCTGTTGAATACAAGTGACAGGCAGAAACTCCCATCCACATAACACTCCTCTCTATTCCACACCAGAATGTAGTATTTCAGTGTATGATTGCCATGTGAGGGTACAAAAAATCTGTTAAAGTCAATTAAAAAATATCAAATAGCAATTTATATATTACATTTTTTTTTGGGGGGGGGCAGATTAGTTTTCACAGCTGTTTCATAAGGTGTTCATTATTGTAAATGATAATGTATCCATTGATGGTATTTGTTAGTTCAACATTATTAATTTTTATATCATAGAACATACAATAGATATATATTCAACCACAAGGGTGTACTAATGAGCTATGATTTAAAAAAATCATAATAGAGGATTACTGAAATAATATTTCAGTGTAGATAAGTGAAGGCCTGTTTAAAATGAAAACATGCCAGCCAGACAAGCCAGTGTATGAATAAAATGTATTTGCATATGAATGAAGTGGAAATTAGCTGACTTTGTGATCTGTAAGGTAAGTAACATTAATGTGTGGGGGGGCATCAAAATGATATTATGTTTTACCCCAGTGCTTGTTTATTCATAAAAAGCAGAAGATGGTAAATAACATTAATCTCAATGGATCTATGCAAATTAATAGGAAAACAAAAGCTTAATAATAGGAATACATTTCACCTAATTGGTAACAAATATGACATGAAAAGTCAGGATAATTGTCAGGCTATTTGTCAAATCCAGATTAAATACAGGTATTCATGTGTATGAAATCTGTAGACGATTGTGGGCAAAATCAATGACAAACTGCTGAAATGTTCAGGCTTCATCATGATCTATGATCAAAACAGGCTGGGGTGTTTTCGGTTACTTTTAGGCTAAGATTATGTGTAAGAATGCAACTGCACTGAAATGAATAGCCTGATTCAATGGGATTCTCCAGAATAAAACTATTTTGATCTGTTAAGATATTTGGTCTATGCATAGACCCATACTGATTCTTTTTGGTCTTTTGTACAATAAATTGTGGAGCATTTAATAAACCAACTCAATTTTCCTGTGAGGTTCAGCAAGACATTTGATAGGCTAGTAGACTATCGTGGAGATAATAATAATCGTGGAGATAATCATTGTTATAGCCTAGATCACTTTATATAATCGGGAGCTTTGTTTTTTCTAAGTCTAAGCAAACAAGGGGTAGCATATGGTTTTTCCCATCTCTAACAAGAGTTAGGCCTATATCCTCACATACCCCTTCAATTCGAGCTCTACTTTTAACCATAAGACATATCCACAGAATTGCATAGCCTCAGGTTTGCATGATGAAAGTGATTGTGTCTGTTAAACCGGTAAACTGGGAACTCTGGGGAAAAAACAAGGTCAAACCATGACATCAGTGATTTTCAGGTGCCAGAGTTTCTGAATTGGAATTCTGAGTTGACCTTTCAAAACAAAAACATTTCCCATTCTGAGCTCGTTTTTTTCAGTTCCCAGTTGTCGACACCTGCACCGGTGGACAACACAAGTTGTTCTGCTTCCACAAGCATATCCAATGCTAGCATCAGTAATTCTACATTTGTTGCTAGCCCAGCTGGCATGGACACTGACAGTTGTGAATCTGATGCAGCCGAAGAGCTACTGCTCCCTTACCCGGGAAAGCACCGAATAATAGGCAGGGACTTTGGACCATCAAAGAGGCACAAATATGAGAACTACATTGATTTGGGGTTCACTTATTTTGGAAGTAGTGCCTTTCTTCAGCCACAGTATGTTAAATGTGCAAAAGTACTATCTCATAACTTGATGAAACCTTCACTCTTGCGCAGACATTTAGAAACAAAATATGCCAATTAGAAAAATAGGCCAAAGGAGTTTTTTGAGCAAGAATTAAGACAGTGTTAGAGTAGTATAAAAGCAACAGATACCATTAATAAGAAGGGTATAGAAGTGTCTTATATAGTGAGCTACCGAGTGGCTAGGACAGGCAAGTCCCATACTATTGTGGAGGACTTAATTCTTCCTGTTGCGGATATGGCTGGGACAATTCTGTGGGAAAATGCCAAAAACTATACAGACAATGTCTTCATCAAACATCACTGTTTCACGATGCATCAGTGACATGTCAGTAGATGTTTTGAAACAATTACTGTTTCGCATCTAAGCCAGTGAATTCAATGCTTTACTGCTCTATGAGTCAACAGACGTAGCGGGCCTGGCACAGCTCCTGGTATATGTCCATTATGTTTATGGGGGGTCAATTAAGGAAGACATCCTCTTCTGCAAACCACTGAAAACCAGGACAACAGCGGTAGACATTTTTAAAGTACAGCTTTGTAAAGCTTTGTGACATCAAATGGACTGGTGGTCAAGATGTGTTCGTGTCTGTACTGATGGCGCCAAAGCAATGACAGTTAGACATAGTGGAGTGGTAACGCGCGTGTAAGCAGCTGCTCCCGACGCCACATGGGTACACTACAGCATCCACCCGAGAGGCTCTTGCTGCCAAGTGAATGCCTGACAGCTTGCATTACGTTTTGGACACTATAGTGAAAAGGGTTAACTTTGTTAAAGCAAGGCCCCTGAACTCTTGTGTATTTCCTGCATTATGCAATGATAAGGGCAGCGATCATGTAACTCTTTTACAACATACAGAAGTGCCCTGGTTATGAAGGGGCAAAGTATTGACACATTTTTTTAAATTGAGAGACGAGCTTAAAGTTTTCTTTACTGACCATAATTTTCACTTGTCTGACCGCTTGCATGATGACAGGTTTCTCACACGACTGGCCTATCTGGGTGATGTTTTTTCTCGCCTGAATTATCTGAATCTAGGATTACAGGGACTCTCTGCAACTATATTCAATGTGCGGGACAAAATTGAGGCTATGATTAAGAAGTTGGAGCTCTTCTCTGTCTGCATTACCAAGAACAACACACAGGTCTTTTTGTCATTGTATGATTTTTTGTTTGCAAATTAACTGAAGCTTACGGACAATGTCAAATGTGATATAGCGAAACATCTGATTGAGCTGAGTGCACAATTACGCAGGTACATTCACCAAACAGACGACACAAACAATTTGATTCGTTATCCCTTTCATGCCCTGCTTTCAGTCCACTTACCGATATTTGAACAAGAGAGCCTCATTGAAATTCTTTGAAAATTTAATTTAATCAGAAGCCACTGCCAGATTTTTGGATAGGGCTGTGGTCAGAAGCCTGTGCAGGCTTACAATGATGGCAACAACATTTGAGAGTGTGCTAACCCTGGTGCTAGAAGGGGTATGCAGAGTTTGAATGTTTGTACGGGACTATAAAAAGTTTGGGAACCACTGTTCTATAGGTTTCATCATTTTCTCCTTCTTTGGTATCATGGCATTAGCACGTTTTGTTTGTGCATGCTGCCACCGACTGTGCGGTAGTGTGTGTTAATCATGTTACATTTTGTGATACAATATTTAAAAAGAAAGGGGAAGTAAAAGGAAAACATTGCACCACCAACTAACCCTACACCACTCCATTTATGCGGTACAGTGATAACCATGGCAATGAATGCTAAGAAGCCAACCTTACTGAAGCACAAACTTGTATTCCTCTGTATTGGTCTAGGCATACTACTCACCATTGACCCATAATCCTCTACTCTCTTCACTGCCTCTGCATATGACACCTTCTGTTCTGCCCTGGCAATCTCAACCGGTCTCTCTCGCACCGGATACTTCTTATCCCCAGCAACGTGGGTACCCCCACAATTGACACACACAGTTTCTTTCCACCAATACTACACATTCCTTTGTCCCATGCCCTCCTACACACTTCTCACATCAAGCAATCACCTCCTACACACTGCTTAAACATTACCATAAGCTTGGCATCTGAAACAACTTAGTGGATTCTGCACAAAAGCTCAAAATTTGGAGAGCTTCACAGATTTGCATGTTATCCATTCGCAGCCTCTTTAGGTTTCCTTCTAGGTTCCTGCCCTGTAGGGAGTTTTTGCTAGCCACTGTGCTTTGGTGTTTTAGGCTGTATCTGTAAAGCACTTTGTGACAACTGCTGAAGAAAAACGGCTTTATAAAATACATTTCATTGATTTAAAATGGTAACATACACTGTGGGGGATAGGAGGAGGTTGCCGGATTGGTGCATATTCAACAAACAACAAATATTAGTCAATACATTATGATTGATGTATTATAACAGGCCCACAACGTGGTTACTAATGCCTGATTTTGATATATTTGGCTATTTTCATAATATGTAGAAGTTGTCCCTTTTCAGGTTTAGAAGAAGTGACTGCTAAATTGTAACTCCAGTTCGTATAATATGGTAGCGTAGCTAGCATACAGAAATCAGTGGTGGTAGTCGAAGTCATTTTTAACTGTAATGCAGTTGATTGGTGACAATAACCAGGTTTCCATCCAACCTTTTTATGCGAGTAAAGTATTTATAAAACATTTCATGACAGGCCTGAAAGAAACATCACATTATTCTGTAAACAACATTCACTAGGTTGGATCTTTTTGTGTGTGTAAAATTAATAATGTGAGAAAAGGCAGTGGAAGTAACTTTATGTGCAAATTAATTTATATAATAACCGTCATCTCGAAGTAAACTTGGAGTCACGCAATTATATGGTGTGTGGTCCTCCCACACACAAAGAATGCAATTTATTAGGCTACAGATTAAATAACTTATGATGAACTTCACAGGGTGGTGACAGTGCACAGTGATGAGCTCCATGCACCTTTCCAATAAATATTGAGGGTCTTATTCTGGTGACATAGCTTACTAGGCATACTTCAGTTACACATATAACACATAACAAAAAAAGGACGACATTGTCATAGCCTAGGCCCTAGAGCAGGACACCCTCAGTAGATCAGTGATCTCAGGCTCCTAAACTGAGTTGATGGTTGATGATGGTGATGCCAGATGATGCCAGAAGCCGCAAGGAAGAAATTGAGTCAGCAGGAGCAGCGAACACCCCTCTCCCCACTATGGAGGAGCGCGTCCATCACCACACAGCTGTCCTCCATCAGATTGGTACGGCGATGGATCAGATGATGGAGAGGATGGAACGATGGGAGAGGAGTGGTCTACCGACGTCTATCTCAGCTCTCCCACTGCCGACACCACCTTCAACACCTACTCCACCTACGTCGTCCTCTGGGTCCAACGCACTGCGTCTCTCCCCCCCGAGGGGGTACGATGGAGCAGCGGCTGGGTGCCTTGGGATTTTTGCTCCAGCTAGAGCTATACCTGGCTACCGTGCGTCCGGCTCTCTCGGGTGAGGAGAGTGTGGGCCTCCTCGTCTCCTGTTTAACGGGCAAGGCCCTGGACTGGGCTAACGCGGTCTGGAGCAGTCCAGACTAGGCTCGGGACAACTACCTGGAGTTCACCAGCCGTTTCCGAGCTGTGTTCGATCATCCACCAGAGGGTAAAGCAGCGGGTGAGCGACTGTTCCACCTCAGACAGGAGATGAGGAGCGCGCAGGACTTCGCGTTGGAGTTTAGGACCCTAGCTGCTGGTGCTGGGTGGAATGACAGGGCCCTGATGGACCATTACCGGTCTAGTCTCCGGGAGGATGTCCGCAGCTAGCTAGCTTGCAGAGACACAACTCTCTCCCTGGATGAACTTATAGACATGTCTATTCAATTGGACAACCTGCTAGCTGCCCGCGGGCGTTCAGAAGGGGTCCTGTTAATTCCACCTTCCAGCTCTCCCACTCCCACTCAGATGGAGTTGGGAGGAGCTACATCTAGGGGGACCAGAGGGGGCTCCTCCTGCTCCTATTGTGGACGGAGAGGACACACTTCGGACCGGTGTTGATTCACCTGGGTTCCCGGTGGTGTTGGGGGTTCCCTGGCTGGCTATTCACAATCCCGTTATTTCCTAGAAACAGGGGGCTCTTAAGGGGTGCTCAGACGAGTGTTCAGAGAGGTGTATAGGAGTTTCCATTGGTGCCACGACGGTGGAGAGTCCAGACCAGGTTTCCACCGTGCGCATTCCCCCAGAATATGCCGATTTGGCTATTGCTTTTAGTAAGAAGAAAGCGACCAAATTACCACCTCATCGACGGTGGGATTGCGTGATAAACCTCCAGGAGAACGCTGCACTTCCCCGGAGTCATGGGTACCCACTGTCACAGGAGGAGACGTTGGCTATGGAGACATATGTCACGGAAGCTCTGAGACAGGGGTACATTCGGCCCTCCATGTCACCCGTCTCCTCGAGTTTCTTTTTTGTGAGGAAAAAGGAGGGAGGTCTGCGTCCGTGCATTGATTAACGAGGTCTCAATTCGATCACTGTGGGTTTTAGATATCCGCTACCTCTCATCGCTACGGCGGTGGAATCATTCCACAGAGCACGTTTCTTCACAAAACTGGACCTCAGGAGCGCGTATAATCTGGTGCGTATTCGGGGAGGAGACGAGTGGAAAACAGCGTTTAGTACCACATCAGGCCACTATGAGTACCTCGTCATGCCGTATGGGTTGAAGAATGCTCCAGCCGTCTTCCAATCCTTTGTAGATGAGATTCTTAGGGACTTGCACGGGCAGGGTGTGGTAGTCTATATTGATGACATCTTGATTTATTCTACCACACGCGCCGCGCATGTTTCCTTGGTGCGCAGGGTTCTTGGGTGACTGCTGGGTGACTGCTTTATCTATACGTCAAGGATGAGAAATGTGTGTTCTCTAAACCAGCCGTTTCCTTCCTGGGTTATCGCATTTCCAGCTCGGGGATGTTGATGGAGTGTGACCGCGTTAACGCCGTGCGTAATTGGCCGACTCCGACCACGGTAAAGGAGGTGCAGCGGTTTTTAGGGTTTGCCCATTACTACCGGAGGTTTATCCGGGGTTTTGGTCAAGTAGCGGTGCCCATTACCTCACTGAAGGGGGACCGGTGCGTCTGCGGTGGTCAGCAGAGGCTGATGGAGCCTTCAACCAGTTGAAGGTACTGTTCACCGGAGCTCCTGTGTTGGCGCATCCGGACCCTTCGTTAGCATTTATAGTGGAGGTGGATGCGTCCGAGGCTGGAGTTGGAGCCGTGCTGTCTCAGCGCTCGGGCACGCCACCGAAGCTCCGTCCCTGCGCTTTCTTTTCTAAGAAGCTGGGTCCGGCGGAGCGGAACTATGATGTGGGGGATCGGGAGTTACAAGCTATGGTAAAGGCCCTGAAGGTGTGGAGACACTGGCTTGAGGGAGCTAAACACCCCTTTCTCATCTGGACTGACCACTGTAATCTGGAGTATATTCGGGAAGCGAGGAGACTGAATCCACGTCAGGCTAGGTGGGCCATGTTCTTTACACGTTTTAGATTTACGATCTCTTACAGACCAGGTTCCCTCAACACTAAGGCCGACGCGCTGTCCCGTCTCTATGACACTGAGGACCGGTCCATCGAACCCACTCCCATCCTTCCAGCCCCTCGGCTGGTGGCCCCAGTGGTATGGGAGGTGGACACAGACATTGAGCGGGCGTTGAGGGTTGAACCTGCGCATATACAGTGTCCAACTGGTCGAAGTTACATACCGCTTGGTGTCCGTGATAAATTGATTCGGTGGACTCACACACTACCGTCTGCGGGTCATCCGGGGATTGATAGGACAGTGCGGGGTCTTAGGGGGAAATACTGGTGGCCCACTTTAGCTAGGGATGTGAGGCTCTATGTCTCCTCCTGTTCGGTATGCACCCAGAGTAAGGCTCCTAGGCACCTTCCTAGAGGGAAGTTACAGCCCCTCCCGTTTCCACAACGGCCATGGTCCCATCTCTCGGTAGATTTCCTTACTGATCTTCCCCCATCTCGGGGGAACACTACCGTTCTGGTCGTTGTGGATCGGTTCTCTAAGTCCTGCCATCTCCTCCCATTGCCTGGTCTTCCTACGGCCCTACAGACTGCAGAGGCTCTATTTACCCACGTCTTCCGGCACTATGGGGTTCCAGAGGATATAGTCTCCGATCGGGGTCCCCAGTTCACGTCCTGGGTTTGGAAGGCGTTTATGGAGCGTCTGGGGATTTCGGTCAGCCTTACCTCTGGTTATCACCCCGAAAGTAATGGGCAGGTGGAGAGAGTAAACCAGGAAGTGGGTAGGTTTCTGAGGTCGTATTGCCAGGACCGGCCAGGGGAATGGGCAAGGTACGTTCCGTGGGCAGAATTGGCCCAGAACTCTCTTCGGCATTCGTCTACGAATATGTCGCCATTCGAATGCGTACTGGGCTACCAGCCGGTCCTGGCTCCGTGGCATCAGAGTCAGACCGAGGCTCCTGCGGTGGAGGAGTGGGTACAGCACTCTAGAGAGACCTGGCGGGCAGTCCAGGATTCTCTCAGGCAGGCCAGTGAACGGCTGAAGAGAAACGCTGACCGCCACCGCAGTGAGGCCCCGCTGTTCGCACCAGGGGACAGGGTCTGGCTCTCGACCCGAAACCTGCCCCTCCGCCTGCCCTGCCGGAAGCTGGGGCCGCAGTGTGTGAGGCCATTTAAAGTCCTGAGGAGGATAAACGAGGTTTGTTATAGATTGCAACTTCCCTCTTATTATCGCATTAACCCCTCGTTTCATTTTTCTCTCCTCAGGCCGGCGGTAGCTGGTCCCCTACAAGACAATGAGGTACCGGAGGTCCCTCCAACCCCTCTGGACATCGAGGGGTCCCCGGCGTACACAGTACGAGCTATTCTGGACTCGAGACGCCGGGTGAGGGGTCTGCAGTACCTTGTGGACTGGGAGTGGCACGGTCACGAACCTCGCTGAAGAGGGTGCCTCTTCCTGTTCGGGCGGGGCTCGGCGGTCGTCGTCACCGGCCTATTAGCTGCCATCGATTCCTTTTCCGTTTGTGTTGGTTAGTGGTTAATTGGGTACACCTGTTTTGTATTAGGGTTTGTTTGTAGGGTATTTAAGGGCACTAGGCCCGCTGGGTATTTTGTGCGGGCTTGTTTTTTGTTACTCTGTGTTTGATGGTGTGATTTGTTTTCTTATCTTTATGCTCTGGTCTATTTTGTCCTGTTGTTTTGGACTGGCAACCTATATACGCCCTGTGTGTTGGCGTGATCATTTTTCGGTTGCACCGGTGTAACAAATTTGATAAATGACAGAACCCTGCTCTCTGCGCCTGATTCCATCCACCACTCTTAGTTTTTCGTAACAATCTATTGCCACTCGTGGTGAACACATAAATTCCAAGACCAGCAACCATTGATGACCAATCAAGGGGATTAGAAACATCTGTTGGAAAATGGAAACCAAGCTATCTAGCTAGCCACAGTACCTACCAAAGATGTCCGGTGAGTGTCTAACTTATTAATTCGATTTCCTTATAAATGTTTCCATTTATTAGCTAAATAATGCTTAGTCAGCAATGTCATGTTTTATGGGATAAGGTGAAACACATTTTGTTGATACCAGTTTACTTCTGTCAGCCCCCCTGACTGACTGGCTAGCGCTTAGTTACCTAACATAAGCTATTGTATTTTTTTCACAATTCATGTGACAGGTAGCGAGGTAACTAATGATTTGCCTAAACACTTACAGTACCAGTCAAAAGTTTGGACACACCTACTCATTAAAGACATTTTCTTTATTTTGACTATTTTCTACATGAAAAAACACATATGGAGTCATGTAGTAACCAAAAAAGCATTGAACAAAATATTACATTAGATTATTCAAAGTAGCCACCCTTTGCCTCGATGACAGCTTTGCACACTCTTGACATTCCCTCGACCAGCTTCACCTGGAATGCTCTTCTAACAGTCTTGAAGGAGTTCCCACATATGCTGAGCACTCGTTGGCTGCTTTTCCTTCACTTTCTGTCCAACTCATCCCAAACCATCTCAATTGGGTTGAGGTTGGGTGATTGTGGAGGTCCAGGTCATCTGGTGCAGCACTCCATCACTCTCCTTATTGGTCAAATAGCCCTTACACAGCCTGGAGGTGTGTTGGGTCATTGTCCTGTTGAAAAACAAATGATAGTCCCACGAAGCGCAAATCAGTTGGGATGGCGTATCGCTGCGGAATGCTGTGGTTGCCATGCTGGTTAAGTGTGCCTTGAAATCTAAATAAATCACAGACAGTGTCAGAAGCAAAGCGCCCCCACACCATCACACATCCTCCTCCATGCTTCACGGTGGGAACCATCTGTTCACCTACTCCGTGTCTCACAAAGACATGGCGGTAGGAACCAAAAATCTCAAATTTGGACTTATCAGACCAAAGGACAGATTTCCACCAGTCTAATGTCCATTGCTCGTGTTTCTTGGCCCAAGTAAGTCTCTTATTATTTACATTTACATTACATTTAAGTCATTTAGCAGACGCTCTTATCCAGAGCGACTTACAAATTGGTGCATTCACCTTATGACATCCAGTGGAACAGTCACTTTACAATAGTGCATCTAAATCTTAAAGGGGGGGGGGGTGAGAGGGATTACTTATCCTAATTATTATTGGTGTCCTTTAGTAGTGGTTTCTTTGCAGCTATTCGATCACGAAGGCCTGATTCACGCAGTCTCCTCTGAACAATTGATGTTGAGATGTGTCTGTTACTTGAACTCTTTGAAGCATTAGTAGAAAGAGGAGGAAGGGAAGCGCTACTAAGGTACACAATAGTACATTTTAGTAGACAGAAAATGCTCTTTGGTAAAAGGGTTGAATTGGTCATCAAAAAGAAAGGAGGACCAAGGCACTCTTCATATAATTAATTAAAATGCCTTCATTAGTATGGCATGTTCAATAGTGTCATGAAGATGTTGGGGTTTCATGACCCCTCACGCCCATGGTAAATCTTAGGCCACAGACAAATTCCTTTTGTCCTGTTACTATGGAGAACCAGCCTCAGAACTTTAAGTATGAAATAAAGGGACTTTGGAACAATGGTTTCCGTCAGCCACAATGGTGGTCATGACGATAGATGGAATATGAAAATGTATGTCATTTTTGTTTTGTTATTAATTGTTAATAGATGACGTTATTACGAAAACATTGTAACGTCAACAGTTTACCTAGTATATGTTTAATGTTTATACATTGTACGTTGTATGGAAAATGTCCAAATCAAAGAGAATGTTTTGGTAAATATGAAATGTGAAGTTAGTTGTCTAAAATTGGATTTGAGTAAAATCTAGACCTTGCCCATAACTTGGTACGCCCATAGTGGTTACACCCACTATAAAACCTGTGAGTAAAGAATTTACAGATAAGATTACGTGACCCAAGCTGCAACCGAGGTCTAAAAAAGTAAACAAACCCAAAACGCAACACAAGTTTGAAGACAAATAAATATTTTTCTACCCAAGCTAAGGATGAGTGTCTAAGCGGGTGAATTCAAGTCGAACCACCTAGCCTCCACTCCTCATCGAATCGGGGTATCTACACTGTTTCATTCCTATGCTGTGAGCTCTGAGCTATAGAGCTGTCTGTCCTCAGAAGAGCACTTCAGATCAAAGGCGAGGGAACAGAATCCTAAGCCAAAAGGACACTGACATCGTGAGGACAACCAAAGAGTTGCGCCGGAGAAGTGCGTCATTGAGCAGCCTGAACGGTCCATGTGGAGAACCCACGGAGACCTTCCCCACGTAATTACATCATTATATTCTGACCCATAAGAGCGGCAGTTTGGGGCAAGGCTAGGGTTAGAATAAGCATAGCTGACAAATTCACCCAAATGTATATTTCACTCGTGCACTTTCTCTTTTTCTCTCTCTTTTAAATCCCCATTTTGGGTAACACGCGCCATAGTGTATTGGCCCGTTATACTAAATTCTTATCAATAGCCTATAATGTGTTTTTGTGTATGTATATCTTTTATCATCATTTTAGCTTTCTAGTAAATAAATACTCAACTAAGATTGGTGTGGTACGAACTCATTGGTGAGACCCAGGTCCGTGCAGATTCCCAGATTATGTAACGTTCAGAAAGAGACTGTAGAGGTAACTGGTTAATTAGCGGCTGTTGTAAAATCGATAATCTGATATTCTTTGAGTTAATTTGGGAAATAGAAACTCAATAAAACTAATTTTGCCATAGTGCCCCAGGTTAATGAGTTAATAATTGCTTGATTAAACCTGTTGAATCTAGGGGTCATTTGTTTATTTTTGGAAAAATAATATTCCCAAAGTAAACGGGCTATTTTTCAGGACCAGAAAATAAAATATGCATATAATTGACAGCTACGATAGAAAACACTCTAACGTTTCCAAAACTGTAAAGATATTGTCTGTGAGTATAACAGAACTGATATTGCAGGCAAAATAATGAGAAAATTCCAATCAGGAATGCAGCTGTTTCTAAATAAGAGTCCCTTCCTATGCTTTCCTATTGAGCAGTGAATGGGATATCAACGATATTCCTTTTTCTATGGCTTCCTTAATGTGTCTAGTATCACAAGAAACAGTTTCAGGCTTTTATTTTTTTAAATGAGTGTGTACAACAACATTGCGTCAGTGTCCACCTGATGGCTCTTTGTGTATTTCTAGAGCAAAAGACAGAGGTAGCCATTTTTCCACCCGGTCTTACTAAAAAAAGCTCTGTCCCGGTTGATATATTACTGAATAGATATTTGAAAAACACTTTGAGAATTGATGATAAACAACGTTTGCCATGTTTATGTCGATATTATGGAGCTAATTTGGAATATTTCTCAGTCAAACGTAAAGAACTAACGGAACTATTTTTGGCCACAAAAAAAAAATCTGGAAAAAAGGAACATCTGCTATCGAACTTAGAGTCTCGTGAGTGAAAACATCCGAAGCTCATCAAAGGTAAACAATTTAATTTGATTGCTTTTCTGATTTTCATGACCAGATTGCTTGCTGCTAGCTAGGCATAATGCTATGCTAGGCTATCAATAAACTTACACAAATGCTTGTCTTGCTTTGGCTGTAAAGCATATTTTCAAAATCTGAGGGTGATTAACAAAAGGCTAAGCTGTGTTTGAATATATTTCACTTGTGATTTCATGAATATGAATATTTTCTAGTAAGATTTTTTGTCCGTTGCGTTATGCTACTTAGTGTCAGTTGATGACAATTCTCCCGGATTCGGGATGGGTAGTTCCAACAAGTTAACCTCTCTGGGATATTCGGGACGGTAGCGTCCCACCTCAACAACTGCCAGTGAAAGTGCAGGGCGCCAAATTCAAAACAGCAAAACTCAAGCATACAAGTATTTTACACCATTTTAACCTCTTGAACCTCTGGGGGAGGATTGATTCTAAACAACGTTTGCCATGTTTCTGTCGATATTATGGAGTTAATTTGTAAAAAAGTTTTGATGACTGAATTTTCGTTTTTTTTTTGTGATGAACAAAAGGGAGCGATTTCTCCTACACAAATAATATTTTTGGAAAAACTGAACATTTGCTATCTAACTGAGAGTCTCCTCATGGAAAACATCCGAAGTTCTTCAAAGGTAAATTATTTTATTTTAATGTTTTTCTTGTTTTTGTGAAAATGTTGCCTGCTGAATGCTAGGCTTAATGCTCTGCTAGCTATCAATACTCTTACACAAATGCTTGTTTTGCTATGGTTGAAAAGCATATTTTGAAAATCTGAGATTACAGTGTTGTTAACAAAAGGCTAAGCTTGAGAGCAAATATATTTATTTCATTTCATTTGCGATTTTCATGAATAGTTAATGTTGCGTTATGGTAATGAGTTTGAGGCTATAATTACGATCCCGGATACGGGATTGCTCTTCGCAACAGGTTAAAGATACAATTCTCAGTAATCCACTCACAGTGTCTGATTTCAAAAAGGCTTTACAGCGAAAGCACCACAAACGATTATGTTAAGTCACCACCAAGTCACAGAAAATCACAGCCATTTTTCCAGCCAAAGAGAGGAGTCACAAAAAGCAGAATATAGATAAAATTAATCACTTACCTTTGATGATCTTCATCAGATGACACTCATAGGACTTCATGTTACACGCATATTTATATCCAAAAATCTCATTTTACATTGGCGTGTTATGTTCAGTAATTCCAAAACATTTGTTGATTTTGCAGAGAGCCACATCAATTTACAGATAAACATTGATAAAAGATACAACTATGAGACATGGAACTTTAGATAAACTTCTCCTTAATGCAATCGCTGTGTCAGAAATTTAAAGAACTTTACGGAAAAAGCATACCATGCAATAATCTGAGTACGGCACTCAGAGATGAAACAAGCCAAAAAGATATCTGCCATATTATGCAGTCAACAGAAGTCAGTAATAAGATTACAAATAATCACTTACCTTTGATGATCTTCATCAGAATGCACTCTCAGGAATCCCAGTTCCACAATAAACGTTTGATTTGTTCGATAATGTTCATCATTTATATCCAAAAATATCCTGGACGCGCGTGCAAGTCCAGCAGAAAAGGTCAGACGAAAAGTACAAAAAGTTATATTACAGGTCATAGAAATGTGTCAAACGAAGTGTAGAATCAATCTATAGGTTGTTTTTTCATAAATCTTCAATAATGTTCCAACCGGATAATTCCTTTGTCTGTAGAAAAGCAATGGAATGCAAGATATGAGTTGAAAACCTACAAACCTCCCACTTCCTGGTTGGATTTTTCTCAGGGTTTTGCCTGCCATATGAGTTCTGTTATACTCACAGACATCATTTCAACAGTTTTGGAAACTTCAGAGTGTTTTCTATCCAAATATACTAATTATATGCATATTAGTAGCAGGTAGTTTACTCTGGGCACCTTATTCATCCAAGCTACACAATACTGCCCCCAGTCACCAAGAAGTTAATGGGGGCCTGTTCTGCCTTCAGTTTCCTATAATCCACGATCAGCTCCTGTGTCGTGCTCACATTGAGGAGGAGGTTGCTTTCCTGGCACCACACTGCCGATATAGGACTCGTTTTACTGTGGATATAGATACTTTTTGTTCCTGTTTCCTCCTGCATCTTCATAAGGTCCTTTGCTGTTGTTCTGAGATTGATTTGCACCAAAGTACATTCATCTCTCGGAGACAGAACGCATCTCCTTCCTCAACGTTATGACGGCTGCGTGGTCCCATGGTGTTTATACTTGTGCACTATTGTTTGTACAGATGAACGTGGTACTTTCAGGCGTTTGGAAATTGCCTGAAGGTACCAAGGATGAACCAGACTTGTGGAGGTCTACAACTTTGTGGAGGTCTTGGCTGATTTCTTTTGATTTTCCCACGATGTCAAGCAAAGAGGCACTGAGTTTGAAGGTAGGCCTTGAAATACATCCACAGGTACACCTCCAATAGGCTAATTAATACCATTTGAGTCAATCAGAAACTTCTAAAGCCATGACCTCATTTTCTGGAATTTTCCAAGCTGTTTAAAAGGCACAGTCAACTTAGTGCATGTAATCTTCTGACCCACTGGAATTGTGATACAGTGAATTATAAAAACGAGTTTTAATGACTCCAACCTAGGTGTATGTAAAGATGATTAACAGGGAATCATCTTCTGAATGAATATGCCATTGCCATTACTTTTGTGTGTAGCCCCCTTCCCAGACAATATTTCTTCCCGAAAATCATTATTGTCTCGAACAAGAGTTGTTTGAACTTTCACTTGAATGTTTGGGTGGATGTAAATGTTACCTCTTTCTATTTGCAGCTCAGCTAGAGCTGTGTCATGCGTGTTTAAGTACCTGTGAGTGGGAGGAACACTACCCAAGACCTTTCAATAAAGCTGAGCTGATCCTGTCATGTTTTTTTCGAACAGCCATGGCTAATGAAGAATGCTTGGGCATGAGCCATATCCTTTTCATTATGAGGTTCATAACATCCTGGCAAGTTCAGACTTTCTCCCTCTCACACATACTTTGTCAGGAGAATGGTCTGTTGTCATACCTGTCGTCCAGGCAATGACATTGAAAATATAATTTCGGAATTTGAGGCAGCTTCAAGTGCCGTTGGTGTCCATGTGAGTTTAGGATTTGTTTTACACAGATTTTTTACTGAACAAACATATAAACGCAACATGCAATATGCAACAATTTCAAATATTTTACTGAGTTACAGTTAATTTAAGGAAACCAGTCAATTGAAATAAATGTATTGGGCGCTAATCTATGGATTTCACTTCAGCACCCCCCCCCCGTAATCGCATTCTTGACATGTCTTACACTTATTACTTCTCTACTCACACAATTTTCCATGACCATATTATGTGAGGATCAGTGCATGACGCGTGCATTCAAATGAGTGTAATTGCTTGTGTCAAATAACATTTGACAAATTGCAATGACTATCTCCGATCTTATTCCTATTGTACACAACACTTCCAGAGGTGAAGTATTTTGTCAAACAGAACCTGCTCTTCAAGACACTAATCACCCTTTCTATAAAACAAGTAATTAACATGTCTCAGATCTCTACCAGTCCAAGTGTTCAATTGAAATGCTAGTGTCCCACAACAGTCCTGAGGGCCTCCATTAGAAAACAATGACTTCTGCCAGACCACAGAGTTTACGCAGTTCATAGACACAGGTCGTGAGTATCTTCCTATGAAGTTATAGTATTTCTTCAAATGAAATGAGGCAAATGCGGTACTACTGAATGGTTTTGTAATGTTGTGCTTTAGTTCACATAATTCATGCTAATGTGTTGTTGACCTTACACCCAATTGTCCCACTCATATTGTGACCCAGAATGTACTAAGCAGCACATGACTGGTTACCATTGCATTGGCATTACGGCTAACACTAACAAGATGGCAGTCTTTCACTGAATCGTCTTTGATGTAACATTCTATGTTTCTATGAAGGGACAGTATTTCTATAAATGAAATAAGGAAGATACGGTTCATCTAAATAGTGTGTATAATTGGCCTTTTGATGGGCCTGGTGGAGTGTGCCTTTGTTAAGAGCACATCTTCTTTGTGACAATGTTTGATTGGACTTCCTTCAGGCATCTCGACCCAATTCAGAAACTGCTTTGCCAGCTGTCATCCAGAAGTGGGCATTTGCCCTTTCTGTGGCTAGGGGTCATGACCTGGCCAGAGGGGAGAAAAATCCTCCTGTCCACACTTTTCTCTCAGTAGGAATGGTTTTTGACACTCTCCACTCTGTTTTATATGTAGTAAAGGTCAGATACAGGAAAGAAGGTGGACAGACTAACCTTTAAAGACAGGTTGCACATCCAGTTGTGAGGAGAGGCTATAAATTCAGAGAGAGAGTGCTTTATGTCAATAGAATAATACTTTTTCATTATGACTTATTACATATGGTCTGCATCCCAAACCACACACAATTGCTGTTATAGTGCATTATTTTGACAAGGCAGCCCTGGACAAAAGTAATGCACTACAAAGGAAATAGGCTGACTTTTTGGGACGCAACCATGGACTTCTGTTTAGCAGCTCAAATGCATATTTTCAAGAGGTAAAGACAACCCTAAAAGCTTCATGGGTGATTGGATATTCTTGATTGCAAATATGTCCTAAAGACTGGGATCTGTGTCTATATGCCATTATGACATCTCCATTACGCTCCATATATGTGCAGACATAATTTAAGATTAATGAGGTGATTGCTGTATTTGTACTCGTTCAGGACAAAATGATTGGCTATGAGGTTTATACTGGAGGCATTTACCTAGTGTTTTATTTACTGAGGTTTGAAGACTGACTATCTTTCTAATTATAAGCTGTCTGGTATTATAAGCCTTGTGGTGCCATTTGAATTTTAAGTTTAGCATGGTCTAGTCATGAGTGTGGTTTTATTAAAATGGTAAGGTATTCATGAGAGATGAGACTTGATTGAGAGGGAGGGATGATATTATACTTGTGAGTATTATAATGTTTATTTTCAATCAGACACCATTTTCGGTTTATAACATGTGTACAGTAGTGCAGGTGTTAGGGTGGATTTGTTTCAGATACAGTTTTCTTGCTTATGATTACATTTCGGATGGCTTGTCCATTTCCGTTGCCTACTCAATCCACTTCTGTCTGACCAGACAAAGGATAACGCTTCTGTAAATAGACAGCTATTATTAGCATAATGCCCTAAGATTCTACAAAAACAAATATGGAAAAATAAATATCCATACATTCATAGTAAATTACTGGAAATTGGGATGTGGGCTCATTTGAAAGGTGTTTGAACACAAACTTTGTGTCCCAAAGCCTTGGCAATGTGGCCAGTGCCACAGTTTGAAGGAAGTTGCTAGCTAGCGTTTGCACAATTGCTAAGTAGCATTAGCACAATGACTGGAAGTATATGGGAACAGCATGCTAGCTGTTCCTGTAGACTTCCAGTCATTGCGCTAACACTAGTTAGCAATTGTCCTTTGTACTGGACACAGAGACATAAAAATGGTAACCACGAGTTCATCTGACTCTGGGGAAGTAAATAAAGAGCTTTATTGCCAAAATCCCAAACTATCCCTTTAAGGCTAATAATACATTGTGATCATCACTTGATTTTCTTTACATACGTAGAAGCTAGTTGTGTAAGGCTACTTTTAATTCCTTCAATTAAACTTTAAACTAAGCATGCACTGTCGTAACTAGTACTTGCATTGCCTCTTGGTAGCCAATGTTTGTTCTTGGTGCCACAACAGTTTATTTTATTATAGTGATACAAAGGGGAACAATATAACAGTGTTGTATTTGTCATTGAATAAGCTTCTGGAAAAGCTTTTTAGTTTGAGAAAGGTAATGATATTGTATGAGCATTGTATACTCCTTTTAGAACGCATGCATCAAAATGTCAGACTGGTAGACTCAATGTGCTATATGAATATTTAAACAGATACATTAAAATGACAGCACACGCCAAATGAATTAATTCGCCTCCCACTTCCCAATTAAGTCAGACAGTTGCACTGAATTCTCCCGCATGTTTTTAAACAAAAGACCCCCTCTAACCCTGTCAAATCCCACCCCCCCCAAAAAAACAAAAGCCCTCATCCCTTAATCCACACCGTCCCAATGAAAATTTACCTTGGCAGATTTCCCCAGCTGAGTCCAACCCTCTCTCCCCCCAGGGAGCTCCAAGCCCTAGGCTAACCTTCCCCAGAGCGACAGAGGCCCAGGTGCCAGCCCCTAGTCAGACGTGGGGATAATTCAGCCCAGCGCGCCCAAACACACGCGACTCCCTCATCAGGGAGCTCGGGCTCCACATTAAACACTGTCTCATTAGCTTGATGTGGACGAGGCCAGAACCTAATGAGAGGCGGTGTAATGACTAAAAACATCTGATCTCCACCGGCTCATAACAAAACAGTCAGGTAGCCCAGGTTCAGGGCCAAAGTCATGTCATGCCTTTGTGCTTAGGAAGGAGGGAGGGATGGAGAGAGGGAAGGACGGAGAGATGGAGGCAGGCTGAGCAGTGAGGGAATCCAAGTCTTGGTGAAGCAGGGTGGGTTTGAGGCTGTGTCGGGGATGAAGAAGTTAAGAAAGTGCTTTTGATGAATTTATACTGAATATGCTTATCAAATGTTATTTTTTTATCTCTAGATATTGGAAGTAACTTAAACACCCACACATTTCTGTCTATTTCATTAGAGGGAAAATAGGACAATGATAAACAATTATTTATTTATCAGCCAAAAGGGTCTGTATTTAAACACCAGCTGGGCACCATTTTATAGACACTGTTTCAAATTAGGGTTATTTTACAGTTCATTAACATCTCATGAATGACAAGTTAAGGGGTGGGTAATTGGTTGGTAGTGATATTATATCAGCATGAACCAAGTCCTAGACCGCATTGTTTCAGAGCCAAGCATACAGTATTTCTTTGATATTTCATAGAGCTGAAAGGGAATACTTTTGCCCACGTCGTCATTGTAATAGATCGATACATTTAGTGAATATGAGGAGATAGATCAAGCGTAAGTCATGTCGCTGAAGTAAGCCACTGTACTGTGTCCATATTAGGATAACCTCAGTCTCAGTTGGACTTAATTCAACCATTGTCTCAGGTATGAGTCAGCAAATTGTATGTAGAAAATTCAGGTCACGTGGGTGATGACATACTCACATCAGATGTCAATGCTACAACTTTGTTGTGAAATTCAACCGTTAGCAACTCTTGTAGCTAGCATTGGAAACAGAGAACCTCGATCATGCAGCAATATGAGTTATTAGGAAGTACGATCAATCAATCAAACACGGCAAAGCAAGACTTTTTAAAACAATAAATGTTTGAGAATGTTTGTCTCAAAGATTAATGTTGTAGAGTCATGGTCCTTGCCTTTTATAGAAAATATTTGACAATCAGGCTCTCAAATGCTATGTCTATAGAATTAACATTTTAGTCATTTATCAGATGCTTTTATCCAGAGCTGTCACATCTACTCCTGCTCCTCCCCTCCGGCGTTCAACTTTGTGGGAACACTAGCCACCGGTGCTGGGATCCATCATTATGCACATTTGGCATCAATCATTACGTGCACCTGCACGTCATCATCAGACACACCTGGACTCCATTACCTCACGTATTACCTCCCTTATATCTGTGTCATGACGTTGCCCTCTTTGGGTACAGCAAGCCCCATCCCCCTCTCCTGTCTCCTACACCCAGGCTGCTGTGGTCAGAGAGAGATCGTAAATTCCTGGAGGAGATTATCTCCTCATGGCCACAGTATAGAGACAGAGTGAGTTTTCATAGAGAACAAAGGAATTTCTTCCATCTCACAGAACTTGAGGTCCGAACAACATTTATGTTCTGGAGAAGGTATAAAAGATCGGTGAAGAATCCAGTTTGGTACAATTTGGTGAAACTCATGGGAGACAATATGGCCACATTACCATAATGCTGTTTATATAAGATCCTCAGATATGAGGTTTACATCTAATTGTTGTATAAGATGAACGAGTGAAGATAATACTGTTTCTAAAATTGTGTAATGTCATTTTGGACTGTTTAATGAAGGAAACTACAATTCCCTTTTCAGTTTAACTAAATCAGAGGATCGCCCATGAGCCCGGTTAGGGTCGGGAATCCTGGGACAGGCCCTTTTCTGCAACTCCCGAATAATATAAATCAAAAAATCAAATCAAATCAAATCAAATATATAAATAAATATATATAAATAATAATAATAATAATAATAATAATAATAATATATGCCATTTAGCAGACGCTTTTATCCAAAGCGACTTACAGTCATGTGTGCATACATTCTACGTATGGGTGGTCCCGGGGATCAAACCCACTACCCTGGCGTTACAAGCGCCATGCTCTACCAACTGAGCTACAGAACCCACTTTGAGAATTTCTCAACAGACCATGTTTCCCTAACGAGAGGGCCAAGGTTTGAGTAGATGGCTGAATCTTTTAACCATACCACGTGTTGTCTTATCTCAGCTGACCCCCACTCCCCTTTTGTCTAACAAGCCGCCATGCCGGTTTAGCCCACTAGGGCACATTCCCCTAACATTTCTTGTAACTATATTTACTTTGTTTGTTTGTGTGTGCACTTCTGTGATTGTTTAGTTAGTTAATAAATAAATGATTTGGGAGAATTGATGTATGGATGACTCATAGTGAAGACTGGGTTCGTGCAGATAACCAACAATTTACAACATTTGGAATGAGACTAACGTGAGGTAAAATAAATAATTCATTAATTCAGAAGACTATTGATCAGATATGAAAATATCTGAAAAGTTATATTAGGAAAATTATAACTTCGTAATCTGAATATTTTCCTTGGTGCCCCGACTTCCTAGTTAATTACAATTATATGATTAATCAGTTTAATCACGTAATACTAATTACAGAGAATCTTTGATAAAAACTAAAAGTCTTCATTTAACGATAGTAAAGACACGACATCTGGCACTCCCTTAGGTTCTTTCCCCAGTCAGTATTGTTTGTGTTTAATTTCTATAGGCTACTCGTGGTTTTTATATTGTTCGCTGTTTCGTTTATTATTAAACCCACCACCTGCACTTGCTTTCCGACTCCCAGTGTATACGTTACAGAATACTAACTCCAACAATGGAAGCAGCAGGAAAACAATATCTCTCAGACAGTTGATGAGCAGGGATACCTTCTAAGTTAACATCATGACCTGCTGGCACAACTGGGGACGGCTATGGAGGAGGCTCTTCGCAATGTCTCAAACATGCCCGGGAGGTGTTGTCGTCAACTAGTGGAGGTTACTCTACAATCACTCGACCCTGCGAGCCAGCACAACAGCCCATTCAGGAACCTGTTCAGCGACGCTCGTGTGTCCCTCCTGGATAAATATGATGGTACCACACTAAATGCCTTGGATTCCTACTTCAGTGCTCCCTCTACTTTACACACCAGATGGGAGCCCCCAATACCGAGAGGTCCAAGGTTGCCACGGTTATTTCTCTGCTGACTGGGCTGGCGATGGAATGGGCCATGGACGTCTGGGAGAGAGGAGGAGCTAGATTCATATGAGGGGTTCATGGCTCTGTTGAAGTGCATCTTCAATCATCCCCCGGAGGGCAGAGAGGGGGGTGAGCACTTACTTTAATTACGGCAGGTGGACAGGATGGCTGTTGAGTATGCACTCACCTTCCAGACAGTAGCAGAATCCAGTGGATGGAATGAGCTGGTGCTTCGCACGCTATTCAGAAGAGGTCTGTGCTAGGCGGTCCAGGCAGAACTGGACTGGCCCGACAACCCCTCCTTGGACTCACTCATTGCGATGTCCATCCGTCTGGATAACCTTCTTTGGGAGCGTCGGTACTCATCGCTTCTCTCCCTCCCTCAGTGAACACTCTGGATCAGAGCCTGAACCCATGGAGGTAGGGGTCACATGCCTCTCCATGACGCAGATGGAGACAGCTGGGGCTCTGTCTGTATTGTGGTCAAGGAGAGCACCAGCTCCAGCAGTGTCCAGCACTTCCCAATACAGGATCCACAAGAGCAGAGATCATCACTTGATCTTCCACCTCCTGGGGCAGGAGTGACTATTCCATCTTCATCCCTTTCTGCTAAGCTCTTTTGTGTCCATCACACTATTTGACTGTCCCTCATGTACTGTGTCTACAGCGTTAGTGGATTCCGCTGGGAACTTTATTGACCAGACCCTTTCCGCCTCTCTGAACATCTTATACTCGCTCTCCTCTCTTTTCCTGTTTCAAGCCCTCGATAGTCGGCCATTAGGATCCGGAACATTACATACATCACCCTCACCATGGAGTCATTCATCAGGAGAACTTCCCCTTCATCATATACGGTTGAATAAGGGATTAGCTACCCTTTATTTTTCCTAATCCTTCGCGGGATAGCTTTTCAGCTGATCGACCATTTCTGGGTCTAGAATTAAGGGACTACACTGGGTTACTCTGTCGCCCTGGGGGTGTGAAATGTTTTCTTTCTTTCTTTGCTTTGTTACCTTCGAGGTAATGGGTTTTGTGCCTATAATCTAGTGTAAAACAGTGGGGGTGAATGTTGCAGTGTGATGTTGTTCCCCTAGATTATGCACCAAGTTGCACACAAGGACCAATTCAAATAAGCCAGGTCAAGAGGGGATGTTAATCATTTGATAATAATAATAATTTTCAAAATAAAGTGTATTTTGTTGTCCTTGGCTCCGAAATGGTTTAATATAAAACCGTCATAATATTTCACAATGTACTGTTATGCTACCATAAATTTGTTACAATGTGGATAATATAAAGATTTATGTTAACAAGTTTCACAAAGCTCACTAACTAGGGTATCTATTGTAACTTGTGAGTACATGGGACAGTGTTTGAGTGAGTGTCCATGTGCTTGCGCAGGTGCCTGAGAGCTAGGACTGGGCCAAGGGTTAACATAATGTGTGTTGTCTCTTCGTGTGCAGGTATGTCTTTTATTTTGTCCGAATTATGTTCTGTATCATTTTACTTGTATTGTATGTTGTGCTGTTGTGCATTGAATGTGTGCACGCAGCACCTATTATTTCCCTTTGGCGCTCTTTTGCCTGACCTTCGGCTAGCAAGGTGCCTGAGAGCTAGGACTGCGCCAAGGGTTAACATAATGTGTGTTGTCTCTTCGTGTGCAAGGCAAATAAAAATAATTCAACTAGCATACCTTCAGTTGTGGCAGAGTCCTAATTAAAAGTACACAACGCAGAATGAACCACGCTACAAACTGGCTCAGTGCACCAGTTAACAAGATCATCCTCGGTCACCCTTGGTTTCAATGCCATAACCCCACCATCTCATGGTTGAGGAAGAGAATCACAGATCACCTGTAGTCACCTGAATGCCAGAGGACCTGCTTCTCCATCCCCTGTGGCTCCACGTCGGTTGAGCGTCCTTTGGTTGCCCTTCAGCCAAACATCCCTGAGGTATACCAGGACCTGCGGGAGCTATTCTCCAAGACCCACGCCACCCGTCTTTCTCCTCATCGTTCCTGGGACTGAGCCAACAATCTGCTGGCAGGGTCTACGCCTCTGCGCAGACACATCTAACCTCTGTCAGTGGCTGAGACCCAGGCCATGGAGGATTACATCCAAGAGGTGCTCCAACAAGATTTCATCCGCATGTCCACTTCTCCTTCATCCGCATGTCCACTTCTCCCGCATCGGCTTGTTTCTTCTTCGTGGCCAAGATGGATGGAAGGTTATGTCCATATATAGATTACAGAGGACTCAATGAAATCACCACAAAGCACTGTTACCCTCTCCCGTTGGTGCCTGCGGACCTGCGGAGCGCATACAATCTCATCTGCATCCAGGAGGGGGATGAATGGAAGACTGGTCACTGCAAGTACTTGGTGATGCCATTTGGTTTAGCCAATGCTCCGTCAGTGTTCCAGGCGTTCTTCAACGAGGTGTTCAGGGACATGCTCAGACGCCAGGTGGTTGTGTATATCAATGACATCATGGTCTACTCGGCTACCCTGGAGGATCACATCACTCACTTTCGAGCAGTCCTGGAATGCTTCCTGGCTAACCACCTGTTCGTCAAGGCTAAGATGTGCCAATTTCATCACAAGGCGGTCTCCTCCTTAGGCTACCAAATCAGCCCGCAGGGAGTGAGGATGGAAGACAAGAAGGTAGATGCAGTCAGGTCATGGCCAATCCCAACCACCATAAAGGGGTTACGACGGTTTTTGGGGTTTTCCAACTTCTACCACCATTTCATCAGGAACGTCAGCTCCGTAGCCTCACCTCTCTCCTCAAGGGTGGTCCCCGTACGTTGCTGTGGAGCCCGCACCCACTAACTGTCCTCCTGAGCGCATCTATGTTCCCATGGGGATAAGGGATTGCTGCTGACCTGGGCACACACAGCTGTCGTCGCTGGATATCCAGGTATTTCTCTCGTTACCCAATCCATCTCTGAGAAGTACCGGTGGCCCACCTTGGCGCAGGACATCATCTGTTGTGTATGTGCCCAAACCAAATCCTCCCTGAAAGCTCCAGCAGGGCGACTTCTTCCCGTGCCTCAGCGTGCCTGGTCCCATCTATCCATTGACTTTGTTACTGATCTCCCCTCTGCTGGTTTCAACCCCTTTTTGGTAGTTGTGGATAGATTTTCAGCTCCAGAATACAGACCTCGGTGTAATGCTCATTTCTTCGACGATAAACACGTACCCGACCATCACCCTCGGTGAGACAAAACCGCGACTCGTCAGTGAAGAGCACTTTTTGCCAGTCCTGTCTGGTCCAGCGACGATGGGTTTGTGCCCATAGGCAACGTTGTTGCTGATGATGCCTGCCTTACAACAGGCCTACAAACCCTCAGTCCAGCCTCTTTCAGCCTATTGCGGACAGTCTAAGCACTGATGGAGGGATTGTGCGTTCCTGGTGTAACTCGGGCAGTTGTTGTTGCCATCCTGTATCTGTTCCGCAGGTGTGATGGTCGAATGTACCGATCCTGTGCAGCTGTTGTTACACTTGCTCTGCCACTGCGAGGATGATCAGCTGTCCATCCTGTCTCCCTGTAGTGCTGTCTTAGGCGTCTCACAGTACGGACATTGCAATGTATTGCCCTGGCCACATCTGCAGTCTTCATGCCCTTTGCATCATGCCTAAGGCACGTTCACGCAGATGAGCAGGGACCCTTCCTTTGTGTTTTTCAGAGTCAGTAGAAAGGCCTCTTTAGTGTCCCAAGTTTTCATAACGTTGACCTTAATTGCCTACCGTCTGTAAGCTTAACGACTGTTCCACAGGTGCATGTTCGTTAATTGTTTATGGTTCATTGAACAAGAATGGGAAACATTGTTTAAACCCTTTACAATGGAGATCTGTGAAGTTATTTGGATTTTTATGAATTATCTTTGAAAGACAGGGTCCTGAAAAAGGGACGGTTCTTTTTTTGCTGACTTTATATAAAAAAATAACTCTTGAAGAAGAGGTAGGGTTTGAGACGTTTTCAGAAGATGCGCAGGATCTCTGCTGTTCTAGCATGATTGTAAGCTGGTAACACCATTGGGGTGCCAAGACAGAGAAGACCTTTGACTGGGCTGAGTGGGAGCTGACCTCCCATAGGGGTGGGACGGCTAAGAGACCAGCAGAACTGAGTGCTTGGGTTGTGATGTAGGTTTTGAGCATTGCATGAAGGAATTGGACAGAGGGTTAGATATTCTTATATCTGTGATGAATCAGGTAGCTCTAACCCATACTGTACATGTTTTACTTACCAAATATACATGCAGTTCCCTTAGTCAGCAATTTTCAATAAATTCCCATTTGAGACAAATCATCTTTCACTCTGTGTGCTTCATTCAAATGCAATTAATCCAGAGATGTCAAAGTTAGAGAGAAGAAAGGGGAAAAACGGAGAGGAATGAATGAAGGATCACTAATGGTCATCGTCTTTGATGTATGGTCCCACTTAAGGGCCCAAGACGGGCTGCCAATGTGTGAGAGTGGGACCTGAGTGATGAAGGGACCACTCCACAGCGTGGGTGGTGGGAGGAGAGGCAATGGCCCTGAGTGGGCAGGCTTTTCACCCCAAAGTGGACCCAGGTGTGGGGCAGCTGGACCCTTGCCCCCTGACCTCAGGCCTGTCCACAGCTCATTATGCCATTACCCACAGCAGCTGCCCTAAGCCTTATCCCCTGCTCTGCCCTTAGAGCTCACCACCACTCTCACTGGTTGCATGGGCTAACTCTGGGAGAGAATGTTCGGGTAAGTGGCTGCAGAGCCTTTGTCACTTTCACTCAAAGTGAAAGACAGAACTCTTCACCTTAATTAACTGCAGATAAGTTATTGCATTGCGTGAAAATGGCTTGTATAGGAAAGTAAAAACTACTTATGAACGTTTTCATTGAACATGTGAATCAAGTGTCCACTGTGGCTTCTGAACTATGGCATTGAGTTGTCATTGTATAGCTAGGAAAACGTTAAGAAAACACACTTCAGAAAAAACCTTTTGAAAACTTCAATGGATCTACCTAGACTATGACAGACGTGTTTATTTCCACTTGTACCATTTACATTTACATTCACATTTAAGTCATTTAGCAGACGCTCTTAGCCAGAGCGACTTACCACTCAGGTTTTAAAAGTGTACACGTGCTCTATTTGATGGCCAAAGTACCAGTTCAAAGTTCCTAGGAGAATTCATACTGGGTCCCTAATGGGATTGAAATCTATGAAACGGATGAGATCGTAAGCCATTTTCAGCATCACCTTCCCGAATCTTCACATGGTAATTCACTGCCGGCACCCTTCAACTGTGTCATAATGACTGCGACTGGCGTGGGAAATTGGCCTATTTGCTGTCTCCTCACTTTGTGTGCCAGTGATTGATAACTGCAATAAAGACTGAAGCTTCTCTAGAACGAGTGTATTCCAGCCCGGTCTTATCCTTGCACGCTGAGTGTCCCCAATTAATATAACTTCCTGCAGGGTCTGGGGTTGAGGGTGTCTATTGTGCTATGACAGCACAGTTCGATCCAGCATTGTTTTAATGGCTCTATTTCACCTGAAGTTAGACTTGAGTCAATTGTGTCACTCATTCTGCGAGGAGTAGATAGTAAACGTTTGAACTAATGAATCATTCTTGATTACGGGCAGGACCCTGTTCTGTCAGGTTAGCTACATTTCCCTCCTTTGGGGTTTAGGGCTCTTTGTGTCAGGGTGACTTTTGATGTCATGACATTTTACATTGAGGTGAAAGGTCTCTGACCAAATGTCAATGCTTCCGTAGGGCTTTAGGTGGGCAGATGGCTAGCAACCTCTATGTCCACTGCCCAAACATGTCTTAAAATGAGCACTTGAAAAAGTATCTGCAACTGATAAATTTCAAAGCAACATTGTTTAGTTGTTTCTCTGATCAGTGAAATTTGTAGCTTCCTCTCACATGTTTTTCTGAAAAGGCCCTTGCCATATGAAACACTAATTGTCCATGGTTCCCTAATTAGGCGATATGACGCAGTCTATCCTTTTGTTTCACACTGCTTTAACAGACTGGGCGTTGGGGACCGGGGAGGGTCTCAGGACGTCTTATTTTCTCTGGTCAGGGTTGTGACCCTGTTGGCCCCTGGATAGCAGCTCACTAGCAGAGAATTAGAGACAAGAGGATGACCCACACACTAGAGAGAAAAAAGTTTGTGTGTGTGCATGAGTGAGTGGCACATGTGTCGGTAATGTGCCCCTGCTGTGAGTCTAATTAAAAGGGGCTGGGAGCAGAGGGGTTACTTTTGCGCCCAGTGGGGCCCTATGTCTCTCCCCTCCCCTCCCCTCATCTCCCCTCCCGGTCTCTCCTCTGCCTTTGATTAACGTGGTGCGTCTCCAGAATACAAACGCACGTGCACCCCCCCTTACACATTTTGCCATGGGGTGGAGAGAAGATTTTTAAAATGTAATAACTAATTCCATGCAAATGTTTACGTTTTTGAGTTAATTCCCTACAATTTGACTCATTTTGCCATGGGGCGGAGGGTAAAATGAGCAGTTTCACAGCTAATTTCCTGCAATTCTACACATTTTGCTGTAGGGTAATGAGACATTTTTCAGTTTTTAATATGATATCTGAGTGAGACTGTCTAACTAAATCAATGGGGCTCCCCAGGTTCTATTTCGACCTTGATTGCTGGACTAATTTACCAATCTATAAAATTCCTGTGGAATGCTTTTGACACCTTGTAGAGTCCATGCCCTGATGAATTGAGGCGTTTCTGAGGGCAAAGGAGGTGCAACTCAGTATTAGGAAGGTGTTTTGTACACTCAGTGTACATGTCAGTACATACACACAAAAAGTAGGTCACATGGGGGTAGAGGCGTTGTGTCATGAGGAGTTGCTTTATTTATTTTTTTAAACCAGGTTCTCTGTTAATTTGCACTATTCGATGCAATCATGGCTCTGTATAGTTCTGTACTTCTCTTGAATTTGTTCTGGACCTGGGGACTGTGAAAAGACCCCTTGTGGCATGACTGAGCCTACGAGAGAAGGCCAGCCAACCCTGGTATACAAAGTACAGTGGTGCGTAAGGGTTTTGCAGTTTAAAATAAATCTTCAAAGTGCCATCAGTCATTTCTGTCTGATTTAGATAAGGCAGGTGAACCTGCAACCACAACACTTCAATAACACTTGACATGAGATCTTCTCTAAGCATTACAGGGATATGCCTCTGAACATACACAGCAACAACTCCCCCATAGGCATTCCTGTCTCTTCTGTAGATGGTATATTCTGGTATTGTTACTGCTGTATCATCAAGGGAATTAGCTAAGTGAGTCTCAGAAATGGCTAATATATACATTTTATCTGATGTTTGCAATTTATTGATTTCATTAACCTTATTTCTAAGGCTACATATACAGTGTCATCAGAAAGTATTCATACCTCTTGAATTACTCCACATGTTGTTGGGTTACGGCCTGTATTCAAAATGTATTACATTTAGCCAGTTTCTTGAAAATGAAATACAGAAATATCTCATTTACATAAGTATTTACTCCCCTGAGTCCATACATGTCACGACTTCCGCCGAAGTCGGTCCCTCTCCTTGTTCGGGTGGTGATCGGCGGTCGACTTCACCAGCCTTCAAGCCATCACCGATCCATTTTTCATTTTCCATTGGTTTTGTCTCGTCTTCCTTCACACCTGGTTCCAATCCCATCAATTACATGTTGTGTATTTAACCCTCTCCTTCCCCTCATGTCCTTGTCGGAGATTGTTTTGTTTATACGTATGTGATGTGCTATTTAGTGTTGGTGTTCGACGGGTTTGTACCCACTTTGTACATTTTGGTTGTTTTGGAGTTTGGTCAGCATTTATTAAACAACTCCGTTTATACCAAGTTTGTTCTCCTGCGCCTGACTTCCCTGCCACCAACACGCAACCCTTACAATACATGATTACAGCTGTGAGTCTTTCTGGGTAAGTCTAAGAGCTTTGCACACCTGGATTGTACAATATTTGCACATTATTATATTCGAATTCTTCAAGCTCTGTCAAGTTGTTTGTTGATCATTGCTAGACAGCTATTTTCAAGGCTTGCCATAGATTTTCAAGCTGATTTAAGCCGAACTGTATCTAGGCCACACAGGAACATTCAATGTCATCTTTGTAAGCAACTCCAGTGTATATTTGTCCTTGTGTTTTTGGTTAGTGTCCTGCTGAAAGGTGAATTTGTCTCCCAATGTCTGTTGGAAAGCAGACTGAACCTGATTTTCCTCAAGGATTTTGCCTGTGCTCTATTCCATTTGTATTTAAAAAAAAAACATTTGTTAAACTCCATAGTCTTTGTTGATGACAAGCATACCCAAAACATGATGGAGCCACCACCAATTTTGGAAAAATATGAACAGTGGTTGTGTTGGATTTGCCCCAAACATAACACTTTGTATTCAGGATATTAAGTTAATTTCTTTGCCAAATATTTTGCAGTTATACTTTAGTTCCTGCAGACAGGATGCATGTTTTGGAATATTTTTACTATGTACATACTTCCTTCAATTCACTCTTATTTAGGTAAGTATTGTGGAGTAACTACAATGTTGTTGATCCATCCTCAGTTTTCTGCTATCACAGCCATTAAACTCTGTAACTGTTGGCCTCATGGTCAAATCCCTGAGTGGTTTCCTTCCTTTGAGTTGGGAAGATAATTGTATGTGTGGTGTACAGAGATGAGGTAGTCATTCAAAAATCATGTTGTGCAATATTATTGCATACAGAGTCCATGCAACTTATTAAGCCATTGTTATACCTGAAATAGGCTTAACAACAACATAGTGGTTGAATACTTATTGACTCAAGACATTTCAGCTTTTCATTTTCAATGAATTTGTAAACATTTCTAAGAACATAATTCCACATTGATATTATGGGTGTATTGTGTGTAGACCAGTGACACAACATATACATGTAATCAATTTTAAATATAGGCTGTAGCACAACAAAATGTGGAAAAAGTCAAGGTGTGTAAATACTTTCTGAAGAGAATGTATTAATTTGGGCCATTTGTAAGCAATATCCCTACGTACCCTGGCAGCTTTCATGGCTGGGATAAGTTCTTTCCTCTTCTGGCTCACAGCTTCATGATAGTCCTCATTGAGGAAGCTGTACGTTCCTCTAATGTTATTGGCTCTTTTCAGAACAGCTGCCTTGTCCTTGAGCCTCAGGAACTTGACCCCTATCAGCCTGGGCCTGTCACCTGTGCTGGGTGTGGGTTTTTGAAGTCCTGTGAGTTCACTCCACCTCAATATTTCTGTGGTCCATCTTCAGTTAGTCAGAGATCATTTCCTTCACTTTGTCCTCAGACTCATTCCAATTTTGTCCACAACAATGTTGTTCTGCCTTGATTGTCCCTCGAGGTAATCTGATTTGTTATCATGGATTCATCATGGTCCTCTCGCAATGCCTTACATATTGCTGTCATATTGTTTTGTTTAAACTCACCAAACTGTTCTTCAGGTCTGTTATGACTTCTACAAATGGTGCGGTGGAGTCAAACGCAGAGAGCAGGTAATGTCGTACGTGAATCTATTTATTCCAACGGCAGCGGAGACATGGACGTGCCAACACTCGGGCGGAAGAAACCCCCCGACCAAAATACACCGGACTAAAACTGTCTGGAAAATAATGAGGAATACACTTCTACACCAACACCAAAATAACAGAGAACAAGCCCGCACAAATACCCAGCGGGCCTAGTGCCCTTAAATAGCCTACAAACAAACACTAACTCAAAACAGGTGTACCCAATTAAATCCAATAAACAGAAACAAATGGAAAGGGAATCGATGGCAACTAATAGGCCGGCGACGACGACCGCCGAGCGCCGCCCGAACGGGAAGAGGCACCATCTTCGGCGAGATTCGTGACAAGGTCCTGGACGCCTCTGGTCAGATCATCCATAATTTTATTAGTTGATGCAAAATAGACCTGCTATTGAACCCTGTAATACGTTGAATGTTCTACACCTTAATATAATGGTGAATAAATAAGCCACCTGAAAGCCACCTGAAAGATATGTGTTTCAATGCATGCCACTGGAGCCAGATGTTTGACAACTCATTTCCTCAGTTCCCCAGTTCCCAGCATTCTGTTATGTTACAGAGTTCTGTCATGGCATATTTTATGTTACATTTGTCTCCACATTTTGAGATGTTGACTCGGGCACTAAAGTGAGCAATTTGCCTATTCCCTTTGAGGGACTTTGAATCATAGAGATTGAGATTGAGTTTATCATTGACTGTATGTACTTTAGTTCATACTTTTGATACTGTTGATGGGAAATCAAACTGATATTGTAATTTTAAAAAATGCATTCACATAGTTCACATGGTCCAATCCTGATCTTTGTAGTGACACGCCTGCATTCATGGGGGTCCTACAGAACAACACTTTTTGGGATAGTAAATAGAGCTATAATTTGGGCACAGAGTTATTCCTGCTCAAGTCATAGGTCCCTCTTACTCTATCCACCAATACTGCATTTGACTACTCCTCTGAAAGAGCATGATGTGATGCCATTCCTCAACCCTCCACCCTTCACTGCTCTCCCTCTCTCCCTGTCTTCCCTTTGTTAGGGAGAACCCTCAGATGAGGCCCGACTGCATCGTCCATCACCCGTGTAACATGGTCCTGTAACATGGTCCTGTGCCCTGGGACCAGCCCACCGGTCCACAGCCCACCATGCATATATTCAAGTGGAAGGTTCAGTAGTAGCTCCACTAAAACCCTAAAGCAGGATACATGTGCCCAGGGTGAGGGAAATTGCTGCCCAACCCATTGCTCTTTTCTAAGCCCATATTAAAATGTACTAATAAAGAGTGGAAAGATTCTCTGCTGTAATGGCCCCCCAAGGCCAGACTGGGTAATTAAAGGGCTGCCTCTTTATGTGAATAGTAATCACTCACGGCCAGAAAGGAGACATATGTAGGTAATGTATATTTGTATGAATGGACACATAAGGATACTAATGCTTATCATGGTTGATACTGTCGGTTATGGCGTTGTGTTGAAAGAAAGTAGCACATTCTGTATATATGTGTGTATATATATATATTTACATTTACGTCATTTAGCAGACACTCTTATCCAGAGCGACTTACAAATTGGTGCATTCACCTTATGACATCCAGTGGAACAGTCACTTTACAATAGTGCATCTAAATCTTAAAGGGGGGGGGGGGTTGAGAGGGATTACTTATCCTTACTTATCTTACTTATATGCCATTTAGCAGACGCTTTTATCCAAAGCGACTTACAGTCATGTGTGCATACATTCTACGTATGGGTGGTCCCGGGGATCGAACCCACTACCCTGGCGTTACAAGCGCCATGCTCTACCAACTGAGCTACACAGGACTACCTATCCTAGGTATTCCTTAAAGAGGTGGGGTTTTTGTCACACGCACCCTTCTGTTAACCAGGGTCCATATATAGGGCCCTTCTGTTAACCAGGGTTCATATATAGGGCCCTTCTGTTAACCAGGGTCCATATATAGGGCCCTTCTGTTAACCAGGGTCCATAGATGGCACCCTTCTGTTAACCAGGGTTCATATATAGGGCCCTTCTGTTAACCAGGGTCCATATATAGGGCCCTTCTGTTAACCAGATCCATATATATAGGGCCCTTCTGTTAACCAGATCCATATATATAGGGCCCTTCTGTTAACCAGGGTTCATATATAGGGCCCTTCTGTTAACCAGATCCATATATATATAGGGCCCTTCTGTTGACCAGGGTCCATATATAGGGCCCTTCTGTTAACCAAATCCATATATATAGGGCCCTTCTGTTAACCAGATCCATATATATAGGGCCCTTCTGTTAACCAGATCCATATATAGGGCCCTTCTGTTAACCAGATCCATATATATAGGGCCCTTCTGTTGACCAGGGTCCATATATAGGGCCCTTCTGTTAACCAAATCCATATATATAGGGCCCTTCTGTTAACCAGATCCATATATATAGGGCCCTTCTGTTAACCAGATCCATATATATAGGGCCCTTCTGTTAACCAGGGTCCATATATATAGGGCCCTTCTGTTAACCAGATCCATATATATAGGGCTCTACTGTTAACCAGATCTTCTATATATATATGTATATGTATATGTATATGTATATGTATGTATATATGTGTGTGTATATAAACTCCCAGTTTAGGCACAGTGATGCCGAAATGTTGGTGTTTTACCCAATAAAGTACTGGGAGTTTATACAGTGCATTCCGGAAGTATTCAGACCCCTTCACTTTTTTCACATTTTGTTATGTTATGGTCTCATTCTAAAATTATACCGTTTGTTTTGCTAATATACACGCAATACCACATAATGACAAAGTGAAAACAGGTTTGTAGAAATGTTTGCTAATTTATTTACTTACATAAGAATTCAGACCCTTTGCTGTGAGACTCTAAATTTTGCTCAGGTGCATCCTGTTTCCATTGATCATCCTTGAAATGTTTCTTCAACTTGATTGGAGTCCACCTGTGGTACATTCAATTGATTGGACATGATTTGGAAAGGCACACACCTGTCTATGTAAGGTCCCACAGTTAACAGTGCATGTCAGAGCAAAATCCAAGCCATGAGTTCAAAGGAATTGTGTCGAGGCACAGATCTGGGGAACAGTACCAAAAAATGTCTGCTGCTTTGAAGGTCCCCAAGAAGACAGTGACCTACATCATTCTTAAATGGAAGAAGTTTGTAACCACCAAGACTCTTCCTAGAGCTGGCCGCCTGGCCAAACTGAGCAATCGGTGGAGAAGGGTTCTTGGTCAGGGAGGTGACCAAGAACACAATGGTCACTCTGATAGAGCTCCAGAGTTCCTATGTGGAGATGGGAGAACCTTCCAGAAGGACAACCATCTCTGCAGTACTTTGCCAATCAGGCCTTTATGGTAGAGTGGCCAGACGGAACCACTACTCAGTAAAAAGGCACATGACAGCCTGCTTGGAGTTTGCCAAAAGGCACCTAAAGGACTCAGACCATGAGTAAAATGATTCTCTGGTCTGAGGAAACCAACATGGAACTATTTGGCCTGAATGCCGAGCTTCACATCTGGAGGAAACCTGCCATCATCCCTACGGTGAAGCATGGTGGTGGCAGCAACATACTGGGGGGAAGTTTCTCTGCGGCAGGAACTGGGATCCTAGTCAGGATAAAGGGAAAGATGAACGGCTCAAAGTACAGAGAGATCCTTGATGAAAACTTGCTCCAGAGCGCTCAGGACCTCAGACTGGGGTGATGGTTCACCTTCCATCAGGACAATGACCCAAAGCATACAGCCAAGACAACGCAGGAGTGGCTTAATGACAAGTCTTTGAATGTCCTTGAGTGGCTCAGCCAGAGTCCAGACTTGAACCCGATCGAACATCTCTTGAGAGACCTGAAAATAGCTGTGCAGCGACGCTCCCTGTCCAACCTGACAGAGCTTGAGAGGATCTACAGAGAAGAATACGGGAAACTCCTCAAATACAAGTGTGCCAAGCTTGTAGTGTTATACCCAAGAAGACTCAAGGCTGTAATCGCTGCCAAAGGTGCTTCAACAAAGTACTGAGTAAAGGGTCTGAATACTTATATAAATCTGATATTTGTGTGTTTAATAAATTTGCAAACATTTCTAAAAACCCGTTTTTGCTTTGTCATTATGCCGTATTGTGTATAATTTGATGAGGGAAAAAACCCAGATTTACTCAATTTTAGAACAAGGCTGTAATGTAACAACATGTGGAAAAATTCAAGGGGTCTGAATACTTCCCGAAGGCACTGTATAGAGTGTGCTCCTCTCTTTATCTGAATAGCTTACAGTTTATTCGCTGTTAGTTAGCACCTCCACACCCCATGTTTTCTTTCAACACCACAGAAGCATGAGCTGGAGTACACCCAGAGAAAATGATTTGGTGTGAAGTGGGCTCCCCATCCCTTTGTCTATTGTGGTCATTTTTAAGGGTCTTGATTTGAGATACGATGCACATCATGTGAATATTTTTGCAAATCTACCATTAACATCAATGTAGCCTATCATTTTCAGTATGTAGAAGTTTGAATTAGTGCAAAGTCAAATTACAATTCGGCCTTTGTAGTAGTATCTGATATCTATACTGTACATCTATTCTAGTTCCACACTGTATTGATTTCCTGCCTTCCTCTTGCTATACCTGAGATAGCAATCACTACATACTATCACAACCTCGTTGGGCTACTGGATAGGTTTTGATCAGACTATGGTTTTCCACAATACAAACCAATGTCGGGGGGAAACGACCATGGATTTGTCTCTCGCGTTTCCTAGATGAGTGGCGTAATCTCAATATGTTATGAAGTGATCTCGGTCTGCTTAGGACGAGCCTATGTAATTAACAGAAGGAAATGAGCTTTCCTTGTACGTCGGTGTCTGTTTTCTGTTGTATTGGTCAATTGTTGTCGTGTGGAAACATATTCATAGTGACAAAAACAAGGGTCAAGTAAAAAACAAATCACCAGAAAAAAGTCATTTCAGCTCGATCATGTTTGGGCCTGTGCTCTGAAAACCTTTCATGACAGAAGGTCAAAACAGGATTGCAACTATGGGACTATAGTGTAGACTAGAGATATATTACTCCTAGCTGTGTCTACTGTACGTATCTATACACAGAGGGAAGCCATCATTATAGTTATGACTCTACTATACGCTACTCTGAGGGTTGATGGAGCATCAAATCTTTACATGGGTGTCATAATGAGCTCAATGAAATACTCCATGTTCTAATTACAAGGTTTTCCCATTGTGCTGGAGTGTGAGTTAGCTTTTTGTTTAAAGTGTGTGTGGGGGTCCTTGGGGGATCCCACTGAAGGAACGGAACCCACCCTGTCCATCTCTTTGTGCGATAATCAGCCTGTCAAACGCCTCTCTTTGTGGATGTGTGTGTGTGCGTGTGCTCAGCTGGCAGTAGAGCCCTATCCCATCCTCAGCTATGTCTCCAGACAGAACCCCTGCTGTTTCAAAAACACTGTCACTGTCCAAGAATGTCAATACAAGCATAAGCAAGCCAAGCTACATACCCCATTGTGTTTGCCATCATCCCCATAATGCATACTAAACGATTACAGCCAAAATCATAGAAATCATGGTTTAATATAACACTACAGCATGGCTCTGCATTGTATATACTGACTTTGGAAAATCTACTGTATATTGGATAGAGTTGGTCCTTATGGCGATAACACTTTGATAATCATTAGTTTTGATACACTCAAGACAAGTCAACTTGGTATTGTAACTGCAAAACAAGTAACACGATGCCACAAGAATGATACAATGGTAGTCAACTTGGAGACCCATAGATCTAGCTGGAGCAATTTGGGACAGATCTCAGCACCCTGTTACGGGGGCTGAGTCACTGGCTTGCTGGGGCTCTCTCGTGCCGTCCCTGGGGGGGGTGCGTCACCTGGGTGGGTTGATTCACTGTTGTGGTCGGCCTGTCTGGGTTCCCCCCCTTGGGTTGTACCGTGTCGGAGATCTTTGTGGGCTATACTCGGCCTTGTCTCAGGATGGTAAGTTGGTGGTTGAAGATTTCCCTCTAGTGGTGTGGGGGCTGTGCTTTGGCAAAGTGGGTGGGGTTATATCCTTCCTGTTTGGCCCTGTCCGGGGGTGTCCTCGGATGGGGCCACAGTGTCTCCTGACCCCTCCTGTCTCAGCCTCCAGTATTTATGCTGCAGTAGTTTATGTGTCGGGGGGCTAGGGTCAGTTTGTTTATCTGGAGTACTTCTCCTGTCCTATTCAGGTGTCCTGTGTGAATCTCTAAGTGTGCGTTCTCTAATTCTCTCCTTCTCTCTTTCTTTCTCTCTCTCGGAGGACCTGAGCCCTAGGACCATGCCCCAGGACTACCTGACATGATGACTCCTTGCTGTCCCCAGTCCACCTGGCCATGCTGCTGCTCCAGTTTCAACTGGCCTGGGCCCTAGGACCATGTCCCAGGACTACCTGACACGAGGACTCCTTGCTGTCCCCAGTCCACCTGGCCATGCTCCTGCTCCAGTTTCAACTGTTCTGCCTTACTATTATTCAACCATGCTGGTCATTTATGAACATTTGAACATCTTGGCCACGTTCTGTTATAATCTCCACCCGGCACAGCCAGAAGAGGACTGGCCACCCCACATATGCTCTCTCTAATTCTCTCTTTCTTTCTCTCTCTCGGAGGACCTGAGCCCTAGGACCGTGCCCCAGGACTACCTGACATGATGGCTCCTTGCTGTCCCCAGTCCACCTGACTGTGCTGCTGCTCCAGTTTCAACTGTTCTGCCTTATTATTATTTGACCATGCTGGTCATTTATGAACATTTGAACATCTTGGTCATGTTCTGTTATAATCTCTACCCGGCACAGCCAGAAGAGGACTGGCCACCCCACATAGCCCGGTTCCTCTCTAGGTTTCTTCCTAGGTTTTGGCCTTTCTAGGGAGTTTTTCCTAGCCACCGTGCTTTTACACCTGCATTGTTTGCTGTTTGGGGTTTTAGGCTGGGTTTCTGTACAGCACTTTGAGATATCAGCTGATGTACAAAGGGCTATATAAATAAATTTGATTTGATTTGATTTGATCTGTACTGTCTCAGTAAAATGATGTTCCAGTTTTAGACTGAACAGGGTCAAAGGAATCAATGATTAGTTATGTCACACTCAGTGACAATGCTCTATTTCTTTACAGCATCAAATGTGTCTTACAAAGACAAAAGACAAGAAATTCCAGAGAGAACATCTCAAATAAAGGTTTTGTGCATTGCTCTCCCCACAGCAAATCTTAACACCTCAATCCACCATAAAGTGAAAACCTCAGACCCAAAATAAAAGCATCTTCATTACGTTGTTTTCATTTCCTGGAAGGGCACAATTATTAGTCTGAGCATCAACCGGGCCACTGGACTAATGGCTTCAGTGTGACAGAGAGATCTAAGAGGGGGAACCGGTGGCAGGGCTCAGCTCGTACCAAGAGAGGACCAGCGGGGGCCGGAGCCCGACCAGCCAAGCCTTTCATTTATCCAACTCATGAAAGGGCCACTCGTCTCTCTCCTAATTGCAACGTAAACTCTATCAAGCTGGGCTTATTGGGGAGGGAGGTGGGGGACTGGCCTCATTTGACGAGCCTCTATTTCACTTCCTTTCCCCTGAGGACCAGCGGCAGGCTGCAAAATGGACATCAGATCAGATGCAGGAAGCACAACACAGGAGGGAGGGGTATGGAGCACAAGGAGATTTGACTGTCTCCACTCGGCACTCACCTTCGTGTCCCTGCACTGTCTGGGTAACTGTGTCAGGAGTGTGAAGAGGACAAAACTAGAAAAGTCTGTGGTAATTTCACAGATGGAATGACCAAACTTTGGAAACTGATAGACTTTGAACAAGTAGTCCAAAGACTTTTAATGAGTAGTCTTTATAGTTTACCAGAAGTTTTTCAAAGTTTGGGCAAACAATCAAATACAGATATTTGAGATGACAGACAGTGACACATGGACAGACAGTGACACATTTAATACCGCCTTGCACACTCTTGCCTGCATCTAGCTTATCTACTATAGGGTGTAATCATTAGTCCAATAGTTGCAAACAAGAGTTTATATTGGACAAATTCAGGTATTTTATCCCTGTTTCGTCTGCTTCCATTTAAGAATCGTTTATCAACAGAATTGGTGGAATGAATACACCCCTGATCACGCATAAACACAGTTCACTTTCATAGCAACCACGGTGTATTCCTTCTCACTGCTATGCACTCTCCTCCTTTCACCTTTTCCCTTTGTTTGTGACTTCAATGAACAACACATCAGCTATGTGAACAGGCAAATAAAACTTTCCAAGCCAAACTATGTCATAACTACTATACACAGCCTACATTGTTGTCCCCATATTAGCTAAAGTAACGTCTTAGTCAACATAGCTAATAGAACTAATGCGTTAGTAAACTCACTACAATCATGCAGTAACATTACAGTGTATAGTCAGTTAAACCGGCGGGCCCGGTGGCAATACATTAATATAACCATTAATATAACCAAAAGCTTACCTTTACTTGGAAGAGTTCCAGTGTTGTGTTGGATAGTCATAGCCAGCTAACCCTCTGTTTGAGCCGGGTGTTTGAGGAACTACGTTTGAGTAACTAAGTGGGGGGAAAAATGTCAAAATCTCTCTCTCTCTCTTGCTTCTCCTTCATTTTTGAAGAAATTAATTTATTGAAAACTGGTCAACAATTGTCTTTCTCTCTCTTTGATTCAACTACTCACCACATGTTATGCACTGCAGTGCTAGCTAGCTGTAGCTTATGCTTTCGGTACTACAGTAGCTTCATTCTCTGTTGCTTTAATTGGGTGGACAACATGTCAGTTAATGCTGCAAGAGCTCTGATAGGTTGAAGGATGTCCTCCGGAAGTTGTCATAATTACTGTGTAAGTCTATGGAAGTGGGTGAGAACCAAGAGCCTCCGAGGATTTGTATTGAAGTCAATGTATCAAGAAGAGGGTGGAAGCTGACTTTCCTCCGGCTACACCATGATGCTACGCTACAGAGTGCTGTTGAGGCTACTGTAGACCTTCATTGCAAAACAGTGTGTTTTAATAAATTATTTGGTGACGTGAATATATTTAGTATAGTTTTATGTAAAAAGGACACATTTCTCAATATTTTACCATTTTATTTTTATGAAATTCACTAAGGAGGATGGTCCTCCCCTTCCTCCTATGATGAGCATCCACTGGTCAGCATAGTTAACCAAGCGAGGTCCAGGCATTTGCAATTGGGGAGGGAGAAATAAATGGGAAAAGTAAATTGAGAAGGTAAGGTTGGCAATATGTCCACTTCATTGTGGTGTCTGTTAATCATTCCCAGATCCCCTCTGGCTCCAATAAGGGAGTATAACAGAATATAAAAGAACAATTTGGGCTGCCCCAGCTGTGAAAAGCCAACCCATCACGAACACAATAGCCCTGTAGAGGCCAGAGTAATTTGGCGTGTGATCATGGACACGCCCCTCTCTCCCTGTGTCTTTGTTTAAGTCAGCCAACAGCACATCACCTTGCCCTCCACCCCCTTCAATGGCCAGATGGGTAAATCCATAATGCAGGGCAAAGAGTGAACCCCCCTAGTTCGCCCATGCTCCAACATGGATCTTATAAGACCCCATTACAGACCAATGGGAGCCCCCTTCTTGCCTAATTAAGCGCAGCCTTGCAGGCCCTGTGCGCAATAGCTTACCAACCTGGGAGGAGGCCCCTGCACCTGGGGATGCTACCTGTTACTCAGCCCAGCTCATCAGCCCTGAGGAGAGAGCCCCAGCTGGCCAACCA